>NC_134654.1:20329623-20635225 GCF_030463565.1 Pelecanus crispus | reverse complement strand
GCTGGGGATGCCTGGAGGGCACTGGGATGCCTGCAGGTTACCAGGATGCCCATGGGGTGCCGGGATGCTCGCAGGATGATGGGGATGACTGCAGGGTGCTGGGTGCCTGCAGGGTGCTGGTGCCCACAGGGTGCCCGCAAGGTGCTGGGATGCCCGCAGGGTGCTGGGGGTGCCCGCAGGGTGCTGGGGATGCCCACAGGGTATTGAGATGCCCACGGGGTGCTGGGGATGCCTGGAGGGTGCTGGGATACCTGCAGATTGCCAGGGATGCCCACGGGGTGCCAGGATGCTCACAGGGTGCTGGGGATGACCACAGGGTGCTGGGATACCCGCAGGGTGCCAGGGTGCCCACAGGGTGCCCGCAGGGTGCTGGGGATGCCCACAGGGTGTTGAGATGCCCACGGGGTGCTGGGGATGCCTGGAGGGTGCTGGGATGCCTGCAGATTGCCAGGGATGCCCACGGGGTGCCAGGATGCTCACAGGGTGCTGGGGATGCCTGCAGGGTGCCAGGGTGCTTGCAGGGTGCCTGCAGGGTGCCGCGATGCCCTCAGGGTGCCGGGGGTGCCCGCAGGGTATTGGGATGCCCACAGGGTGCTGGGGATGCCTGGAGGGCACCGGGATGCCTGCAGGTTACCGGGATGCCCACAGGGTGCCGGGATGCCCGCAGGGTATTGGGATGCCCGCAGGGTGCCCGCATGGTGCCGGGGTGCCCGCAGGGTGCCGGGGTGCCCACAGGGTGCTGGGGATGCCCACAGGGTATTGGGATGCCCGCAGGGTGCCCGCAGGGTGCCGGGGGTGCCCGCAGGGTGCTGGGGATGCCCACAGGGTATTGGGATGCCCGCAGGGTGCCCACAGGGTGCCCGCAGGGTGCCGGGGGTGCCCGCAGGGTGCCCGCAGGGCGCCGGTGCCGGGCTGCGGCGGGGCTCTGGTGCCACCTCGTGGGCTGCCGCCGGGAGGGAGGGGACGGCCCCGGTTTGTCGGTCCGGAGCAGCAGAAGCTTTGCTGGGCGGCCCCAGCGCTTGCAGCCGGGGTCAGCCCGCCGGGCTGGGGGTGCTGGCGGAGCCCCTCGCTCAGAGGCAGGAGAGCTCTCGGCTCCCCCCGCTCTGCTCTGCGATGCAACCCCTCCTTGGCCAGTCCTGCCAATATTTTCGTCATTTGCTGCTTCCCAGAGGCACACGTGTTCCTGTACCACCCCTACCAGCTGCTCGGAAGAGCTGGTGCCTTCAGAAAAAGTAGTTTGGAGTAGAGCTTGCCGCGCAGTTCCCGGGGAATGTCTCCAGACCCTCCCGCAGGGAACAGCTTAGCGGGAATCGCTGTGTCCTGATCACATCAGGGAACAGAAATATTAGCAAGTGACGCAGCATATGGCAATCTTTCGTCCTGTGTCAGCGAGCCCAGCAAATCCCCCGAGGCTGGGCGGGCAGGGGAAAGCCTCTCCCCTGTGAGAGGGGCCCCCGGCAGTGCCCAGTGCCCCCATCCTGCACGGGATTACCCGGCCCTTTCCTCCTTGCTTGTGCTGCCCGGATCAAACACCTCTGGCCCTCCCCATAAATGGCATCAGCATGGTGTCACCTTGTATATGTACAACTTTATGCAAGCGCAATCCTCCCCCGCTCCCTCCTCTCATCCTCTTCGCTGAGACCAAGACTTTACAAATCCCCTGATGGGGCTGGGCCAGGCCCAGCCTTGCTCTGCAGGATTTGGCTTCCCCGTAGGTGGCATCTGGTCCCCAGCCATCTCCATGGGGTCACCCTGGCTCCCACCAGAAGCGTGCCAGGGCTGGACCACAGGCAGGAGAGCGCCTGCAGAGCTGTAAGGAGCAGGGTGCCCCAGCAACACATCACCCAACTGTCATGTCCCAAAGTCAGAGATGGATCTAAACTGCCCGCAGGTTTGGGACTGGAGGGTCCCAGTTCCCACCTGCCCAGCCCTCTCTTCCCAGAGGAGCCCCTGCAGCCCTCGCTGAACCCCATCCTCCTTCCTCCCAGGGACTGTGCTGTGAGTGGCCATGACCTAGTTACAAACTACCACAGCCCAGCAGAGAGGGAAAGGTGGCTAATCACCGCGAGCGCCTGTGCTTTAGGGAGGGGATAAACAAGGTCCCTGCCTGTCCCGGTCCCCTGCCTCCTGCTTTTGGCTGAGGTTGCCACAGCCAAGCAGATGTGGGTGAAACTGTCCCCCAAAGTGTTTGTACTCTTTCCTCAAAGGCCCACATAGAGGAGTAACAGGATACACTAGCCCTGCAAAGGCATGTGTTCATCTAGTGCAGGTCAAAGCCAGAGTTCAAAGCTTGGTTCCCCTGACCATTGCTGGGATCCCAAATAAGCTGTGAAGCAGCATCCCTTCATCCCTTCCCCAGCTCCCTGTGACTGTCTGCGGAGGGAATCAGCCCTGCGCCCTCACAGAAGAGGCATCAGCTGCACTGCTGGGCCAAAAGGAACATGCCAGAGGAAATCCATGGATGTGTATTTTTGCATATTATGTATATATTAACATTTCAGAACACAGAGCAGAACCAGCCCCTGTAGGGTCTATTTAGAGCCTGGGGCTGGGGTCCAGCCACCCTCCATAGGAGCCCTGTATTGCTATTTCAAAAGAGCATCAACTTGCAGGCTTCTAAGCGACACTGAATGCCCCACTCCAGCAGAGAGGCTTGGAGGCACGTTGGCTTCGCAGGACCTGCTGGTGATTTTGAACTGCTCTTGGCAACACGAGAGGGGAGCACTGGGGGATAAAAGCAGCAGGTAGTCAGCCTGGCAAGTGCTGAGAATACTGAGTATGTCCAAAGAGCCACATCCTGCTGTGAAGTTACAGCAATGACAAACACTCGCACGCTGCCAGTCTGCAGCAGCTTATGAAAAGGCAGGAGACAAGGGAGAATGAAATCAGAACCCACGGCTGACCTTGCAGCGATGCCAAACTGCAGAGCCCTGCTGCCACCCCTGTTACGCCACTGCCAGGAGAAAAGCGTCATTCTCTTGGGTATGTGGGTCCCCATGGTTAAGCCGGGGAAGGTGTAAAACAGGGACGTAAGCAGAGTGTCCAGCTTGGTAATTATGTGAGTAATTACGTGAGTTTGGAAGAGAAACCTCTCTGATGGTGCCACACAGGGGAGGACCCTGATGCCATCTGCGTCCTCTGTGATGGCAGACCCTGCCCCTTGAGGCCAAGGGACTGCAAAGGCTGCAGCCACCAAAAGCAGCTTAAACCCCCTGAGCACCGGGATAACTGGGCACAGCAGCAGGGCCAGAGGCAGAGTGCAGCACAGCTGAGGAGCCCCTGGGCTGCGTGCGTGTCACTTCATTCCCAGGTCCTGGCAGAGGGGGGATATGAGTCGTGATTCATCTGCATCCCACGTGTCACCCCTCGCTGCAAATCCTACCCAGAGATAATTGCTGTCTTCCTGAGCAGACACCCCAATGGAGGGACCAGCCTGGCTGCGGGGCCAGAGTGACAGCTTGGGGCTCTTTGAAGATGCTGAGAGTGCTGCTAAATATGTAAATCTCAGCACACTGCTGTGGCTCTCATTTAATGGAGTTTTTGACCCTCTGTAGCTGTGTAGGAGCGAGGAGAGATGGACCCAGCTAAAACCATGGAGAGCAGCATCCCTGCTTGACTATTCCACCCATAGGCCAGCCTCTGCTCTGCTGGGCTCAGTTTTAACAGCTGAGAGTTCCTCTGAAATGCCATTTCAGAAGAGCAGAAAGCTGCTGGGTCATATTTCTGTTTTGATTCCATGAAAAAACTTAAAAGAGGGAGATAAGGGTGTAGCCCCAGGTCACTTTGCCCATGGCTGGAAACTAAAGTAGGTCCTGAGCTCCCCTGGAAATGTCTCCGGTGGAGCAAAGCCAGCTCTGCCTCCTACTCCAGGCTTCTTTCAGGGCTGCATCTGGTTTGTGATGATAATCACGTTGCCAACATTTTTTAATTATTATTTTTGCTCACCTTCCCAGTCATTTCCTTCCTAGGAGTTCATGCCTGGGATAATCCCCCTTTTATTACACATCCCCTGACAGGGACAAATAGTGCTGGCTTTGGCTATCCAGTTTCATATGCAATAGGTCCCAGGGACCATGGGCTATGCGGGGGAGAGATGCTTCGTCTTTGGAGTAAGCTCCTTGGGACAGAAACCTTAGGTCTGGCCCCTGCATCCTACAAGAAGCCAGCCGGTTCCCCTGAGAAACTCCCCACTGCTCAAGCCCAAGGGATGATCACACCTGGCATGGCCAGCAGTCTCCCCATCCTCAGCACAAAGAAAGCTCATCCACACTTGGCAGGGCTGCCTTCAGCTTCCCATGGGCTCCCGATGCCATCAGAGAGGTCTGGATCAGGCGCAGTGCATTGCTCTCCTTTCCTAGCTAAGTCCTCTGCTCTCCCTGCCTGGCCCGCAGCAGGGACTCAGCACAGAGCAATCAGCTAAATGCTTTATCCCTCTGCAGGCAGTCACGCCAGGGGGAGAAAAAAAAAAAAAAGCCTGATGGGATCCTTTTGCTGGCCTGTCACCTTAAAGCCTCTCACCTCTCTCTGTCTTTCATCGGGGTTATAAACTTCTTAGGATGTCATCACGTGCTCCATAAATAACAAATATATAAGCAAGGGCTGTGGAGGGTGCAGCAGACAAAGAGGAGGGGAGGCAAAACCCTGGGTCCTTCTCCCTGTCAGCTGTGAGGCAGCGCCACCGGAGCCAGCCAGGCAGAGGAGCGGCACGGGGTCCCCATCTGGTAAGCACCCACGTTTCTGTTGCATCCCGGTGGTAACAGCCTTGGGACCATTGGTGGTCCCGAGGCCACTGCAACTTGCCATCCCTAGTATCCCAGGATGTGGGAATTGCCCCAGAGGAGGGCAGGTTGGTGCCTGGAGCTTAGCTTGCCTGAAAAATGACTTTGGTGGAGGTAAGAGCGTGACTCTCATCACAGCCCCTGTCCCATCCCTACACTTCCAACACATGCTATCAAGACCTGGATGTAGTAGGGACTCTTCTCATTGAAACCTGCCGTGTTCAGGGTGTGGGAAGAACTCGAGCTCTTTTGCAAAGAATATTTGGCTTCAAAACTGGGTGAATAACTCCTTACTACCAACTCATTTAAAAATTCAAGCTCCAAATCCAGGCAGACATTCATAACATAATAAAAAGATGCTGTTGGGGGGTACTGCGGACTTGCCTATTTATTTACAGGTGAGCATCTCTACAGACCACGCGGATGCTTTGATCTCTAGTGCACAAACACAAGGTGTGGGGGAAAATTTACAGAGCGATACAAATGTATCGGGTTCGTCTCAGGCAGGTCTGATAAGGAGCTACAGCATAAAATTTAGCCTGGGGTATAAGTGACTTGAACAATATACAGGAGGCTGTGTTGGAGCATGGAAGACAGATGTCTTGAGCCAGGGAGAGAGGATTTTCCTCCTCACTCTGGTTCTCACTTACTCTGTGACCTGGGGCGAGTTTCCTTCACCTCTGCAGGCCAGATGTTTCCCAGGTGTAAGTGCAGTGCTGTACCCCCATGACCATGCAGGGCCCAGGGTTGGCTCTGGGGACGGGCTGGGGAGGGCGGCTGGCTCCTCTGTGCTCTGCAGGCTGTATGTATCCCCCCTGCAGAAAACTTTTGCATCTGCAGGGAGCTGAGAAGCAAAGCAAAAAGTTCATTTCCAGAAAACAAACACAAATATATCAGCCCTCCAGCTGTATAACCTGGGTTTCCAGGCATAAAATGCCAGAGGGGGAAAAAATATAAGGAAAACAAGTTAAGGAGCAGCGTTTCCCCATCACTGACTTCTGCTCCGGGCTGTTGCTGGTTGGGGTCTCAAGACATTTCTAAAAATAGCTGGAGGGATCCGATTCCCCTTTCCCAGTCATCTCTAATGGGACCTGAGCAGCACTCACATGAGAGGTCTTGAACCCCTCTTCCCCAGCTCTGTGGATGTCCCCGTAGAGACTTTCCAGTATTCAGTTCTTTACAGCCTTTGTATGATCTGGGATAAAGACTTGCTCTTGGACAGTGACCTGGCTAACAGCGGCTATTGGTGAGCAAACCTCCTGCTCCGTAATTCCCATGGCAGCAGAAACGCCAGCAGAAACGCCAGCCCAGTCCGAGGCCATACGCAGCTGGCCACTCTGCCCTGGCATCCCTGCACAGCCGTCCCTGGGCCTGATCCAGCAGCATCCCCAGAACCTGCCCCAGGCACTCAGCACCACCCAGGATCAAACCACCGTTGCATTTTCTAGGTGCCCAGAACCTACCCTCTTGCCCGCTCTGGGATTTATCCAGGTGGATGAGCCCCTAATCCAATTAGCAGGATAAGGAGTTCCAGAAAATTTGATAATAAGGTCTACAAACACTACCCCTGCCTCACCCCCAGCATCCCACTCTCCCCTCCAGCTTGGGCACCGCTTTACTTCCCTCATACATTTTTCCCGGGAGCATGAACCACCCATTCCCAGCACCATTTCAGTTAGTCCTTGGTGACTAGAACCAGCATTAGGGATCCTCAATAACCCCCCTGCCAAAGAACGCCCCTCTCCCTGATGGACCCGATCCCTTAGACACATATCCACTACCAAACCAGCAATTCACTGAAAACAAATCACGACGACACCCCACCTCACCTCAGACTGGATAAAACAGGCGTTTCAAGCACCCAGCCCTCAGCATTTAAGGATGGAAAATTCCCAGCGTGCGCCAGTTCTGCCCTGCGCAATGTTTGTGCCTGGTAATGCTTTTGTTTCTATAAATCCTATTAGCTGCAGGCAAGCCTATAATTAGCAGGGAAAGCCAGTACCTCTCAAACAATAATCAAAAATGACCTGGCTTCACTGCAAATTGCTTGAATATTGGGCTGAGTGGGGATGGACAGATGGATGACTCCGGGAGCAATTCCCACTCTTTCTGCCTGTGGGCTGCCTGTGCTTAGCAAAGTTTTTCGCTCACTTTATGGTTCTCTTCGGATGTATTAACTTGGTTTGCTCGGGGGCCGATGACCCTCCTGGGGGAGTGAGGTCCCATGAAGCAGGTAGCAGTCCCGGGGTGGGCTCTGCCCAGTGGGATGTCGTGGTTTAGCCCCAGCCAGCAACTAAGCACCACGCAGCCGCCCGCTCACTCCCCCTACCCCGATGGGATGGGGGAGAGAATTGGAGGAGTAAGAGTGAGAAACACTCCTGGGTTGAGATAAGAACAGTTTAATAATTGAAATAAAGTAAAATAGTAATGCTAATAGTAACAGTATAATAATGATAATAATAATAATGATATACAAAGCAAGTGATGCACAATGCAATTGCTCACCACCCGCCGACCGATACCCAGACAGCTCCCGAGCAGCAATCGCTGCTCCCCGGCCAACCCCTCCCAGTTTCTATACTGAGCATGACATCATATGGTATGGAATAGCCCTTTGGTCAGTTTGGATCAACTATTCTGGCTGTGCCCCCTCCCAGTTTCTTGTGCACCTGGCAGAGCATGGGAAGCCGAAAAGTCCTTGACTAGCATAAGCAGTACTCAGCAACAACTAAAAACATCAGCGTGTTATCAACATTCTTCTCCTACTAAATCCAAAACACAGCACTGTGCCTGCTACTAGGAAGAAAATTAACTCTATCCCAGCCAAAACCAGGACATGGGATCACGCTGCCTGAAGCTCCTGGGGCAGGGGACAAAGCCTGGGGGCCCCTCACCCAGGAAGGGTGCCTGAGGCTGGTGGCCACAGGCACCTACTTGTCCTGCCACAGACCCATCTCAGCTCTGTCCGTGAGCGTGGACGTGACCTAAGAGCCCAACAGGGGCTAAGCTGTGTCACTTGCCCACTGAGTGAGCCGGAAAAGGGACTAAATCCCAGCAGCTCCGGCTGTCTCTGGGAGGTAGCTCCTGCCTGACGGGTCTGTGCCGGGGCACCGCAGTGTGTGCATGGGTGTTCCGGCACTGACCTCTCGCTTGCATACAGCCACGCAGCACCACAAATGTGAGCAGGTTGCAGGGAGCATTCACCCAGAGAGGCTTATTTTGTAGCCTCTTGGCTTCCTGCAGGCACATCCCACCCTGCGTGTCCCCAGGGCAGCGGCTGGACTTGCCCCAGGGCTCTCCTGCCCGTCCCATTGCCTGGCTTTGCCATGGGTTGGGAGATATTGGGCAGAATTCTCAGCTCCCTGCCTGCTCCCCCTGCTCCAGCTCTAACAGCCCCTGTCCCACCACTCGGACACCCTAGCTGGTCACCGGGCTTTTGTCCCCCTGGTCCCTGGGCCGTGGGTTTGCTACAAGCACTGGCCCCAGCTCAGTGACGGCAGACCGGCAATGGGGTCACTGTGGGCGGGTATTTGCATGCTCTCTCTATATATACACACATATGTATAGGAAAAGGGTGGCAAGCAGCCTAATCCTGTGCGTGACCAACAGGTATTTTCGGCGACTAAGAGTGCTGGAGGAGATTGGCTGAAATAAAGGGTGCCGTGCTGCTGCCAGGGCCGGGAGCTGGCAGAGGCTGTCCTGAATAGCGGGAGCGGTGGGAAGCAGGGCAGGAGGAGGAGGAGGATGTCAGCACTCAGCGCGTTGCCTTTCCTGAAGCCCGTTCACCTGAGGTCCCCCCGAAGCTCGCCCGGAGGCCAGCGTCGCCACACGCTGCCCGCCAGCGAGTTTCGCTGCCTCAGCCCCGAGGATGCCATCAGCGTGTTTGAGATCGAGCGGGAAGGTAAGGGGCTGCCCCAGGGAGGTCCTGCCTGGTGGCATCGGCTGGAGATGCCCCGTCCCTTCCCTCCACCAGTCCCTCATGCTCCTTGGGGGCACACCGTGGTGGCAAAACCCCCATGCATGCCCTTGTGGGTGATGAGGGAGGGATCCAGCAACCGTGACTTGTGGCCAGGCCACCATGGGCTCTCTAACAAGGTGAAGGAGGCTGTGATTAAGGAGGTGGAGAACCATGGCCCCCAACTCACCCAGCTGCCTGGGGCGGGGATGGTGGGAGGTGATCCTGGAGCAGGACCAGGCGAGTGGGGAGCAGCTCTCCCAAAACAGCCCTGCCAGAAGCAAGTGGAGAGAAGAGGGGGAAGGTGGGAGGAAGAGGGGGAAGGTGGGAGGAAGAACGCCATGCTCAGCCTCCTATTGCACAGGGGCACTTGGAGATGCACCCCCAACAACCTCCTCCCTCCCTTCCATCCCAGACACCCCCAGCTCCCCTCACTCAGACTCACCCGGCCCATTTCTCCCTCTTCTCCTGGGGAGATGCCAGGAGGGAGGGTTCACCTCAGCACCCACGGCTGTCGCCCTGGAATCGGCAATGAGAGCCGGCAGCCAGTCCCTGGGCTGGGGTGGGGGGGGCTGCCTCTGGAGGAGCAGAGCTGCTCCCTGGAGCCATCCTGTCCCTTAGAGCTCCTTTAGACCAAGCAGGCAGCAGGACACATGCCATCTCTCCCCACCACATCCCACTTTCCCCCACCTACATCAGTGCTGGGAGGGTTGTCTGGGTCCCCCTTGCTGTGCTCACCGCCGTCCCCCTCCAGCCTTTATATCTGTCTCTGGGGACTGTCCCCTCCACCTGGACGAGATCCGCCACTTTCTGAACCTCTGCCCGGAGCTCTCCCTCGGCTGGTTTGAGGAAGGGCGGCTCGTGGCATTCATCATCGGCTCCCTCTGGGACCAGGACAGGCTCAGCCAGGTAAGAGCTGGACCCTGTTCCTCCAGGCTTATGTGCTGGGAGATGCACTGCCAGAGCCTGGGGACAAGGAGGAGCTCCCCAGGGCCCTGAGGCTACTCACCAATCTCCCAAGACTAGTTGCTACGGGGCTGCTCTGGTGGAAATGAACTTATGCTCAGTAATTCCCTGCAACATTCATTTTAAAATTAAAAAGCCTGCAGGGATGATGGGGGGAGGTGAAGGGGGATGGCACCAGGACCCTTCTTCCTTTGGGGGAGGATATGGACCCTGGTTCATTGGGGTGGAGAACCAAGATATACGCAGGATGGGACCCCGCAGTCACACTAACACCTGCTCCCACCTCGGCAGGCGGCGCTGGCCCTGCACAAGCCGCGGGGCACGGCCGTGCACATCCACGTGCTGGCCGTGCACCGCACCTTCCGGCAGCAGGGCAAGGGCTCCATCCTCATGTGGAGATACCTGCAGTACCTGCGCTGCCTGCCCTTCGCCCGGCGCGCCCTGCTCATGTGTGAAGATTTCCTTGTGCCCTTCTACCAGAAGTGTGGTTTCAAGGTGCTGGGTCCCTGCGAGGTGACGGTGGGGGAGCTGGCCTTCATTGAGATGCAGCATCCCGTGCAGGGACATGCCTTCATGCGCAGGAACAGCGGCTGCTGAGCCCCCTCCAGTCCAGCCCTGCCGGGGGGGCTGGAGAGAGGCTGCCGGGGGGGGGAAATAAGAGGCTGCAACTCCTCTCCATCCCCGCCACTGTATGCACCTTCCCCGGCTGGCCCTGGCTACAGCTACTCCCTCTGCCACATCTGCCTTCCAGCCAGGAGATCAGCCTGGTTCCATCCCAGCCTCACAGGGCTGGGGACAAAAACCTCCTGCCTGGCCCCACTGGAAGCACCGACCCCCTGGTCTCTGCTTTAGCTGGGGCTGTGCTGGTAAGCCTGGGTGGGCTGCAGGGCCACATGCCCCACGGGGATGGAAAAGCGTTGCCCTAGGAGCAGCTGGGTGGGCTCTGCTGATTCAAGGGCGCTCACAGCCACGTTTTGCTGAGACACCCAGCAGGGCCCATACATACATGTGCACCCAGCCCTGCACCCCCTCCCACCACCAACACCATGAGGTGAAGCCCACCATGGCCAAGCCCTCCCTGAGCAGCTCCCAGACCAGGCAAGGGTCCCAGCAGCCACCCGGCTGCCTGCAGACCCCCCCCAGATCCCTTTGGAATGCACCCCAGCCACATGTTGCAGAGCCTCCCTGGGGGGCCAGTCCAAACCAGTCCACCCCTCATCCCCCCAGACCCATGACGGGCCCAGGACAAACCTTCTGCAAATGCCTCAGGCTGTTGTGAAGCAGCAAATAAAGATGTGGTGGTGGTTTTCTACGTAGCCCATGTGCGTTCCTGCCCTGCTTCAACCATAACCTTGCCGCGACAGCCAGAGGGAGGGCACCAGCTGGCATGACCGGAGCCATCCAACACCCCTTGGGGCATCTCAGCTTTGGGGGAGATGGGGCAAATCCAGCCCCGGGTCATTCGATGAAGGGTAGGAGACAGGCAGGGGTAGCTCTGCCCTTGGGCAGGGTCAGGAGGCTCCTTGGATCTTTTTGCTCCAGGCGTTTGGTTTCCCCTTCTGCTCAAGACCCTCCAAACTCTGTCCCCGCCTCCCAGAGAGGGGTTTGAGGGGTACTGGGGGACAGCGCAGCCCTGCAAATCAGGGCGCTGGCCCCAGGCACTCTCATCTCTGCCTCTCCCTGCCACACCAACCACCACCAAAACAACAAGAACCCCCTGAAAGTGCCACTTCCCCATGCTCAAGAAGGGAGAAGAGGCCTTGTGAGTCTCATTAAATACAGGTAGAAATTTATTAAGGAAGAAAAAAAACCCCACAGCTTTTAAAAAAAAGTATCAAAAAGAGACAAATGAGGTGAAGTGTCTTCCTTTGGCTGGAGCAGCACCAGAGGGACAGAGTGGGGCCGAAAACTGGCCTGTGGTGCAGGGAGGGATGCAGGTGCCACAGAGCTCCTGGAGTCACCTGGGGAAAAGCAGCCCCTCCACTCCAAGTCCTGCCTCTCCACCCAGCGAGGAGCCCACGTGGGGAAGCACGAGCCTCCTTCCATGGCCTCAGGGGAGCATCAGATGCGAGAGCAAGACTGAAAAATACCTTCAAAGCTCAGCTCTGAACACCTTGGAGCCGTGGCAGAGGCCCTGGGGAGCCCAAAGCGGGGGAAACCCTCTGTCTAAAGAGCTGTGGATAAAAAAGAGTGCCCCTGCAAAAAAGGGGGTCATGTTCACAGTATGAGCTGCAGCGCCCAGGAGCACCGAGGTGGGACAGGGCCCTAGGCAGGCAGGGGCACAGGCAGGAGACCTCAGCAGCTTCAGCCGCTGGGCCAGGAGGCCAGCCTGGCCATGGACGCACCAATATCCTCCTTCCTTCAGCCCTTTCCCCATGCAGGCAGCAGCTGGCGTCAGTCCCCAAACCAGTTATGGCTTTTCAGTGCCAAGAGGCAGCCCTAAAGGGGTGCAAGGTAGGGTTGGCTCCAGCCCCGCTCCCCGCTGCATCCTCAGCGTTTAACAGGGGTGAGCCCAAACCTGCCAGCCCTGAGAATGAAGCCGTGCCCAGGATCTGCCCCATCCTGGAGCAGCCACCGTCTCCTGCAGGCTGGTGAAGACCCCCCCCCATGGAAAGCATCACCGCTGGTGCCGCTCCCAGCCCCATCCCTGCCAGCGGGGTCAGTGCAGGACCTGCTCCAGCTCATACTTCTCACAGAACTTGCTGGTGAAGGGCAGGCAGGTGAGATACTCCACCCAGCGCCAGTTCACGGGGTAGACGTAGAGCCAGACCACCAGCGAGGCGAAGAGCCCCACAAAGACCAGCAAGGAGACAATGATCATGGCTCGCTTGCGGTACTTGTCCACCGTGCCGAAGGTGATGTAGGGCAGGAAGGCGAAGGAGAGCAGGAGGCCACTGAGGAAGCCAAAGAGGTGAGCGATGTTATCGATCCATGGCAAGAGGCCACAGACAAAGAGGAAGAGGACGACGCCGAAGAGGTTGAAGAAGGCTTTCCAGGGTTTCTCCAGCACTTGCCAGCTCTGGAAGAGCTCCACGAAGAGGCAGGCTAGCAAGCCGAACTGGGACCCAGCAGGGCCCACCTGTGGGGATAGGGGAAGTCATGGCCAGACCATGCGTACGTCACACCGGCTATGTCCCACATCCCCAGGGACTGTCTCCTCCTCCCCTTGCAAAATACATTTGGCTCCTGCAACCCTCCGAGGGCTGTGCTCCAGCAGTGCAGGGCTCAGAGCTGGGAGCCCTGGCACGGGAGGAAGAGGAGGGGAGCACACTGGCATGGTTTTGGCAGAGCTGGTGCTTTTGGTGACTCAGCAGCCAGGCAGCATCACCCCCTCCCAGGCCACAGCCCTCCCCCCAGCCTCATCCCAACACACCCCCAGGGTGGATTAGGGTGCTTGGCGTGATCTCATTTAAAGCCTGGCATGGTTTCACTGCCAGCAGATTAGCCATCTGCCCGCCCGGGGACCCCGCACACACACCGACACGTGGTGACACGTGACCCACGCGGCATGTGCAAACCCCACACGTGGGGCAGAGACTCCCCCTCTCCTCCCGCCACGGGGGCACCAGCCTCCCACCCCCCCCCAGCAAAACCTGCCAGCGGCTGAGAGCTCTGTGCTGAGAGCTCTGTGCTGACGGCTGTAGCCCCCTCCCCAAACCTCTGCGGGGACAGGGGAGGGGAGGGGCATCCTTTGGTCCCTGGGGAGCTGGCTGGGCTCAGGGTGGCGTTGGCAGAGCCCCCCCCAGCCCTCACCTCCGCCCTGTATGGCAGGAAGATGGCACTGGCCAGATTGCCTGTGATGCCGCTGAGGATGAAAATGATGGAGATGCGATGCCAGCCTGCCAGTTTCTCCAGGTCCCTCAACACCGTCATCTGGAAAGTCACCGACACCAGGCAGTGGATGATGCTGGGGGGAGAGACCCTGCATTAGAGACCCCTGCCCTGCCAGAGCCCCTGCCCAGCCCTCCTACCCGCTGCCCCGGGCCATGAGACATCTTACAAAACACCCTCCACCGATGGCACGTGTCATTGTAGTCTGGGGGTGTCCTCCCCTCTTCTCTCCCAACCCATTGGGGATCACAGACCATCCCAAAGAACGCTCCCGTCCGAAGTCACCCCCATCATCCCCTGGGGCCGCAGCTCACCCGGCATGCAGGAACAGGGACAGCCACAGGCGGTAGAACTGGTCGGGGACCTCCGGGTTGAGGAAGGGCAGGAGGCCGCAGACCTCATCCAGGCAGTGCACCTGCAAAGGCAGGCAGGGTTGGGGGGTGATGGGGGCTTGGCCCGCACCCCAGAGCCGCAGGGAGCAATGGCTGGGTCGCAGGGACGCGTGGCTGGTGATGCTACGTATCAGTTGTTAGGGGGGGACCCTGGGCGGTGTGGAGCCCCTGCATGGCCCAGGTGCTGGGGAGGGAGCAACTGAGCATCCCCCGTGCCCCAGCAGATGCTGAAGGGCTGTTTTCCTGCCTGGGATGTGCCTTTCCCAAGGACACTGGTGCTGCCTGGATGAGGCTGGCTCAAGTCTGACATTTCCTCCTGCCCCACACCAGCAAGACGGGCATGCAGCGGCAGCAGGGCTCCAGCCGATAGCTGGGCAAGTCTCTGCTCTTTGCACTCCCCCTGCTCACACCCATCCCAACCACATCCCAAGATACTATAAAACCCTTTGGCATCAGCATGGCAACGTGTGACCCGGCCGCTAGCATCGTTTCCCCGGCCCCACTCACCTGTGAGCAGAGCGTTGCCTCCTCATGGAAGTAGCCATGCATGAACTCGCAGTATTCCCGCGTCGTGATCTCGCAGCTGGGCAGAGGGCAGGCAGCGGGCTTGCTCGGGGCAGCGCTCGCTCCCCGTTCCCCCGAGCATCCCCCTCTGCTCCCAGCAGCCAGTCCTGCCACCGCCATGCTTCCTACCCGCCCCGAGGCTCCGTAACCTCCCTCTGCCCCGGCACAGCTCCACAACAGGCAGCGGGGCAGATGGGGGAGCCGAGCCCGGGGCCAGGTGCCCCCATCACCGCGACCCACCTGCCCTTGGTGCCGATGCAGCAGGGCCTGCCCTTGATCTGGCAGTCCATGTGGGGAAAGCCCGTGTGGTTGGTTTTGGTCTCGTAAGTGCAGATCTACAAGCAGGAGGGAGAGGAGCCAAGGTCAGGGTCTGGCCCCAGGCTCCCCCCACAGCCCCCGTGCCTGGCTCGTCGCCTGCCGCGTCTGCCACGGAGGCTGCCGCCACGGAGCCACCGAGCTCGCAGCGGCGCAGGGCTCTTACCGGCCACTTGGTGATGTCGTCCGGCCACACGTGGGGTGGGTTGGATGCTGGCTCCTCGCACGTTCTGGCAGGAGGAGGTGAGTGGGGGGGTCAGGACACGTCCCCCTCCAACACATCCCTCCCTGCAGACCAGTAACCCCTCCTCGGGCACAGACAGCCCCAGGACCTGCCCCTTCCCCGGCTTAGGAGGGATCCTGTACATTGGTGTCCTACAACACCCCACAGCAGCACCTTCCGCAGGTGAACGCCACGGCACTCACACGTCGGACAACCCCATCGATGCCCCCTCGCAGCATCACCCATCCCAGCGGAGCAGGGCCTGTGCAAGACAACGGCGTCGCCCGTTGCTGCCTACATTTAGGACAGACCCCACCTCAGTCTCCTCACTGATTCCCTCTGCCTTATCGCTCTCCTCCAGCCCCTTGGATGATTCAAGGCATCCAAGCTGAAACAGCCCCACGCAGCACCTCTGCCGTGCCCCACATACAGCTGGGCGACCGCAGCACCCCTCCCCAGCCGCTGCTCCTACCTGGGGTCCTGGTGACACACAGCCCCCGACATCCGCTTCTCACCCGAGGAGCCCATGGCCGGCGCGTTGCTGCCTGGCCACTTGATGAACGTTGCCAGTGTCTCCTAGGGAGGACGAAGAGATTGAGGATGCGACAGCGAATGCACCGCTCTGACCCCACACGCAACCTGCCCTGGTGCCGTGCAGGGTGGCGATGGGTTCTCCCTTTTCCCCAGGGATCCCCAGCACTTCCCAGTGCCCATGGTGGTGGTGGCACGCACCGAACAGTCCTGTGGCAGGGTCTGGATGCAGCCCGAGTTATCATTCTGGACACAGCAGCCGGAGCCACGTTCCCGGTCCCGCTCACGCTGGATGAGCTGCTCCACCTGCTGATCCTTCCGGATGCAGGGGGAGAACTTGGCTCCCAGGTGGATCAGGTCGATCTGGGAGGAAGATGCCAGTCCAGCGGATGCTCTGTGGCCCCCCCACACCTCCCCTCCCCTCCAGCTGCCTCTGGGGAGAGCTCAGCAGGGGCAGGGGGTCCCCACAGGCGATAGCCCTGGGTCCCCATTACCCCAGTGGAGGGAAGGCGGGTGGGAAGGGGATGGGGTCTCTTCTGTCCATTCCACTGTGATGCCACAGCTCAGGGAAGCACTGCCAAGCCGCCAGCCTGGGCTGGGACCGGGCAGCAGGTCCCAGAGGGATGGGGGCACAGAGGCCCTGGGGCAGCAGGCTGGGACGAGGGGTTGAGCTCTCCCCCCAGGGAGAGGAGCACCCCAAGGACCCCCCTTGGCTCAGGGCAGGGGGACCAGAGGCCAGTGGAGGGCAGAGGTCTGGCAGAGTCCTTACCGAGCTGGGCCCGATCCAGAAGTTTTCCTGCTGGATGTACTTGACACTCTCATAGACGCCCTTGTTCCTCAGCACCTGCCAAGCCAGGCCAGGGTCAGCTCCCACCGAGGGGGCTGGCAGTGTGGGGGTGCAGCCCCCTCTCCCTCCACTTGTAGAGGGCTGAGCAGCCCCCTTCATCCGAAAGGAAGGGCTGCTGGGTCCCACCAGCAACGTGGGAGGGAGAGCAGCTCTGCTGCCAGCACGCATGCCGCTGCAACATGCCACAGCTTGTCCAAGCACACACAGACCTCCTGCCCTGGCTATTTATTGGAACCTCTCAAAGAGCAGAAGCTGGCAGCACCCCAAGATGCTCCCAGCCCTAGCAGGGAGCACGGGACACTGGTGGTCACGGTCCCCCCAGGAAGACGGATGCCTGCTCTTCTCTCCAGCTTGGGTGCTGGGGGAGCAATGCAGCTGGCTGCAGGTTCCCAGGATTAACCCCAGAGGGAGGATCACCCCTCCGAGGTGTTGAAGGCACCCCCCCAGACACCAGCCTTGCTTTCCTTGGCAGCTAGCTGCTTGCCACTTCAGAGACAGACACGTCACCGGAGAGCCGGGAGGGGATGGCCCTGGCCAGTAGCTCTTAAACTTACTAACTCTCTTGTCACGTGCTGAGCGAAGCCGATGGGGGCAATGCCATAGGTGCCGATGACCAGCAAGGTGATGAGGATGTGGACAAAGGTGATCCAGTATGTGAAATATGGTCTGCGGAAGAAAGGAGCCAAAATTTGAGCAGCTCAAGGGTGGCTGGGCAAAAGGACGCTGCAATCCCCCAGGCCTTGATCCCCAAGCATCAAGGGGAACACACATCTGAGTTACAGCTGGGGAGCCCCGAGGAGCCCTGTGCCCACCCCATCAGTCCCCCCTCACCGGTGGCTGTCGGTGATCTCCAGCTGCGACTCCACGATGCTGCTCAGGCTGCGGCGATACGTCCTGTTCAGCCACTTCCCCACCACCCCCAGACCATAGTAGCGTTTCTTGCGGTCGAAGGCGAAGTGCTTCACTTTGGAAGCAATGCGCCTGCCTCGCCGGGGAGCTGGGCCAGCACCGGCCGAAGCGAGCCGGACATCCTCCCGCCTGCAGAGAGAGGAGAAGCCCAGCTGAAAAATCCCCCATGTTCAACCCCATGGCCACAACCCAGAGCTGAGGAAGGCCAGAGGATGCCTGGGATGAGGACTCGGGGCACCTCTTGGCTTCATCCTCCTAGGAGCATGCCAGAAGTGCCCAGTGCCCCATGGCAGGGATAGCTGGAGACATTGTCCTGACTGTGGCAGGGGACCTGGGCAGCCTCAGGGGCAGCACCTGCCAAGAGCTGGTACTCACGGGGTGGGCTGCTCCGCCTCGGGGGACGCCTTGGCATCCTCCCCCACCGGGTGCATGCGTAAATATGTGGCCGATAGAGGCGGCGACTCGAAGACATCATCAGGCATGGAGTATGTCTCATCGTGCATGTCCATCTGGAAGGAGGACGGAGACGCATTCTTGGATGCGAGCAACGGGTGAGAAACCTCCCCATGACCGAGTACGCCCGTCACCAGGCCAACCTGGCTCCCCCTGGCCTCTGAGCCTGGGGAGGGGGTGATCCCATTAACTGCATGTCACAGGCTGCGAAATGTGCCCACAGCGGCAGCAGCGTCCCTGCCACCCCCAAGGAGCATCACCAAGGTCAGGGCTCTGCAGTGCCAGGCACAGCGGCCACCGATGCCCCTGCTCCCAGGCAGGGCGAAGCACTGACATGGGGGTCCCTGTCAGAGCCCCGCTCCAAGTCCAGCCCCCACGCAGGGGCACTGGGACCCATCCCCGCTCCGGTGGCCGGTGTGGAACGGTGCTTGCCTTACTGAAGAAGGATGAGTCCAGGGTATCAGCAGCATCCACCATGTCCTCGTCCATGAAGCTGGGGTACATGAAGCTCCTCTTGTTGCTCCTCCACTTGGGAGCCAGTGGCTCCAGGGCAGAGCGTCCCTTTGGCAGGGGAAGCAAATGAGGGTAAGCAACCAGAAGCCCCCCAGTTTTTGCAGCACCAAGGGTTTCTTGTAGCTTCCCTCCCCAAAGGCGAGTGGCAAGGGTTAAATCCCAACTGGCCACCACATCCGCCTGCGTGGGAAGGGCAGGCAGCAGGAGCTGGCAGCAGATGCTGCCTTTAGCTCCTCAGAGCCAGCACCGGACCATGACCATCTTAGTCAGCATGACAGGTGAACTCTGAATCCCATTTGGTCTCAGTCCCACAAACCTGTCCCCAAGGCTTGCCCAGGGCTCCCCAGGGGCTAGAAAGCTGCTGGAGAAGCTCCCCAGCTCCTCAGGAGTGAAACACAGAAGCTGTTTTTTTTCTAGGGATGTCCAGTTTTCACCAAAACTTCTCTTTTTAAGCAGAGCTCAGGTTAAAACCCACCAACCTCCCCCTCTCAAACCCACCCTGGAGAGACAGTGATCTCTGTGCAAAGCAAAAAGCCAAGAAGCAAAGATGATGGGCAAGGGACAGAGCTGAAACCTGGGTCTGGAAGAAGACAACACCCCCCAGGTCCCCAAAACTTACACGAAGAAGGGCTGCAGCTGCCTTGAAGCTCATGTGGGCGACAGATTCCCTCTTCCTGCGTGGCAGGCGGCCATAGCCAGAGCGGATGCTGTTGAAGGATGCCAAGGAGACAACACCGGGGGTGAGCGGGGGCAGGACGTGGTGGGGTGTGTGGGGACGGTCAGTCTCGTCAGGATGGCGGAAGGGACGGCCCCTGGCCAGCGGGTCCACGATCTGGCGGAGGGAAGAGGTGTCAGTGCTGGGAGAGCAAGGCTGGGAGCCAGACCCCATGCCCCGAGCTCTACCTTGGGCATCTTGGCGGGCTTGGGTGACTCGGTGCCTTGGAAGGAAGGCACCTCCTGGCTGGGCAGCTCCATGTCGCGGTAGGCAGGCTTCAGCTTGCCGTATCTCATGCTGCAGTGCTGCAAGCTCTTGCGTTGCCACTGCTGGCGCTTCCCCTCCCAGTCGCTGCTGACGCCAAACCATTGCGCCGTGCCCCTGGACACATGATGGGCATGCTTGTCACCCAGCTGGCTCCCCCACCCTGGGTACCACCATCCCACCCGGGCATCCCCTCCGGCAGGTGATTTGGGTTGGGGTGTCTCTGCTCAGCCTGCAGCAGGGCAAGTTTTGATCTGGCTATGGGTCAGGGAAGGGATGCTGCAGAGGGGGTTGCTGGCCTTTGGGTCTTTCTGGAGAGGTAACTCCATCAAGGCTTGCACGGGACAGTGCATCAGCTCTAGGCTGCAGCAGACATCCAGCTCAAGGTGCTTTTGAAGGTCCTACATAAAGGGGACAGAGAAATTTTCCCAAGGTGCAAAACAACGGTTTGAATTAATACTAAACAATCCTGCCGCGGGATTATCCCCAGGCAGACACCAGCGAGTCAAAGCAGAGCTGCCTGAAACCCTCCAAGGTGTTCCCTTGCAAGCCCCAACTCTCCAGCCAAAGTCCTCTGCCATTACCCACAGCCACAACACCCCGAGGGGGACCGTGGGACCCCTCTGGTGACCCAGCCACTCCCAGAGCCTGCCCTGCCCTCACGCCGCTGCTCCCCGGCCCTCACTTGCGGATGCTCTGGGACAGGGAAGTCTGCCGGCGGAAGCCGGGCTGGCGCTCCGAGGCGTCGCACCCCTTCGTGCGGGGCTCCTGCAGGCTCTTGCTCTTTCGGTAGATGGGGACCTTGGAGGGCTGGAAGGAAGAGCGGGTGTTAGGGACAGGATGCCATGGGGGGTCGGGGATGGCAGCCCCCCAAGTCCAGCGCGGGACAGACGCAGCTCCCCGTCGCTCACCTCCTTGCGGGCGCCATCCTCTTCCGCCTCCCGGGGGGGGATGATGATGGAGAGGTTGGGGGGCTTCTTGCTCTGCAAGCGGCTGCTGCTGGAGTGGCTGCCCCCGCTCTTGTCGCCAGCTGACATCTTGGTCCGGTGGTGGTCGGCAGGCTGGGAGGGTGCAAGGAGTCAGCAAGAGGGGAAGAAGTATCCCCCCAGGAGCTCACGCATGGGGAGAGGCTGGGTCCCAGCAGGAGATGGGGCTTCACCAGTGGCATCTCACCAGCCTCAGCCCCCTGTGCCACCGGCTGTGCTGCTGAGACCTCACCACCAACCGTCCAGCTGCCACATCCCTGAAACCCGCACCCCCTCCCCGGGTTTGGGTGGTCAGGAGGGCTTCCATCACCCACTCGCTCCCAGTCCCCCAGGACCACCAGCACCACCCCTTCACCTGCCAGGAGCAGAGCAAGGGATGGCAGGAGCGACAGGGTCAGAGCATCCCCGTCACCCCAGCATGTGCCTGTGGGACACCCTGGTTTCACACCCCGTCAGGATGTGCCTGACCACCTCGGCACGTGCATGGGAGACGTGGCGGGGAGCCCTGCAAGCCCTGGCCAGGCCCACGGCACACAGCTGTGGCTCTCGGACACGAGGACACTGGCCCCCGTGGTTCAGCACAGTAAGGGAGGGAGCCAAGGGGGGGATCACGGGCGCTCCTGGGAGTCTGCCAAGAGCTCCCCTTGCCCGTGCAGCGCAGAGTGGGAAAGGAGGGGATGCAGCCAGGCAGGGGACACGCAAAGCCTGAAAATACCTGACTCACATCCCCACGTGCACCACAGCCCCTATGTCGGGGACGGCTCCTTCTGCAGCGAGAGGTGCTGGGGCAGTCCATGCTGCCTCCAGCCATGGAGCCAGGACCCACCATGTGTCAGGGTGCCCCGTGGGAGGGGAGATGCGGGACATTCCCCGCCGGCACGTGCATGCACACACCAGGCTGGGAGACCGAATCCTCCCCAGCACCACGTGCCAGGAAGGGGAAGCTTAATGGCTAATAAGCAGTTGATTCCTTGAGCAATCCCCTCCCAAAGGTCCCTGCAGCCTGGGCTCTACTGGGCAGGACCTCACAGGAAAGATAATTCCATCCGAGCACAAGGGAGCGAGTCCCAGATCCTATTAGGGACTACGGGGGCTCTCGAAGGGAGGCACAGTCCCCTCTGGCCTCTTTCCATCCCCCTCAACCATGTGCCAGTGCCCAGGGGACTCGCACAGGTCTTATGGACACCCCTCGTCCCCTCCGCATGGCCACGGGCATGGTGCCACCTGCCGCGCTCACCCTGTGCAGCGTGCACTGAGCCCTGCCATGGGTCAGCCACAAGAATCAGCATTCCCGCGGGATCTGCTCTAACAGGAGAGATGGGAGCTAGCCCTCTCCACCTTGAGGGGGACAGCAGAGTCCCCTAGGGGAACCAGGCATCCTGCTGGGGCTCCTCTGCTGCCACCCGCCACCACCAAGTTGGAGCTCAGAGTCCAACAGTGCCGCTAGCTGCAAAACTCCAGCTCAACGCATGGGCCTGGATCCTCTGCAACCCAGCTGCATGGCCTTGTACCCTGCTCTGCTCTCATGGGGTGGGGGTGTTCAAGCAGCCAGCTGGGTGATTGAGAACTCCCCAGACCCCTCTGCATCAGGGTCCCCCCCTTGGGAGCACGGGGCTGAGCAGGAGGCAGGCACAGAGGCACTTTTGTAGCTCCCCCAGCACTCTGAGTCCCGAGCACAACCACGACCCTCCCCTCAGACCCCACCACAAGCAAAGCCTGGCTTTAGCAGCGTGGGGTCCCGGTGGGACGTGAGAGTCCAGGACAAGCACCCTGGGGACATGGGAGCCCGGAGCTGGTGGCACTAGAGGGCATCGCTGCTGTTCCTGGGCCAGGTGACAGCTCGCTGCTCCTGCCTGCCCCTGCACGGCTTAAAATGGGTGCTGGGTTGGGTACTGCTGGGTACCCCTGCTGGGGTGCTGCAGGACAGTGACGAGGCTAGACACTAGAGACACGCGAGACACATGTGGCAGGGGGAACGTCAGATGCAACCCGAGCGGTGGCTTCACTAAGACCCCTTGACTGAGGGGCACCAGCAGCCCCAGCTGGTGGCGGGGCAGGGTCCTCATTCCCAAATTAACCCTGCTCCTCTCCAGCCTTGGCAATAAATCAGTTCATGGCGGGGATCCAGACAGGAAGATGCGAGGAAGCCATCACACAAACGCCACTAGGACCAGGTGAGATGTTGCTGGAGGCAGTGCCTGCAAGCACAGGCAGCACCCTGGTATGCTGCCTGCCTCCCCTCCTCCCCAGAGGCACTGAAGCAGCACCCTTGGGTGCTGCCGTCAGCTCAGCTGCTGCTTCACCCCTCGCTGCCGTTAAGTGCCAAAGCTGGGAGCAATCAGGTCCCAAATTTCTCCTGGGGGCTCAGCCAGCGCCGGTCCCCGCCCGGGTCTCCCTACCTCATAAGAGTGGCAGGGGTCCCGCGCAGTGCGTCTCGATGACAAACACCAGCGGCAGCCCTCCTCTTCCTCCTCCGTCCTTCACACACGGGAGCCCCGGGGCACGGCCAAACTCCTCCTGCCTTGCCTGGTGGGGAAGAGAGGCTGCAGTGAAAAGCCACGCAAGGGAAAGCAGGCGAGGGCTGCAGGAGTATCCTGGATGGAGGGAGAGCTGACCTCAACAGCTCCCCAGGCCCTGGGGACAGGGCTGCTGGACACTGGGGACAGAGACCAGCCACTGGCATAGGGCAGCAGAAGAAGGAAAAGCTGCCATTTGCAGCGATGCACCTTGCTCCATGGCAGGGGAACTGCATGGGGCAGGCAGGGAGTTTTCGCCCGCTGCTGCCAGGCAAAGCTCTTGGGAAGTGAGACACCCGCGAAGAGCGGGCACGGAATGCGAGTGCCTTGCTGAGGTATTTAATAGCTGCTAAGCTGGGAGAACGCCAGCCAGGCAATCCAGACCCAGCAAGCAAAACTTTCCATCCTGCTGGTGAGCTGGAGATGCTGTTTGTTTTCCTCTCAGGGCAGCCAGCAATGAGCTTGAGATGCCAGCTGCTCCAGAGAGCCAGGGATGGGAACATGCTGGGGTCAGAGCAAGCCCTGGGACACCCTCCTCCTGAGCAAGCCCTGGGACACCCTCATCCCCCTCCAGCTCTGGTGAATGGCTCTCAGTGGTGGGAGCCAACACAGCCAGGAGCACAGAAATTGGAGCCAAACTGTGTCGTTCAGAGGTGTGAGAGGACACAGCGCTCTTGCACGGCCCCGTTCTCACACCCCTATCCCAAAATCCCATCCCCAATTGCTCCCATCACACCCCAGGCAGCCCTCGGCAAGGACCTCTGTGCTTCCTGGCGAAGCAGGTTTGCAGCACATTTAAAAGCCCTGTCCCACTCCCCTCCGGCTCCCCATGCCGCGCGGGTGGAAGGACGGACCCAGCCTCCGCTGAGCCGCAGGCGAGGTGACGCAGGTCCCGGGGGAGCTGGCACAACCCAGCGGGCACCTGCTGTCCCGGTCACGCGGTGTGGCCAGAGCAGTTTTCACGGCTCTGTGCATTAACGCAGTATTTGGCATTGAGAGAGGGGAGAGGAGGGGAGCAGGCCCTGAGGGCTGAACTCCCCTTGGCTATGGGGGTTGGGGGCAGCGGCCATCCCCTGAGCACAGATCCTGACCCACAAGAAGCTCTACCCCGTGCCAGCTGGAGAAATCCCCCGGGCACGGTGCTGGGAAGGCATTTTCTAGCTCCCCACGTGTCTGGCGCTGGCACCCAACCCCTCTGGCGCCGGCACCGCTCTCACCCAGTGCGCTCGGCGTGAGAACAGGCGAGCTGGCACCTCCAGCCAGAGCAAGCCCGGGACAAGCTCAGCCCTCCGGGTCCTCTACGCCCCGAGATGGAGGGCTATGCCTCCAGGAGCATTGCTCTCTGCCTGGCAGCCCCAGCATCGGCAGTCCCATCCGCAGAGCGCAGCCCGGCTGCCCCTTGGCGCCGGTGGCTGCGGTTCCCCAGGGAGCCGCAGCCCGGCCCCAGGCGCTTGGCGTGGACACGGTGGCTCTGCCCTCGGGACAGGAAAGGGAAGCGAAAGGCAACATGCTGTGCTGGCGTGGGGACGTCTGCGCGAACGCCCTGCCGTGGGGACAAGGTGGCGACAGCAACAGGGGGTGACGGACGTGGGACTTGGCACCCACAAGCAAGAAAAGATCTCCAGGGAGAGAGAAAAATGCACTGGAGACACTGCCATCACCTGCGGGGGGGAGCGATAAATGGGCAGGGGATGGAGGGGGGTAACCTGGTCTGGTCGATTAAGAAGAGATCCCCCACCATCACCATCTTCCCTCTCAAAGCTGTCGCATTCACCAAAGCCTGACATCCAGCAGCGAGGGACGCTACCCTTGCCCCAGCAACAAGCGGGTGAAGCCCCCATCCCCTCCTAAGAGGGCAGGTGTGTGTGGGACACTGGTGAGCAACTGGGATGAGATTTTAGTCTTTAAGCAGGCGAGGCACAGGGAGGGTGACCAGGGCTGGCTCCCAGCCCCAGCCCCGGGGTGAATCATGACAGACAGTGACCCAAGGAAGCACGCCCAAGGAAGAAAGTGATGGAAAAAGTGATGCAGCTTGTCCAAGGCATCACCATGGGACATGCCAGGATGCTCCAAGCAATGCAGAGGGACCATCAGCAAGGCCAAGCAGCAACCTGCAGAGCAGAGCTGGGGACAACCAAGCACAACCATCACACAAGACACCAGAGACAACCCTGCAGAGCAGCCGTGGTCAGAGGGGGATGTACGCAGGTGCAGAGAGGCTCAGAGAAGGATTGGGATCGCTCTCCTCAAGCTTGTTGGCGTAGAGGGAGGCAGCATTACCGGCACTGGAATAAAAGTGCATCAGGCTGGTGCAATTAAGCCGGGGGGAGAAAGCAGCTCTGAACCACCCGAGGGTGTGGGGCCGGGAGTGGGACCCCCATGAGCACCCAAGCACCCATCACCCTGAGCACGATGAGCCCCCACTCTTCCCTCTCCATAGGGGAGCAAGAAGGGGGTCAGCGATGCCATGGAGCCCCCAAAACACCCCCCCAGCCACCACCAACGCTCACACCCAAGAGTCCATTAGGCAGAGCGTGCCGCTGCTGTGTGCCAATGGCTGCCTATAAATGATTCACAAGTGCGTTAAAGACTTTTCTCAAGGCTGGAGCCTCGTTAAAGGTGCTCCCAAGTTATTAAGAGCCCCAGATAGGAAAGTCAATCGGTCCAATCGCTCTGAGCATCGAGCCCCCGCGGACTCGCACCCAAGCAGAGGACCCCGAGCGGCTGCACAGCACCTTCCCCCTCTTCTGCTCCCTTTCTAAAAGCTTTTTACCATATTCCAGTCTCAAATTTCAGATCTGAGAGAAGCAGCCCAAGACAAACAGCTCTTGAAATGAAAAGATATTATTAAAAGAAAAAAAAAAAAAAAAAAAAAGGAAAAATACTTCTGGGGTGGGGAACTAAATATTCTCCTTACTTTTTGGAAAGCCCAGACCCCGTATCTCAGTCCCTCATGGACCCACTCAAACGGGGAGACCCGGAGAGCACCAACCCTGCAAGCCTAGGAGCAGTCAGGCGCCATCCATTGCCTCCCTCCTCTCAACCTCTGCTTATTTTTTGTGCTTTGAGTATTTAGGCTTTTTTTTTTTTTTTTTTAAAGGACAAAATACACTTTATGGCATTGTTGCAGGAACCCTCCCGTCCCTAAGGGACTTTGTGTGCCTGTGTGGCCCTGTACCCATGGCACAGACTCGCCCCTCACCCCAGCACCACAACACCAGGCTGATTTTTTTCTCCCCCCACCCCAGAGAAGGCAACTCCATCTTTTCCCCACGTGCCAACGCTGCCGCAACAGGACCGGCTGGCAAACCTGCCAGATGCACGGTTTCACTCTGAGTCTTGACAGAGGACCGCTGTGTTTCATGGGGTATTTTAAGCTGCCCCCTCCCTCTCCTGCATCACTGAGCCACGCAGTCAACACCGACACCCGCAAGAGCTTTAATCCCCATCTCCAGCACGGCTGCCGGGGTGCGGATGCCCGATGGGGAGCGAGAGCCCAGCCACTCCCCGGGGTGCCGACACGCACCTCGCCCGCCCTGCCATTAGGAAATCCTCTCTCATTTTCTGCGTCGGGCAGGACATTGGGCAACTGCAGCGGGTTTGTTCAGCCTGGGTGAGCTCGGAGCACGTGGCACGCCCTGGAAGGAAGCAAAACTACCAGAGGAGATAGAGCGCGCAAGCCGGGGCGGCTGCGCTGGATGCCGCTGATAAAGGTGCGGCGGGCAGAGCCCTGCCTGCCTGCGGGGAAAGGAAGCGAGGGCTGGGGAGGGTGCACGGCTGCTCGCGTGGCTGCGCGAGGCAGCCATGCGCTGGGCTTCCCCGCTGCAAGGCCTTGATCGATGGGAACATGCATGGATGGCCCTGGTCTCCCCGGCATCCTGGGGGATGCCGCTGGTATCTGCATGGAAAGGGAAGGATTTGCCTGCAGGATCTGGGAGCGGATGGAAAAAGCCACGTGGAAGATTTCCCACATCCCAGGCATGGCCCGTTTCCCACCCTCGTTAATTTTGACCAGCACGATGACCTCCCCCCCCGGCCCCGGCAGAGCGAGCGCTGGCACCTGAAGGCTTCCTGACCTGCTGGGGTGGGTGGTGAGCCCCGGTGAGCCGGGGTCCCTCCGCACCACTGCCCACAGCACACCTCCCTGCTCCCCCTTCCTGGGGGGCTCCACGCACCCTCACAGCAAAATAACCCCAAGCACCATACAAACCCACTCTGCTTCCCACACTGGAGACGCGCTGGCTGGGGCGGTGGGTGCTGCCGGCCCTTTCCCCATGCCAGAGCCCAAGCTGAGCAGGGGACATGCATGTGGAGGCTTTGAGTCACCCCAAGGGCTTCGGAAAGAGCAAAGGGCGAAAGTCTCCGTCAGCAGCGAGCCCTTGCTCCACCAGTGAAAGCATGGAGGGGTTGGCTGCTCCCCAGCAGCACTGCAGGCAGGGTTGCAGCACTCTCCAGACCCAAGGAGAGCTCTTTTCCAGGCACTGCACGGATTCCCCGGGCTGCCAGGATTGACTTAACTTGGCTTTATCTAAGAGCTGCGTGATTACTCAGAGCTACTCCAACTCCTCATTAGCTTGGCTTAAACACAGGATGCACGGGCACGATGGTGTGAGTGCCCCTGCCCCAGCTGCACCTTCTGTAAGGGGCTGAGGGGCCCCCAGGTCATTACTTCCCTAAGGCAAGGGGCGGGCAGCCTGCCTGCAGGCCATCTGCCTGCGATATCCACGCTGCAGGTCATTACCGAGTTCATTCTCACTTCCTTCTTCGAAGGAAAATTCTTGGTGTGAGAGGCTGATGGGGATGGGGCGACAGGACACATTTCTTCCTCCAGTTCTTCTGCAAAACGTTCATGTTGACAGCAACTCTTGGTGCGAGGGCTCAGGCCCAACTTGCAGACTTCTTCAACCCTCCGCCGCCCGTTTTAGAGTGCACTGAGCCATCTGGAGCAGCACCGGACTGGGAGAAGCACCACGTGCTTGCAGAGGGTCCCCTCACCGTGGGCTCTGAGCATCCCTGTGCCATGTGCGATGCGGCAGCGGGAGGTGGTGCTCAGCCCCACGCATGAATTCGGCTCATCCCAAGCTGGAGATGAGCCCTGGGCTGGCAGGGCTCCCCCTCGGTTAAAGAAGCTTCCTATCTCTGTGAACAGGCTCCTTATCTCAACGCAGGTGTTTTAAGGCTCGTACAACGCAGCTACTCACCCTGCCGCCCCCCCGTGCAAAGGGAGAGGCCCAGGAGGACGCCAGCAGCTCCCTGAGGTGGGACAAGGACCTCGCAGCGCCCGGCCGCGGGGATGTCCCTTTGTGCCGCAGATGAAGGTGGCATCTCTGCTGGCAGCAGGCTGGGGGCTGCCACTCGGACACTCCATTTTGCTGCCCCTCCAGGCACCCCTGCAAAGGGGCCACGTCCCTGGGGGGCTGCAAAACCAGAGGCTAATGCCCCCAAAAGCCTCAGTGCTCTCCTGGCCCCGGTGCAACCCAGGAAGGCTGCTCCCTGCCCACCCCTCTCTCCTCCCAAGCACCAGCAGCTGAACATGGGCCACTCCTCAGCCTTGTTCCCTTCACTCCTGATTGCCACGAGGCCAGAAGCACCCAGGTCTGCACGCCACAGAGGAAAGCCTGACCAGGAACAGCTCTTCCCCATCCAACACAGTGCAAGCCCAGCATGGGGGACCCTACTCCCACCGGTGCCTACGGAAACTGTGTGACACTCCCGCTCCGCCGCAGCATCGCCATGGACGTGTGCCAGCAACGCATTTTGCAGCCTCTCGGCTACCAAGAGCTGGTGGTGGAGTCTTCCCCCACTGCCCTCATCCTCCTCCTGCCCACCATCCCAGTCCAGGGATGCTGCACCTGCAGGGAAGCCGCACAGCTCACTGCAGGGGCCGGAGATGCTGTTTTTTAAGGAGCTGTCTCCGTGCTTTCCCCAGGAGCTCTCAGACCAGGTTAAGCCACCACGTACATGAGCCAACTTAGCCCCAGTTATGGCATCACCCGTTGAAAAGCCTCGCGCCGACAGTGCAGTGCCAGCCCCAGCAAGGCTCTCACGCTGCTGAGGAGCTGAGGAAAAGGGCAGGACACACCAGCGCCAAGAATTGGGATTCGCCCCGACTGCCTGTGAGCGCGGCGTACAGCCTTCGGGCTTACACGTAACGGGAGGTCACTCCCAGCCCTACCCTGGCATTCCTGCAGGCCGGTGAATTACAGGGATAACCGCGTCAAATCCCCGGCACAAGCTGCTGCATGATGCACGGGGAGCGAGGGCAGCCCCACGAGGCCAGCGGCAGCCCCATGGCACAGGAGTGGGGTACCAGCACACGGGGCAACTCGGGGAGCACCAGCCACATCTCCCCTGCCCTGAGCGGGTCTGTAAGACCAGACAATTATTATTTTTTAAACAAAAGGCCAATTAAAAAAAAAAAACCCAAACCCAACACAGACTGCTGGAAGGAGGGGAGCATCACCCTGGGAGCTGCAGAACCCCAAAAGGCACCTACGGATGGGAGGGATGGCTGGGCACGTGGCTGCCCCGAGATGGAAGCGGAGAGCAGGAGCATCCCACAGAGTAACCGGCCACATGCCACCCAGCCGAGTGGGTGACCACAGGGCTGGACATCCAGGGCAGAGGCTACGTCCCTCCCACACTGGCCAACTTCTCCCTCCGACCCCAGGCCAGCAGCCCAGGAAAAAGCCAAGGAGCATCACTGGGCACTGCCCTGCTCCCTCCCCTTGCAGGCACTGGTGGCTTCCATGGGGCAGCAGAGCCCCAGGGTGTCCCGTGCTCTGCTGCAGCCCCTGGCACCACAGGCGTCGAGCGAGCTGATTTGCACCCACGCTCCCCCCGTCTCGGGGTATGGCCACAGCGGCGAGTCCTGCACCGGCGGCTGCTCAAACTCCCCTTGAGGCGATAAGCAGCGGGTTTCACAGGAGACCTTCACGCTTTCTGACTCATTTGAGGCATTTCACAGGTGGGGAAACTGAGGTACTGCAGTACAATAAGACTCCCTGCTTTCCCACCCTCTGGCTGCCCCGGCAGGCAGGGAGCTGGTCCCTTCCCCAGGCAGCTTGTAAGGATTTCAATAAAGTCCTTACAATTCCCCCAGATTTAAGTTACTGGAGGACAGAGGAGGGGGAAAAGCCCTCACGTGCAAAACCTATAAATGCTCGATTTCCACAAGGGGTGCAGCCTGCTCCCCTGCCCTCCCAAGACAGTTATTCAGGGGCTGCCCCTGCCCTGAGCTAATGCGACCTGCACCTCGTGATGCCAGCCCTTGGGGTGCAGGTCCCCAAGGACAAGGGGGACACAGGGGTCCTGCACGATGGCCAAGCAGAGGGCAGGGTTGGTCCCGGGGCCACCCAGCACATGGACCTTCCCCAAGGCATCCTCCCTGGGTCCATTCCCCTCCCCAAATGCCTCATTAAGAGAGCAACCACCAACCAACTGCTTTTTGTTTTGTTTTTTTAAGAAACAAGGATGAAGTTAGAAAAAGGTACCAGCGCCAAGGGTTTCTTCCATACTTGCAAGCACATGCACAGCTTTCAGTGCCCACTTGGAGGCTGGGAAACGACCATAACTCAAAGAACCGCACACTCCCAAACTACCACAACTCCTGGATCCTCCTAATTAAAAGGGACCGTGCCCATCCCCACCAGGGGCTCATCACGTTACCAGACATCTCCCCACCCCACAGTGGGGACCAGTGGTCATTAGATAAAAAGCTCTTCAAGAGGAGAAGAGTTTATGATCACATCACTTCTGGGCTCATAGAGATTTAACTAACTAGTTTTCAGCATTCACTAATTGACTTCTTTGGTGCAGAGCTCCTGCCAGCACCAAGCCCACGCTCGCTCCTCTGGGCTCAGGTCTCTGCAGGGCTGCCAGTGCCCGTGGGAAACACGGAAATGTCTCAGGAGCCCCGCGCCAGCTTGGGCAGCTCCTGCACAGCAGGCAAGGGACAGTGGGAGAAGGACAAGCCCCCGCCCTTGCAGAGCGCGGTACGCTGCCACGGATGCTTTAGGACATGGGACCAGGGCTCCCACCACCACCACCCCTTGCAAACCCCCCGCCAGCCGGTTCTTCATCACCCATTCCCACTTTCTTTGGTGGTGAGCGCTGTTTTGACCCCAAGCTCAATCCTGAGGGTTGTTTTCGGATTAAGACCAACAGCCCAAGGGAAGGAATAAGGCTTTATTTGGGGGTTCCCTCGGGTTCGCTGTAAGAATTAAACAGGAGCAGTATCAAAGGCAAAAAAGATCCGTAACCAGAAGAGCCATGTGCTCATCTTTCAGCTCAGTGCAGTCACAGGACGCAAACACCGCCTGAATTCTTGAGCTCCCCTAGCACATCCCAAGGAATATATATCAACCCCGAGGAGAGATGACCCAGCCAGGCCCCTTCCCCACCAGATTCACACCCCCACACTCCACATCCGCAGCCTCTGAGCTGCTCTCCCAGCACCCGCCGACATCTATTGTTCCTCCTGCCGGCATCCACAGACACGCTCCGGCAGCACCGCTCTCCCGGCACGCATGAAACGCATCAAGTGCTCACATCTGCATCCGAGACCGACACCAGGCTAGGCCCCGTCTTGCAGAACTTGTACCGGGGCAGCTGTTTGGGTATCAAACCCTGCTCCCCGCTGTGGTTTACCCTTTCTCACCCCGGGGCTTGCAGCACCTCTGGGTGCAGTTTCCAGCACAGCTGCAGCAGTGCCACAGAAACCCCTGGCCAGGGGAAGTGGGGAGGCCACCGAGGCTTGCTTTGGTCATCAGCAAACAGAAGCAAAAGAGGCAGAAGCCGCCCTCCAAATGAGCAAACAACAATAGGTGTTGATCGCTCCGTTAGCTGCAAAGGAGCTCAGAACAGCAGAGCCCATGAAGCCACTTCTGAACCAGCCGGTGCAGAGCCCGCGGCACCTGGGGCAGAGCAGGCAGAGGTGGCCCTGATTTCTCCAAGGCATGGCTGCAGTTGAACCCTCCAGCTCTTTTTGGAGGTGGGATGTTTTCAAGCTGTGGGAGGCTTTCCACTTGGAAACCAGGCAGGAACCAAACGATGCTCGTTCAGAGGGCATGATGGAGTGAGCCAAGCCGGGTGGCATTTCCTTGCTCAGGACAGCCATGGGACAGTGGTGGAGAGTGCCCCCCAAACCCTCCAGCCAGGCTAACGTGCTGCAAGCCCAGGGCAGCATCGATACGATGAGCTCACCCTGGAAATCCCCAGGAGTGACCATCCAGGACCCGCACACACGCAGGCAGGAGAACGTTCCGGCTTCCCACGGCCTTGTGGCGGGAAGGATGATGCCGTGCTGCGGAAAAGGGCAGACACTTCCTCTTGCTGCAGGGACCCAGCAACGACAATGCAGCCTCTCAGGCCCCCTTCCCCCTGCAGAGTGCACGGGGAGCTAAGCGAGAGCTGCGGGGTCTCAAGGGGGGAGAAGCAGAGCCCTTGGCCCACCGTGGCCACTGCAATCCAGCTGCGGGCAAGCCTGGAGGGACGGCTTCTGCTTGGTGCTGCTGGCCTGGCAGCAAGGCAGGACCAGGGGAAAGCCCAGCCTCACCCCCCTGCCCCAAAACCACTGAGGGCCAACAGCAAAGAATCAATTGGCTAAAAGATCCACACCCAGCATCTGCGGGATGCACATACGGATGCAGGACGACCAGACCCTTCTGATCCTGATGGGTTTTGTTCATTTGCAAAGGGCTGGTGGCAGCACTCACCCCTTCAGGCAGCACGTGCGAGCGTGCCAGAGCCTTTAAACCAAACCTCAACCCAGCAACAAGAAGAAAGCCCCGGCACGGGCAGGACGGTGCTCTCGGGCAGAGCGGGAGCGGGCAGGGACCCGGGCACCCTCACACCCTCACGTGTGGCTTCGAGGTTGCTGCTGCTTCCGAAGGGAGCTGCCAGCCCCACTCACCCGGCAAGGGGAAAACCCACAAAACAAAAACAAAACCGCACACCCGCTTGTTTATCGGGCCATCGGCCCCAGAAAGTAGGTTAGGGCTTTCCTCCCGAGCCTGGGCAGGGGAGCGGGCAGGGGTAGCGGGCAGCCCCCCCTGCTCCGCGGCTTCCCCCCCGCCCGGGGCGCACGGCCAGGTCACCCCGGCGGAACACGCACCCGCTTCCCCCCGCGATGAAGAGGAGGAAGAGGAGGGGGTGTGCCCCCACGCCGTCCGTCAGGGCTGCCCGCCCCGGGGGCGCCGGCGAGGGCGCGGGGCAGGGCCGCAGCCCGGGCAGGGGGATCCGCGCCACCCACCCCGGCAAAGGGCCCCCGGGGGGCAGGGACCGGCGCCCACCCCCGGTACCCCGGGCCGGGCCGGGCAGAGCGGCCGCAGGGCGGGAGGCGTGGGGTGGAGGAGGAAGCTGGCGGGACGCGGCCGGTCACAAAGCGGCAACAAACCGGGCGGTCACGAAGCGGGACGGCACGGAGGCACCGGGACCCCCCGCCCTGCTCCCACCCTCGGCCCCGCTCACCTCGGCCCGGTCCCGGTCCTGGTCCCGCTCCCGGCCGCCGCTCGCCGCCGCCTCCACCTGGGCTGGGCGGGGCCTGGGGGCGGGGCTTCCTGGGGGGCGGGGCCTCGAGGGGCGGGGCCTCGCCCGGAGCTCCGCCCCGCAGAGCGCCCGCCCACGGCGGCACGCGGGGCTGCTCCCGCGGGTCCTCCCGCCCGCCGGCCGCTCACCGACCCCCACGGCCCCGCTGCGGCCTCCCGCGGCCCGCTGCCCCCGGGCGTCGGGGAGCACCAGGCTCTGTTAGGGCCGGTCGCCATCAGCACCCCGGGGCCTGGGCCCCGCGACCCCACTTCCAAGCAGCGGGGACCGCGGCGTGCCAGGCAGCGTGGCGGGCACGGCGCGGGCTGGCGCGCCCAGCGGGCACCGTGGGCCCGGGCACGTCCCGCCGGCCGGGCCGGATCCGGGTGACGCACGGCGAGGCTGGGGCAGCGGGCAGCGGCTGCAGAGCCGGTCGCGTTGGCTTTGGCGGCGGTGACTCGCCCAGAGCCTGGCAGAGCAGAGCCCCCCGGGGAACTGCCCCGGCTCCCGTCGCCCCCGGCACGCCACAGCACCCTCGCGTTCAGCTTCCTCCCGTCCTTACGGAAGATACCGGCTGCCGGCAGGATTTGGGGGGCTGAGGGGAGACCTTTACAGATTGCGTTCGGCATGGCCGTATCGCTGAGGCTTTTATATGGGGAAATACGCCTTGAGTTTTGCCACAAAATAAATTCTTGATTCACAACAGGTGTCAGGCAAGCGCAGACTGAATTTACAGGCAGGACCGGGAATTAACTTTGCCTCGCTATTCAAAACCGCACTTTTCCTTTTTATTTATCTTACCCGCACAGGGACACTTCAAGCAAGCCAGCTGGGCTAAAACTATCTCTGGGTGCTGCAGCTCAGGTCCAGCTTGGATTCACTGGTGTCTAGTAGGGCGTTGAGCTTGTGCTTGTAGTGGCCCTCCACCTTCCACTTCAATGGGCTCTTGCTCAACAAATCTGCTCCCAGTTCCTGGTAGAAAAAAAGGGTGGAAAAAGCTTTCAGTTCCTCCCAGCTCCTTTGAAGTTGTGTTTTGAAGCGGGTGGAGAAGGGGAGAGCCCGGCGGGTGCCGGGGTGGGTGGCTGGGCATGGACGCCCCGACGCGGGCTGTGCTGCGGGGCGGGTGGATGCTCCCTGCCCGTGACTCAGGGGTGAGGGAGCGGTGAGGTGGGGGTGTCCCCAGCTGCAGGCTGGGGCAGGTGGCAAGCAGGGACGTGTGCCAAGATGCCAGACACTGACTTCTCCCTGCGTCTGGGAGGGGACAGATCAGCCTGTCTTTGGCTGGGACAGACAAGGGCCGACAAAAAACATCGCTGCTGTGGCCCTGCCTGCATCCTGCTCCAAGGCTTGGACCTGCAGGATGTGTCCTTCTGTGGAGCAGCCGGGCAGAGCCCTGCGCGGGCTGGTGAGGCCCACAGAGGAAAAAAGAGGACGGTGACTGCCACCTGTGCAAACCCCACAGACCATTAGGCAATAAGGAAGCGAAAGAAATGACCGAAAAAACCCCAAGGCAGTAACGTCAGGGCATTGCATCAGCATGCCGGGGAGATGCTCTGCAGAGCACTTCCCTCTGCAGTGCAAACCGCCCCGCAGCCCGGCCCGGCCAGAAATGTCCTGGCTGGCCCGTCCCCAAAGGAGAGCAGGGAGGGGACACAGCGCTGCGCACCCTGGCGTTGGGAGACCCATCCTGTGCAGGGTGCACCCTGCAGCGGTGCTGCTGGGTGACTCGCTTGGGAGCCCCTGGTGTGATGTGCCAGGCCCAGGGCTGGGACATCTTGGCGGGAGCCATCCCTCCCTGTCATACCATGAAATCCATGGTGGGATCCATCCCCAGCAGCCTGGGGCCAGGCAAGGTCCTGCTGCTCACTGCCTGCCGACGGCTGGGAGGTGGCTGCTGCCAGGGCAGGTCCAGTCCCTGGACATGCGGACACATTGCACCATGTGTCCAGGAGATCTGAGCAGCACTGGGCTTTGTTAGAAACCAAAACCAAGGTTTCAGGGCATTTTAAAGAGGATTTTCAGAGGCAAGCTCAGCCCTGCTTCCCTTGGCCTTGGTATCCCCGTAGCAGGACTTTTTCTCAGATAATTCAAGTACGTCTGGAAGAAGGCATTTGCTTTCGGGGCAGCTGTGTTTTTTTCCTCCCAAGGATGATGGTGCACAAACTTGGGTGCCAGTGGGGCTGTGACATGTGGTATGATCCCACCCGTCCCACCGCAGGAGAGCTGATGGAGCTGGGAGGCTGCCTGCTCCCCGGGGAGAGGGAACCCTGCCTCCTCTGGGCTTTGACCCTCCCCGCTCCCCAGGCACCCTCTGTCCCTGGCAGGGACACGCAGGTGGATGGAGTCAGCATTATGAGATCTGCTGGGGCTGGATGGAGCCGGGGAACGGCCTTTCGTGTGGCCCCCCCCACCTGCAGAGGGGCTCTGGCAGTCTGGCACCAGCTCCGGCAACTTTTCAGAGGCAGCGACACAAGGATGCTCAGGGCGAAAGATCCTGGTTTTCACAACCTTGTAGTTTTTGTGTTGTAAAAACCCCATGCTCCCACCCTGGGGCTGCAGTCCAAGGTTTCCTTGTCTTTCCAACACATCAACCACTTCCTAAAACATCTCAGTCCAGGCTCTCCAGGAATTTTTTCCCCTTGTTGGCTCTTCACGAGCCTCCCCATCTGGGTGTGAGACCCCCCTGGGTTGTCTTGAGTTGCTCCCACATGCCCGCAGATGGGTTGTGTCCCTGCAGCCCCTCCGGGAGCCTGTCCCCCCCATCCCTGCATCCCCCAGCCTCTCAGGACACAACCTGGGGGAAAAGCCCCTCGTGGAAGGGACACACCTTGCCCCAGCCCTTGCCATGGGTTTGGCCTCTCCCTCCCCTCCATGTCCCTCTCTGGCTCTGTCTCATCTCACTCAGGGTTAAAAAATGCCTGTCCCTGCTGGCACCATCGCCTCGGCCCACTGCAAGCCAGCGCAGCCCCTTGGCAGGCAGCTGCTTGCTGGGCCAGCGCGAAAGCAGCCCAGTACCGGAGCTGGCTGCCTGCAGCGCTGCCGTTCCCGGTGCGAACGGCAGAGGCCAGGCCGCGGCCGCGCTCGGCGCCGCTGGGAGCGGGGTGGAAGCTGCTGGAGCAGCAGCAGAGGATGCTCAGCCTCTGCCATCGCTCAGCGCTCCCTTCCCTCTCACCTCCATCTCACCGGCGCCTGCTGCCCCAAATCCCCCCTCCCCGCTGGCGCCGCACCGGGTGTCGCGGCTGTCACCCCTGCCCTGAGGGACACGGGGCACCCTGGGACCACCTGGCTCTTGGTGATTCATGCAAAGGCGGGGGAAGTTTTTCCTATCAGGCAAACTGGGAACGCAGGTCCGGTTCTGTGAGTGCAGAGCGGCTGGAAGAGGCCCCCCGAGCCTTTCTCGCCGGCATCACAGTGCTGGTGGCAGCGGTGCCAGCCGGCTGGGCGGCAGACGGAGCTTGTCACCACGTCCTCACCTGCCCGTCCCCGCTGCCCTCCTGCCCCAGCCATCGAGGGGCTGGGAGATGGGGAGCAGCACCCATCGCTCACCCGTGCTGTGCTCTGCGGCTGCCCCACGCTTGGTCACCTCTGCAAACACAGGGATGCTCCTGCTCACCTCAAAGTCCACAGCCCGGTGGGCTGGGGGACCTCAGCTCCCTTCCTCAGAGGCACTGTCACCCCCAGGTCCTGACCAAGCCACCCTGGCAGTGCACAGACCCCTCTGAACACAGATATTAGTGGGAAATTTGTATTTTTAGCCCCCTCAAGCACTGTGTACCTCCTCGGCCAGCCTGCGGTGGGAAAGCATTAAGGAATAAAATAATATCAAATGCAATCAAAGGCAGGCTGGTGGGAGTTTGTCTTTTGGGGTTTCCTTCTCTTTATTGCTTTCCCAAAGAATAAACATTTGTGAGGGCTCTGGGGTCATTTAGCGGAGCAGGAAAGGGCAGGAGGTCGGGAGCCGTCTGCTCCCTTCAGCAAATCTCGCAGGACGATGGTCTGGCTTTGGGGATTTTCCTTCCATTAGAAATGACTGCCCAGTCAGATGATAAGGGTGGGAATAGCCTGGCTTGATGGGAAGGCTGCTTCACCCCCTGACACTGGGGCTGGGGTCAGCAGGAGCTGCTGGGACAGGGTCCGGGGGGGAGGAGGAGGGATTGAAGCAAGTGAATTCACAGCAGCACAGAGGAAGCGGTGACCTTTGAGAAGCAATCTTCCTTGCCCGCTGCTATTTATCCAGCCTTCCCAGCAGCTCCTTCTGCTGAGCCCGACACTGCACCCACACAGGCCAGGCTGGGAGATGCTGGGCTGCCCTGGTGCTGAGCCGTGGCTGCCTCCTGACCAGGGGTGGTTCTGGTTTGTGGAGCTGAATGCAATGTTTACTGCTGGAACCGCAGCTCTGCAAGGGGCTGAACCTTCTTGCCTGCTGGGTGTCCTTGGGCAGGCGAGCTGGGAGGAGAAGCCATCCGTTTGGCCCCGAGCATCCCCCTTGCCTTGCCTACCTCCCCCCTGCCGCTGCTCAGACTGCGGGATGAGCTGTGCCCGGGCTCAGTGGATCCGCACCCAGCTGAGCGGAGGCTGCAGCACAGTGTTTACCTGCACAACCGTCTGCATTCACCTTCGGAGAGGTTACCTGCCTGCCTCCGGTGCCGAGCCAAGCTGCATCCAGCAGCTGGGCTGGTGTGGGGAGCAGAGCTCCGACTGACCGTGCACGACAGCCCTCCATCAGCACCGGCCCCTCTTAGCTGGGGAAGGGCTGGGGCCCTGGAGGCTTCAGCATCCCTCAATGCAGGGCCCCAGGGGAGATGGGTGCTTGGTAGAGAGTAAGGCTGGACTGCCAAAACAGCCGCTTCCCCGGCGCATCCTTGTCAGCACCCACATCTCGGCTGGCACCCTGTCTCTCCATCGCCGCCCCGGTATCTGTAGGCACAACATCTCTGCAGACACCCCAACCCTGCAGGCACCCCTCTCCGTCATCACCCCGACCCCTCTGCCAGCGGACCATGGCATGGGTGGGTTTTCAGGGAGCTGGGGACAGCCACTGTCTCACTGACCCCCTCACCCAGCCGTCATCACTAGGATTATTTTTTTAAATCAGGTTCCCAAAGCTGACGATACGATTTCCAGGACCTGCTCCCTGCCTTTTGCATCCCCTTGTCACCCACAGAGCTGTTGTAGATGTCACTTGGTGCCCTGGCAGATGCGGGCCAGGGATGCTCTGTCGCAAGGGACAGAAAGCAGCTCAGTGGAAAGTGCCCAGCTGCATCCTGGCAGCAGGCAGCAGGCAGGGCACGGGCAGGACGGCAAGGGGCAGGGCAGCCAGCCCCGGCCCCGGGGAACAGCAGCAGCACCACAGGGCACACAAAGCCACGCGTCTCCCTAGCAGCACCGAGACCTCAAAATATGTCTACAGGACTACATTATATGAAGGTAGATATAAAATACATTGTTAAATCCTGAGCATGACCATAATTTGCTGGTAGCGTAGCCCTGAGTGATGCATACCTTTTGGAAGAGGGTTGAGACATGTGCTTTCCTAAGTTTAAAATAAACCAATTTACCTGCCCATGCACTGCTGGGCTTTTTGTCCAGCCAATTTATTCCTACACCAAGAAAACAATAAAAATAAGTGAAAATATTTGTAGTTATTTACTGAAGTAGCTAAAGAAAGTAAATGAAGATCACACTATTTCTTAGAAAAGTATCCCCAAATCAAATCCCTCTGCTATATAAATATAAAACCACAACAATGCAGCAAAGCCCGACGATTGTTTTATTTCAGGAGCTGTTTGGAACATCAGCCTCAAGACTGATCAAATATACAAACAGCAGCATCTGCAGGGCGGTTTTCTAAAGCTTTCCCTTAAAGCAAATATACTTGTCAATTAATAAAAAGGATTTGTAATAAACAGCAATAGATGTCCCATCTGCATGGGGATGGGAATTCTCCCAGCAGCAAAGCTGTTTGGTTCGGGTGATCTCGCGGTGGTTAACGTGCCGAGCAACGGGAATGTGCTTTTTGCTGGTTTGTTCCCCAAAGAGAGGGGAGCCGGTGCTCGTTAGTGTGGGGATGGCAATTGCCCCCCAGGCTAACGCCCACCGACCCAGCAGCGAGCAGAAAGCAGAGGGAGGCTCCTCTCTGGGGCACGGTGCCGGCCGTCCGGGTTCAGGTGTCCAGGAGCACCTCAGTGCCTTCGGCACTGCTTCCTCTGCCGGCACCCGGGGGGTCCTGCAAAACCAGAGGGCAATTTGGCTGGGCTGGGGGCTGCGGGTTGTCTCCCCCACCACCCCCTGGGTCCCTGGCAGTGGGGCCAAGCGCTTTTGGGCACCGTAGGGCCAGCTCCTGTGCATGGGGCAAGTGTGGTTTCCCAGTCATCCCCACTCCCTTGGGTCCCAGGGCGGGAGGAAGAGGAGGAGGAGGCAGCCTGCCCCCCACCCGGAGCCATCCTCCTCCTCCTCCTTCTGGTCCTCTCCCCCATCCTCCCTCTGCCCTCAGCTTTGCTCTCTCTCAAGAGTGCCTGGGAGAAGAGAAACCTGGCTGTAAATTAGCCAGAAGGATTTTTCGGTCTGAGATGTGCACTCCCCCCCCGCCCCCCCGCAATGTTATTTCATCTCTCGGCTGCCAAACTCCTGGGAATTAATCCCGTCCGGCGCTGACAGCGTTTACATTCAGCGCTGCTCAGATAAACCATATCAGCCGGCGCAGCTGAAGAGGAGCCGGGCGCGGAAGGAAGGGCCGGCTCCTGCTCAGTGTCAGCCCCACCGGGTTTGGATGATTTTTTCCTGCTTTTTTTTTTTTTTTTTTTTTTTTTTTTTCCCCCTTGGGGGCTTTGCTCTGAGCAAGGAGCCCCCCAAAACCCCGCCCTGGTGAGGGTGGCCATAGGGCAGTTGGTACAGCAAAGTCTGGAGCTCCTGGCTGTCATCTCAATGCAGATAATGGAGAAGAAGGAAGGATGTGTCCTTCAAGCCGGTGCGACCCTGCGGGCTCGATCTCCCGAGGTTTCTCGCACTGCGCCACCCGGCACACAAGGGAGGACTTCTCCTCACCGCCAGCTCCCGCAGGCTGGGTTTTAATAAGTATTTGTGCAGCACAGTTACTGCATATTCTCTTTTTTAACCTCCCCCTTGCAGATGTATTTCTCTGTCCCTCACTGTAACCTCCTGGCTCTCCCTCAGCTGTCACTGGGCGCCGGCGGGATATGGACACATGGTGGAGATGTGCTACCTCTGAGCCAAACCTGCACCGGGTTCGTGAAGCCACAATTCCCCCGGCACGTGGCAGGCGCTTGCGGGACCCCATGGCCAGTGGTGTGGGGCTGATGGGCTTTCCTGGGGCTGGAGCACAGGAGACCAGCTGACAGCACACCCTGTGCCATGCCTTAGCTAACAAATTGCCCTGTTCCTCCAGTCCCCAACCCGTAAAACATCACCAGGACCACCGAGGTGGTGTCTAAGAGCCGGATCTCCCCTGGCTCCCTTGGGCGAGGGTCACCTCCTGGAAAGCAGCATCCCCAGGCTGTGACACTTGGAAACAAGGTGGTTTTAGCTCCCCCAGGCACAGGGAAGCAGGAGGGTGTAAGCCTAACACCCTGGTGCCTGGGCCAATTTTCCAGTGCGCCACAAGTCTCGTCCTCCCACCCTGTCTCCCTTTCCACCAATGCTTGCAGAGCACTGGCATGGCCGCAGGGTCTGGGTCACAGAGCAATCATCGCAGCCACCCTGAAGTGACAGGATCTGGGGGTAAATATTAGTACAAAGTGAAGGGCTGTGTACATATTTTCTCCCTGCAAGGTAATGCTGAAATTCCCAGCTCCTTTTCAACAAGCTGTTGGAAAAACGAGCCCTGTGTCAGTGCCTGCGGGCCACCACTGGTTCTGGCTAGTCTCAGCTTAGCGTGCAAAGGTCTAGGAGCTTCATGTCCCCACTGCGACCTCCCCACTCCTGAGCTGGCCAGTCCTTTTGCTTGTGGTTTCCAAGCCAATGTTTCCCATCTGGAGCATAGCAGCGTGCGGGCTTTGCTGGCCGTTTGCTTCCGCCTGGAAGTATATACAGGATGTGACGGAGACTCCGAGGACGGCTTATTAATTGCATTAACAGCTCCAAGCAGTCTTCCCTCCCAGAAAACATGCAGCGGTAGAAGACAGATTGAACCAGACAGCTATTCCCCTCCCCATGTGGGTTGGCCTTTGGTTCCATTCTCCATGGCTGTGGCCAGTTAGGCTTGCTTTGGCTAAGCTGTAGGGGAAGAAATAGGCTCCCCTTTGCATGGCCACCCCAGTCCCTGCGGCCTGGGGACCCCGGATGAGCTCAAGTGCCTGCCCATGCAAAAGCTACCCTGCCACATGCAGGGGTAGAAAAACATCATCGTTGCTCTCAGCCCAACAGGAGACAAGCCAGCACCAGGCTCCCCAAGACCCTGGGCAGCCTCTAAGGCACCGATCTCTGCCCTCTTGCTTCTCACACCCCACTGAGGCCCCCCAGCCTCAGACCAGGGTCCTAAGCTGGGATTGCTCCCCTTAAAATCGCTGGTGGCCATCCCAGTGGGATGAGCTTTCCCTTCCCTGAAACCCTTTTCTGACTTGTGCTGACGTACTTGTCATCAGCAGAGAGAAGCACAATAAAAAGGATTGCTCAGATTTCTTTTCCAAGCCTTGCATCCTGAGGAAATCAGTCTTATGGGACCATAACATGTGTCTGTCTGTCTGTCCATCCATCCTCTGCCCACATCTTTGGAAAGGTTGACCAGTATCAACCAAATTTGACAGAGGTCTCAAATACATCATGGGCCTCTTTTGCAAAAGACGAGCTGGAAAGACACATGGAGGGAAACCACAACATGACCTAACCGTGCTGGGACCCACTGCAACATGATTCAGCCTCAGCGAATCATGGAGCCGCATGGGACAGAGCCATGGAAAACTTGGCTTCTGCTGCTCAGGGAGCCATTTGTTATTTTTAAAGGCTGGGAACCATCTCCCAGTCCTTGGAGGTCGTGGTTGCTGCATCTTGTGGCCATCATCACCACAAGTTTCACGTCCAGCTCTGCCCCACTGCCTCCCACAGTGGAGAGGAGCCTTCGTCTCGGTGCCTGCCCAGATTCACACGCCGTGGAGGCTGTGTATCAGCCTTAGGACATCTGTTAGGGAAAGTCCCTGGCCGGTCCCATGCAGCTCATCCTCCCTGCATGCATTTTGGGCTGGCTGGGGTGGTGAAAGCATGGGAACAGCTCCTGATTCAGGGAGAGCCCCCAGAAATTTGTACAACGTACCTGGAAGCGAAGCAAAGAGCCCGGAGGAGGCACAGACCTTCCCCTTCTCGCTTGAGCCCATCAGTAAAACGCCCCTGGCCACCTCTACCACCCTTGGTGCAGAAGGACAGTGAGGGCACATCTCCCTGTGCCGCTGCTTTCCAGCTGCAAAGCTCCCTCGCCGGTGCCCCGGAGCGAGCAGGCACCCACAGACGTATCTGACCCTAGGGCAGCGCCCCACATCCCCCCCGCCGTATCCCCCCAGCCTCGCAGCCACCCTGCCAGAAAGAAACCAAGAAAAGCTGGAGGGGTTTGATTGATTTATCCACTGAAGATACAGGTTTCAGTTTAATAACACCATTCTGTCCGGTTACAAACATACTAAAAACCTACAAAAAGAAAAACAAGTTACACCCATTGTACACGAAACGGCATGTATAAAACCAGCACGAAAGCGCCGAGAAACATGTACATGAACAGTATCCGCAGCAGTAACAGGAAAGACACAGAGTTACATCAGACCACGCCGGCTCATGTCTGTGGGTCATGGTGGGACTGGTTAAGACATACTAACAATTAGACACAACTTCAGCTATGGAAAATAATCAGCGTCGCAGTCTGTTAAATAGGTCAGACCCAGGCGGGTAGTTTTATCCCTCCCTTTCCGATAAGTTGGTCCAAGGTTAGCTCATGGGTTTCCCTTCCACCCATCTGTCTGGCATCACTGGTGCTGGCCCCGAGCAGTCCTTGCACTGACATCAGCGCACCAGGGCGGCTTCCCTACGGCAAGGGGCAGGGAAGGCTGAGCTCTGGTGCCAGAGGCCGGCCAGCCAAAATCTGGTCCCCCCTGAAGTTGCTGGGCACCTCCCCAGAGCGCGGGGAGACGCTGGGATCCCCTTTGCTGGGGCAAAGTGGCAGAGATGCAAGAGGAGTCCCTCGGGAGAGCCTGCGGCTCAGCTGCCTCGGGGATCTGTCTCACCATAAGAGAAGATGAGGGTGGTGGCACAAGGTCCTTAAGGGTTCCTTGTCTGAACGGCTCTGGTGGCATTGGGGTGTCTCTCTAGCTGGCTGGGTGTATATGGAGCTATACGCACCGTGAGCGTTGGCCATAGGGAGCGGGGGACAGGATGGATGGGATTGCGTCCAACGTTTCCTTCTCCCTCCAGCACTGAGCTCCCTCTGACCAAGCGCAGCGTCGAACTTGGGGTGGGGGGACACAGGCTGTTTGACACGAGCGGGTGTCCCCAAAGGGAGCCAGGATGAGGCACTCAGGGGGGACCCTGCCCTGGGGACACCAAATCCCCCCTCACTCAGTGTTCATCTACTGCTGGCAGGGGGCACAAAGACTTCCCCACCCGGGTCACGGGTCCAAGCCCAGCCCCGATGCTAATGCAGAGGTGCCGGCTGAGCTGGGGGCCGGATCCTGCCCTAGTGACAGGGACAGCAGCTCTGAGCTGAGCTTGGCTGGCTTGCATGGGGGCAACCGCAATGGCACGGGCATCAGAGAGGAACAGAGCGAGTAGGAGCATCCGGCAGCATCTCTGGGGAAGGCGAATGGGGCGGGGGGACACAGGGGTCCCCCCCCAGGGAAGGGTAGACCAGCCAGTCCCCAGCACATGCTGGTGCCCTGCCCTGAGCCCCCAGCTTCTCGCCCATGCATTTTGGGGGAAGAACTTTGCAAGTCGGTCCCTACCTGCCACCACCGAGGAGGGCAAAGCTGAGCCCAAAGCACTCGTGGGCAGCGCCCTTATCTCAGCCCAAGCACGCTGGGAGGTGAAATGCCGGGCCCCAGCGAGCAGCAGCGGAAGGGAAGGGAGATAACGGGGTTCCCAGCCAGCTGCGGTGGGTTTGGGGGGAGCGATGGGGCTGGCAGTAACAGGGAGCAGCTGTGCAGGCGTGTGTGCTGGAGAGCCACGCTCAGAGCCAAGACCCGGCCTCCCTTTCTGCTCTTCCATGCAGCATTTATCAGCCCTGTCACTCTGGAATGGTATTTTTTCCTTTTTCTGTTCATTTTCATCTCTCCCCAGATGAGAATTTTCCCCGATTTAAGCAATGCCTGCTCTGCTGCGGGCGGTGAAGAGGGGGCGTTCACTTTGTCTCTTTCCCTCGTGTGCTCTGCCCCAGCCGCCCTCCCCACTTCATCTTACTTCCTACAGAGCTGGTAAAAATAAACATGTTTTTGTTTGCATATATTTGACTGGCCTGCAATTTGACTGAGGTGGGGGGGGGGGGCCTCCTCGAGGGACAGCAGCTGCACACATCTGGATTTGTTTTTAAAAAAAGTGCCTGGAAAAAACCCCAAGCCCAGCACACACACACGTGGGCACGCAAGGTCATGGGTCGTTTTTTTCTAGGGATGCAAAAAAAAAAGAAAAGAAACCAAGCCCCATTCAAAGTTGAGGTGGGGGGACCTCACTGCTGCTCCCCCAAAGCCAAGGCACTCGGGTGGGTTGGGCATGAACACGGGGACTTTCCAGCAACCCCAAAATCGCTTCCTGCTGATCGTGACTGAGGCCAATTTTGGTTGTGGGAATGGAGAGGAAGGATTTGCACCAAAAAATAAAATTCCCACCTGGAGAATATGAACCTTAAAGGTTAACGTGTGAACTTTGTCTGAAGATGAAACATCCCTGTATGGAAACATCCCTGGCCCAGCATCCACAGAGCGCTGGGAGTACATGAGCTCTCAGAAAATATGCGCTGCTGGCCCTGAGGTTTTGGCAGAAATCGGTGGAGCTGTGCTCGTGAGAGTCCCGTGATGCACCCAAAAAAAAAAAAAAGAAAAATCTAACAGTCTTGTTCCAAGTGATCACTCTCCAGTCTTGCACTGGAGCAAAGTCAATGACTGAACAGGTCTTTTCCCATCTGCATGGGCCTAATCCTGACACCAGCCGGCAGCTGATGTTTGAAAGATGCCTCCGCTAACTGTGCAAGGGATGAGCAGCTACTTTGACATTCAGACCTGAGCTGGAGGCATCAGCTGCTGGCACCTTCATGGGTGCAGGCTGGTGGGCTGAATTTCAGAGGTGCTGACCCTAAATGACAGCCTGTCCCATCAGCAAAGTGGCATCCCCTGTCACCCCGTGCCTGTCCCTCCCTTTTATAAACCCCTTGACCTTGCACCCTGCCATGCCAAGGACAGCTGTGCCCTGAGCAGTTTCCACCCAGGCCTCTCTGTGCACCCAGGACATGCCATCGCTCCTCTCCACCTGTTTTACTGTGGGACATAGGGAGGAAAACTGCAAGGCCAGAGGGAGTGGCTGTAGGGGCATTACTGGAGTCCCAGGGCTATTTTGGGACTAACCCTGGTCCAAGGGCTCTGCAGGAAGATGAAGGAGCGCTGGGGAACACAGCCAAGAGGTTTAGAGCCCTCCCCAAATACCTTTTGCCATCGCCTGGTGCCCTGGCTCTGGGTACAAACTCTGGGTTATGTCTAGTCAAGCCCAGAGGAAGAAGAGAAGACATCTCCACCCTTGCTGCTTTAAGCGGTGGTCCCAAGGGTCACTGCCCAGGCATGGACTGTGGCAGCATCATGCATGAGCGATGGAAAGAGCAGGGCTGGGGTCCGAGGTTTTCCCCTCCATACAGGCTCCCACAGATCCTGGGCAGAAACCCGCTGTTACAGCTAGCAAAGGGGAAAACCCCACCGAGAGCTTTTCTGGAAGCAGGCACCTGCTGCTGGCCACCGCCCTGCCAGTGCCAGGGCTGGGGGGCAGAGGAGCCCCTGGGCATGGAAGGAAAACACCAGAAACAGGAAAAAACCCTATTCCCTGGGGATGATTAAAAGCGCAGATGAACTGGCTGTGGGTAAGCAAAGAGGGAGTTTCTGGGTGGCTGCTCCAGAGGAGGGAAGTCAGCCCCAGGGAGAGTTACTGCTGCCCCCTCCAGCAGCGTCCCCACGGCAGGGGGGACGGCCCCAAAGCAGCCGTGGGGGCCTCAGTTCGGGACCGTGGGCTCACTGCCTGTCAAGCTGATATCCAGGAGAGGAGCTGGTCTCTCCCAGAAAGCTGCCAGCTCCCAAGGGCAGTAGCAGAGTGAGGCCAGAGGAAATCAGAATGGAATGCCCTTCCCACTTCAATAGGTAACATTGCCTTTTAACATTAGAACTTTGAAAATAACAGAGACATTTTGGGAAATACTGGGTGGCAAGGATGCCAAAGCTTCCTAGCACATCTGATATTCATCCCCAATCCTTTGGGAATCCGTCCTCAGAGCATCCTATAAGTCCAAGCACATGTGTGCAGGAGGCAACGGGGCTGCTCCTCCTCCCTTTTTTGTAACCAAAGGGGAAACTGAGGCAGCAAAACCAAGTAGACTCACCCACAGCTGCAGGAGGAGTCAATGTTGGAGGCAAGGTGAGTGCTGTGAGCCCTGCAGCCATGTCTCATTTTGGGGGTGGGGGGGTGGGGGAGAGCCCTTTGCCAGGCACGGGCGGGAGCGCTGCTGGCCCCTGAGGAGGGATGTGGCTCCTGCATGGGTTGATTTCTACCAGGCACTTTATTTGAAGGAACCCAGTTTCACCAAGAGGGCAGGAATACGCTCTATATAACAAGTTATTTATTAATTTGAACAGAGCAGGGACCTTTCTTCACACCCAGGAATCCCTCCTGCTATGTCCACTTCATCTTTCCCCCTCCTGATCACAGCCTGAACCCCACTTCTCACCGAGCAGGGCAGAGCCACCTCAGCCCTACATCCCTGCACCGCCCTGCTGCTGGCTGCCGGACAGACAGACCTACGCACGCCAGCTCCCAGGGCAACAGCACAATGCATGCCACCCAAGCCCATCCTCATGCATGTCCCTGCTGCCCATAGGAGCTGAAGGGAGGCAGGTGGGCTCACCAGCTCCCTGCATCTAGCACAGGGATCCCACCTACGTGCCGTGCTCTGAGCCACGAGGGGAGGGATCCCAAAGGCGTCCCCCTCCTTTCCCACTCTCTTACGTTGGGGGAGCACGTCCCTTCCACCCCCTCGCTCCCTCCAGCCCCAGGAGGGTTTGTAACAGCCAGCCAAGGAGAGGGACTGTGGATGATGGGAGAGGTGAGGGATGCTGCTGGCCCACGGTGCAGGGTGACGGACAGCCGAGAGCAGCTCTGGCCACAGCCGTCAGCCCTGCCACCCTGCCAGGCAAGTAGAGAAAGTGCAAAGCAAATTATTTTTGGTGCCAGCCGGGCAGCCGGCAGTCCCCATAAGCATCGCAGCCCCAAAAGTGAGGAGCCAGGTTTACCGGGGGGCCTTGCATGGAAAACGAGAGTTATGTCATTCATCAGCAAATGGGGTTGCACGTCACTGCTGCGCAGCAGAGCTTGTGCAAGGGACTTTGAGATGGTGCAAGCGAGGTGCAGGATTTGGGAGGTGGTGATGGACAGGCCAGGACAGTAAGATGGAGCCAACAACCAACGCTCTCCCCTCTCGCTCTGCATCCCCTTCCAGCGTCCCCTGCAACTGCTTCACCCTGACCCACCCACACCCTTCATGGTTCTGGTTTTTTGGCTTATTTAGTTTGGTTTTAAACCCCATGGAGATCAAATTGTGACTTGGCAGCTAACAGAGCTGGCCCTACCGGGCTCCCCAGACTGAGCGAAGATCTTGAGAAGAGACCAGAGTGAAGTCCTGGGGTGAGCTAAGCCCTCCCTGCCCCTCGCCCGGCCCCGCTGGCCGCTCACAGGGTGGCAGTGGGGTACTGCGCCCAGCCCACCTCCTTGTACGCTGCCGTCACGTGGGTGTAGATGAGGGTCTTCATCTTGGTCCAGGCGCCGTGCGCCTCCGGGGTGAAGTCGTTGGCGTATTCTTCAGCAATGACCTCCAGCATGACACCAGTGAGTTTCTGGAGGGAGGCGGACAGTGAGAGGTTAGTAACTCTCCAGGGAGCAGCTAACAGCAAATTTAGCTTTTTCCTAAAAAAAATCCTGTGGCTGAGTTCCGGGAATGACAACCCTCTGTGGGACAGACAGACATTTGGGAGGTCTGTCAACACCCCAGGGAACAGACAGGGCAGGTAACCAGCCTGCCTAGGCATGATGGGGTGCTGCTTGCAGGTTCAAGCATCTCCCTAATTTGGGCACCTTAAATTATTTAGTCCCTTCTATCATGCTTGATTCCTACAAGATGGGACGTATGGCCACAACCATGCCAGAGGGGCTGTAGGCAGGATGCAGGTAGGCAGGTTTCCCTGGGCAGGGCAAGGTATTTGCTGCTCCAGCGTTGGCTGCGTTTGGGAATGGTGGTCTGCGTGGAACAGCATCACCGTGGGACACTGAAGCCACGTGGGGTCAACTGCCACAACCAGCCAACCTTCTCTGGGAGAGGACAGGCAGCACCAGCTCGCCATGGTTCCCTCTCTCCTGCCCTCTTCCTAATTCCTAAAGCATCCCAGAGATTATTTTTTGCTCCCATCCTTTACCTTAAAGTAGATGGGCTCCACTTTGTGCTTGAGGGCATGGGCCTTGCCCACCAGGGCCAGAACAGAGGAGACCTTTTCGGAGTCATTGAGGTTCTCCACCACAGTGTTAATGGCACCCATGACCCGCCGAGCGTGCTTACGCAGTTGCAAGCTCCTCTCCATCTCCAGCGGGTCCTCCATGTGCTTGAACTGGCTGAAGTACTGCTTGGCTGATGGGAAGTTGACAAAAAACCTTCAAGAAAGAACAGACACAAAATACCATCAGGAGGGTGAGAGCAGGCTGAGAGGTTAAAGCAAAGCATGGAGTGGTGGAGATGCTGGAAACCACCCCCTTGCATCTTACACAGCCAGGGCTGCTTTTCTCATTTAATTCCCTGGGAGCTGTGGCATTCAGCTGCCTAAAAATCAGCAGGTTAATGCCTTTCTCCCCAACCTTCCCTATCTGCTACAAGGGCATTGCAGCTGGATATTTATCTACAAAGCAGAGGCAAGATTGAGTTCTTGATACCCAGGGACACCACCTAGGCATGCCAGATGCTGTATTCATGCCCACATACATCAAAACATTGTGTCCTGCCTCAGAGAGATGGAGACGAGCCTGAAAACCTCTCTTTATCCCAGCCAGCCTCCCTCTTCCCCAGTCCCACAGCAGCTTCCTGGCCCCATGGGCTTTATTCCTGCATTGCCACCCAAAACAGTCTCCCCCCGCCCAGGATGCCCCTGACTTTCACAGACCAGCTCCACCAGAGCCTCCAGCAAGATCTCAGCCCTGAGTTCCTGTCACTGCTCATCTATGCCAGGAGCCATTTTCCCCAGCATGAGGATGCCCCAAACACCCAGCTTGCCTCTTTGAGGGGCTCAGGACCCTCTTTTCTGCTGGATTAAATCAACCCAAATGAAACACAGGTGAAGCAAATGAAGCTGCGATCGCATGCTGACATGCTGAGCTCCCTCAGGAGTTGGAGGGTGGTGGGGGTTTTGAAGGGCACAAGGTGACGAGATGCAGGTCAGGGGCCACCAATACCAACACCACTGATGCCAGCACCTCAGCTGGTTGCTCTCAGCAACCGGAGCTGACGCTTGAATTGTGTTAACCACCCCCTTCCACCCAATTTACACAGGAGAGAACAGCAGCAGTGTTTTCTCCCCCCTTTCACCCAGCTTTCTCCCTCTGACAGGGCTCTCCCTGCTTCCTTCTGGGCCCCCCCTCGCCCAGATGGGAGCCAGCGAAGGATGCTCAGGAGGTGGCAGACGGCTCCTGGGAATGTCCCCCATCGTCCCCTTTGGCTCCAGACAGACACCTGGCTGCCTCCACCCCTCTCCCAGGCTGCCGTAACCCCCTCCCCAAGCACCATCCCAAACCATGTGAACCATCCCAGCCCTTTTCCCAACCATCCCTACCTCCCTCCAGGACCAGGTGGAATCCTCTTTCCCACTCACCACTCCACAAGTAATCGCAATATTGAGGACTAGACTCATTTACCACTTCTTTATCCTCCTTTTCCCCCCTCCCTTCCTTCCCCCACTCCTTTGGCTTGCGAAAGCTTGGGGGCATTGCCAAGGAAGCGGCGTGAAGCAGTGCCTGGACTGCACTGCCGCTTCTGTTGCTTCCCCAAGGCATCTGGGATTCATCAGATGGCCCAAAATAGGTTTTGGAGGTGTGAAGAGTGTGCATTGGAAAGGGTGGCGGAGGAAGGAAGGTGGAAAGGGGGAGATAAGGTGTTGCTTTTAAAACCTGGAGGGGCCTCGTGACAAAACTCCTCTTGTTATTGTGCAGCCTTCCCCCGGCAAAGCTCCTCCTGACACATCTGGTCCCTGTCAGGAGAAATAATTTCCAGGCCCGGCTGTCTCCAGCTCCTGTCACCACAGAGATGCTCAGTCCATACCCTTCAGCTCGGAGCTGTCAGAGAGGTGGTCAGGGATGGACACCGGTCCCCTGGCCTGGGGAAGGAGCCAGCTGAGGCCACGCAGATAGCACCGTTCCCAGGATTCAAGACTTCTGCCCCAAGTATTTCCCAACAGACGGACAAATGTTCCTCTTTTATAATGGAACCCTTTTTTCCATCCGGCCTCAGCATCCTTCTCCCCATATCCCATCCCTCCTCACCTCTGCACAAGCTGCTGCAGCCCCCGAGGCCACAGCTCCAGCCGGCCGTTGAGATCAATGCCCTCCAGCTATCGACAGCAACCATCCCCGCCGAGGTCGGAGCTAAAGGTTTTGCCATCCCTCCTAGCGGATCTTTTCCCCCTTACCCCCCGGCCCTGGCAGGCGTCCCCCTGGGCGCTGGGAGCAGGGGATGCTGCTGGAAATGGGACCTGCTGCCCACAGACTACCCCGATGCAGGGGGTGGAGGCTGCCACATGGTAGATGCATGCCTAAGCCTCTGAATCCCAAACCATTGGAAGTTCCCAGAAAAGTCTATTTGATCTCAGCTCAAGGGCATGATGAAAAATTCCTGATCTGAGCCAGGCTCTTTCAGCAGAAGGGGTACAGCAAGGGGGGACCTACCCCTGCATAACCAGGAATTGCAGCATCCCCCCCGCCCTGAGAAGGACCGAAAGGAGCCGCTGGGACCGATGCCCTTCAGGAGCAGAGGCTTCATACCTCACCCACAGCACCACCTCCACCTCTCTGCCACTTTCAGCCAGCTATGCCAGGAGCAAAGATTGATTAAACCCCAAAAAGTCGCCAATCTGGGCATCCCTGGGCCAGTGAAGGATCCATATATTTAGTTTCCAGCCTTTCCCCACCGCACAGACCGTCGTGATGTCCCCATGGGAGCTGAGCCCAGCAGCTTTCCTAAGGGACCCGCGAGACTAAGGGACTCCAGTGGTGCTGGAGGGATGTAAAACCAGCAACCCCCTGGTTTATGTGCTCAACCCTGTGTGCTGTTTGCTCGCTTTCATCGATGGAGCTGAAACAGGGGAGCCCAAACCATCTTTGCTTCAAGTTGAAAAGCAAATCCGTGGCCAGCCAGAGACCTGCAGCCATCTCTCCTTGGGCAGCGCCTCTCTGCAGGGCTGGAGAAAGGCAGGCGCCTGCAGCAAGAACTTCTGGCCTGGAGCAAATATTTGAGTTGTCCAACCAAGAAAAAGAGGGAAGGAGGCTCACTCAGTGGTAGTTGTTAATAAACAGAGAAGATTAATTTAACACAAAGGTTAAATATAACCAGAGGAAAGGAGGAGGGGGAAAAAAAAAAAAAAGGAAGAAATAAAATACCTCAAACAATAGCGAATTAGAAGAGGTGTCAGTTGGGATTTTTCTATCTAAAGAACATTTTTTGAGAGTTCAAACATCTCAGGCTCTGGAATTTTGTTGGCTCATTATGTGTGTGCGTGTGTGTTTTGGGCTTTTTCTTCATCGGAGTCATTAAAAAGATGATATTTACCATTGCATATCACACAAAATGATGATTGATAGAAACCAGATGCCTGCATACCAATCTCATTAAATTTCTTTTTAAGCAATTCCATTCTGCACCCGCTAATTTGTACTCTGCGAGCTACATCTGGACCCAATGGACAGGATGTCAGGATTGCTTTTCCTCTCTCGTTTGCCCTTGTAACAACTTTAAGGACACAACCATTCCCAGTAGCAGAGCCAAAGGAAATAATTAAGGTGCAAGACCACTGCAGTCACTGGGAACCCATTTTTTGTTCAGGAGGACAGATGCCACTTCTCCTCCTATCTCCCCATCTTCCTCTCTCTCCTTGGACCCCGCAGAACAAACCCCACACAGAGGAAATCTTCAAGCCCAGCCATCTCCTTCCTTTCCCAGCTGTAAAAAGGAAGGAAGCTGCTTGCTTGGTCCCCTGAGCACCTAAACCCTTGATGCTTCACTTACCCTGTTTGCAAACCGTGGGGAAAAAATGCTAGCAAGGCCTTGAAGCTGCTGGGAGGCTTCAGCTGAACCCCCAGCCAGCACTTGTAGACTTTTTTTTGCTAGATTTTCCTACTGATGCTTTCATGTTTTCTCTCGCCTCACCCCTCTACGTGGGAGAATCTCTCTAACGCAGCCTGGAGTCTCTCCGCGTCCCTTTTCAAACCTCTCCTTCCAGCTCCTTTCTGCTCGGGTGCCTACAAAGCAGCTGATAATGGGTGGGCAGGTGGTGTGTGGTGCTGCTATTTATTACGCTGAGGGCTGTCTCACCGCTTCGCCTGCACGTTCCCCCTGCTCCTCCCAGCCACCTGTAGTCTATCGTCCTATCTTCAGGCTGGGGCAGGGGTGCTGGGTCCTGCCTGTGTTTACAGCTCCCAGCCCAAGGTGAGAAAGGTCTCAGCCATGTCAATGCTACTCCCCAGCAAGACAGAAAAAGGCAAAACTAACTGGAGGAAGAAGAGGATGGTGCCTGCTTGCCTCTACAGCACAGCTCTGCCCCCATCCTCTCTCCGAGGGCTCACGCACCGGTGGCGATGATGGTGGGCAGCATCTCCAGCTCTGGCGCGGGAGGGCTGGAGGGAAAAGGGCTAAGCCCCCGGTCCACACACTGATGCTAAATTCAACTTCTTCTACAGCTGAAGGAGAAGAGGTGTAGCTGGCCTTCCTCCAGGTGAAGCCCACATCCCGCTGCAAAGCCTCGGGAGCAGACTCCAACACAACGCTGAGCCGTGCTTGGAGGTTGTAACATCCCAGACACTGCAGAGCACCAGGGCAGAGGGACCAGGACACCCCAGTGAGCAAAGATGCAGCCAAATACATTTAGGCACGAGCTAGCAACCCACGGGAGCGCATCCTGCTCGCTCATGAGTGCACAACTTGCACCTCCAAGTCCTCATTGCTGTTGTCTTCCCCTACCACGTATGTGGATTCAGCCCAAAGCCTCTTAGCTGCGTAGATGAACCTTTAGGCTAGGGGTAAGGACAGCTTTCATTAGATAAATGAATTAACAGCGCCAAAGTAGCTTTCTCACATGCCTTAGGTTTCCTATGGCCCTTGCAATCCCCTTCGCTCAGTGCCTTCATCTGCAGAGTCATCCTCATCCTCCATATGTGTGTCCCTGCCCCTCTCTGCTGCCAAACCGCTGTCCCTGCCCGTGTCCCTGCCCGCTGGGTGCAAGCAGCACGCAGGGACGGCCACATCGGCCACCTCCACCCCACCACCAGCATCTCCCCCTGCAGCAGACACCCTTCCTACAGCTCTGCCGAGCGGGGTCAGCGTGGCCCAGCAGGGTCCATGGGTATTAGGAAATGATGCTAAAACATGACTCTTGCCTCTGAGGCATAGAGTGAGCATAGAGCTTGCTGGAGCCCAGCTGCATGTCCTCAACCCCCAGGGACGGCGGAGGGGTTTGGGGGTGGAATACAACCCCTGTCCGGGTGGAGAAGGGGTAACCCAGATTCACAAAGACATGGGATGGGATGCGCTGGGATGTGCCATCCATCCAGTAAAATTGGGAACCTGATTTTTGCTGGCATCTGCCACCACCTCTCCTCTCCAACGCTCCCGTGCCAATTTCCAGCAGTCCCAGCTCGGCGTTACCAGCGGCTCCGCCGGCCGCTTGCCCCTGGCGCTGTGCTCCAGCAGGATTGCCAGCCAGCCAGCACTCCCCGTTCCCTGGCCGCGCTCAGTGCTTGCCAGCCCACCAAGGGCTGTCCTGACATTTCCCTGCCTTTAATGAGCGCTGAAACTCCACAGACGGGTGCTCACCGAGCCGTGTTCAGAGGTACAGCCCCGCTCCACTGCAGCAGCCTCATTAATGGAGCCAGTTAGCAGAGTGGAGGTGACTTGGCCCTCACCTCCTGCTCTGGGGAAGGGATTTTCAGGGCTGGTACCAACATATCCGGCACGTCCTCAGCCATAGCCAGGGAAACGATACAGGGACAGCATCTGACCCCCCCTGTGCCTTTGCTTCCCTTAGCCAGGGATGTCCTTGCAGCTCTTGGGGTGTCAAGTGGGATCTTTCTAGCCCTGCACAGCTCACAAGCGACATAAGGGCAGCCCTGAGACAGGGGACATGGGAAAGGCTCTTCTCGGGTCACCCCGAGAGCTGCTGACAGCCTCGAGGCCGCGGCTGGTGCGGGATGTGCCGCAGGGATCCCTGCGCAGCCGCCTTGGCTGTGAAGCAGCCGCGAGGGCTGGTTCCAGGTGCTGCAATCAGAGAGAAAACGCAGCCGGTGAAAAGGGGCTGCTTCTAGACAGAGCTTATTAAACCCACGCTCACCCCCTTCACTGCTTGTGGAGGGGGCTGTTGTTTTGGAAAATGTTCCTCGTGCTTGTCCTCACCAGCAGAGCAGAGTCCTGCTGCTCTTGGGCTCTCCTTGTCTCCAGAAAAACACGTCTCCAGCTTGACTGCAATGATTCACGAGTGAGTGACAAGCCGTGGGACAGGGACATTGCTGCACAGAAGGTCGGTCTCTTCACTGGGCCCTTTTCAAAGCGAGACATTGCAGCAGGGGGATCTCTTTGAGCTGCTTTGCTCTGAAATTTACCCATCAGCAGCCAGGAACAGACCCCTTCCCTACGGCCACCTCCACAAAACACATGTTGGCTTTGGGCGTAGCTGCAAAATCATTTCTTTAAATGCCATTTTTGGGTGGATTCAACCCATTTTTTTAGATTCAGCTGAAAAAAAAAGGGTTTTCTGCATTGCCAGACTCATTACTCAGGCTCTTTCCTATTTTAACCTAAAACTTACAATAAAGTCTGGCATCCAAGGAGTGCTTTTATATTTCAAAGCTCTTTGCAAACTGTCTGAATCCAGGTGTGTCAGCTCCGACTAAGCAGCTGTCGAAATCCAGGGGCCTGATTCTGTATTGGCAATCCTTTCGCTTCCCCTCCTACAGCTCCTGAGAGGGAAAGAGCCTATCAGGAGTGGTAGAGAAGGTAACAGTTTTGGAAATTTGGAAAGCTGATGGGTCTGGAGCGGAGATGGAGGGAACAGTGATGGAGAAACCCTGTGGACATGGCACAGCCCGCAGTGAATGTGGCAGGTTGCATTGCCTGTGCTCGGCACGGCATTAACATTTGGTGCAATGAGTTAATTTGCCTGGGAGTTAATAGAAACTATCCCTGAGTGTTATCCCCTGATGGGATCCATAAAGTTTTGTGCTCCCACATCTGTGACGGCAGTACATGTGTGTGGGTGTGGGAGCGAATGCGTGTGACGGTCAGCCCAGGCTGGTGTCCTGGGCTTAGTTGGGGTCTGCAAAGAAGAGAGCATCCCGAGCCCCCGCTGATGCTCACCCCTGCTCGCCTGGGTGCTCTCTGTGCCACAGAGGGTGGGCAGCAGGAGGGCTGAGCCGCCTGGGTGCTTGCATCCCCTGGCACATTCTTGGAGCGTGCAGTATTGGCAATAAACCATTGTGAGGGCATTAGAGAAAGGGGGATGCTTGGGGAGTGACGGCTGCGTGCTTGAAGGGCTCCTGCACCACACAGCGAGGGGTAATGCAGATGCCAGAGCTGCTGAAGGCTGCCCTGCTCCCCCCACATGCCTGGGCTCCCCTGCTGTCAGCTCTCTAGTGAGGGGTGTTTTTCAAAAATGACAGATGGGGAAACTGAGGCACAGCAATGAGCCCAGGGGCATGGGAAGGCTACAGGTGAGCTGCAGCCCAGGGCTCCCAGCCGTGCTGGCTGGTGTGTCTGCTCAGGAGCGACCCAGCCAATATGCATGGCCCCAGATGTGCAGGTCGAGGCTCCAGCTCTAGCTCCAGCTCCAGCAAGGGTTAAGGTGGCGGCTGTGAGAAGATGAGCATGTCGAGGAGACTGTGCTTCCTCCAGCGTGAGGCTCCCCCACCGAGGAAATTGTCAATTAGCGACATAGTTTTAACCACACAGCGCAGATTCCCATGATCTGGTGGCTGCTCAGCCAGAAGTCCCCATTATTCGTGTTTATGTCCCCTGGGACCCCAGAAGCCCTGCGAGATCAGGACCCCACTGTGCTGCTGGCAGGGCACTTGAACAAACATAGGGTTTGCTATGGCTTCAGGCACCAGCAGCAGCCACAAAGGCTGGCAACCTGAGGCTCTGTGCCTCAGTTTCCCCATCTGCAAAGCATGGAAAGGCTGGGGGTGGAGAAGGAGGTTGCCGGGCAGGGGCTGAAGGAGGGGCAGAGGGAGCCAGACTGGGTTCCTGCAGGATGCTGGCACTGCAGCCCTTCCCATCACCGCCTTTTGGGTGGGCACTGCTGCCTCCCCGCCGCTGCCCTCAGGGCACAGGGTCAGGCCCCAGATTAATTTCCACCCTTTACCTCCAGTGGTGCTGCAAATCCCCAGCCCTTCCCACATGGGAAAAAGTAATTCCCTGCCCTCAGCAGATCCGAAGGGATAGAGAGGGAACAGAGCAGGAAAGCATGGAGATACCCTCTGCCACCAGACACAGGCAACTGGCCGGTCGCAACCCCGACAACAGACATGTGGCTGCTAACAGATTTGCCTGATTTCCTGCCCTGCACAGTGGGGTTGCACCAAATGCAGCCGTGCATCCCCCTTCCCCTTCCTCAGCCACCCTTGTGAACATCACTTTCTGCCTCAGTTTCCCTAGCAAGGTGGTGAGCAACACCAGCCCTGTACTGGTAAAGCACGGAGCTGGCTGGGGCAGCTCTCAGCCCCCGGCACATTGCATGTGTGCGCACCCAAAAGCGTACTGGGCAGGTCAGCTCGCACCACACCGGTGGTCGCCCACCACCCCTTCCCCAGTCCTGACCTCTGGAGCTGCTGAATCATGTCTTGGGAAGTGGCTGCCGCCCGCCCGCACTGCCCAGGCTCCCGGCGGCCTCCACGCATGACCCACTTCTCCCGGTGGCTGAGGCCAGCTGGGAAATGCAGCTGGGAGAGCGGCGGCCGCCGGTGCTCCCACCCCTGGCCAGGGCTGCCCTGCTTTCGCCAGGCGCGTGCTTCCCTGGGGAGCTCAGGTGGAGCTTGTCGGAGCTCGCAGCGGGAGCGGGGCTCAGGGCAGCAGCATGAAGTCCTCTTTGGGGATGGGGTTTGCTGCTGGGGGGGGAAGCTCATGGCACGGGGATGCAGGCAGGTACGCTGCTCCAACCAGTGCTGGAGGGGACAGTAGCTCTCCCAAATTACACCGCCATTCCCAGGGATGTGCACCAAAAGTCCAGACCTCACTTGAAGCATCCCAGGGAAGCTCTGGCTGAAGGATTGGGTGGTGGGTTTAGCTGGGACATGCCAGCGCATGTGCCATGGCCAAGCATGCAAAGGCTCCCAAGGAGCCAGGGTTCACTCTAGGAGCCAGCTCAGTCCTGCCCTGTTGGCACAGCAGGGGGAAACCCCTCACCACGGTGCCACAACTCTCCCTGGAAGAAAAAACCTGGACCAGAAACTTCTACTGGGAAAGTTTGAGTTGGGACCAGAGCTCGGCCACATGGTCCCTGCTGCCACATCTCGCTGCCCCTTGTCCCCAGCCCTGCTCTGAGCCCCATGACTGCACGCAGGGACACCAAAAACAATGAGGTGCCCTGGGTGAATCCCCCGTGGCATTGCCACGAATCCCTCTGTGCCAGCCGCGGGCACCCGACCATGCTCCCTGTGCTCGCAGGCAGGGAGGCACCCGGCTGCGCTTGCGGATGGGGCCACGGCATGACCTGGGTGCCAGGCAAGAAGCTGGCCGTGCACAGCCGCTGGCCAAGCCCCGTGCTGAAGCTCATGGGATTGGGAAAAGGGAAAATTTGCATCCCCCAGACCTCTGCCATGTGCGGGCTTCAAACCCAGCCCAGGTGGGTTTGGTGTCCCCAGCCACGGGGCTGTCGCACCTCCAGACCACCCCGTTCGGCTACACGGAGGGGAGGGCTATGGGGAATGGGCTCAGCCGTTAGTTGGCTCTGCGAGAAGGAAATGTTTGAGAAGGAGGCAGAGAGGGGATGCAAACATCATTTTGGATTCTCTGCGGAGGGGTCTTGCTAGGACAATCCTGTTGCAGTGCTGGCAGCGAGCCTGGAGGGGAACAGGCTCTGCTCACCGGCACGTCTGGGGAACCTCTGCTCTCTGCAGATCCCGTGGGTTTGGGGCATTAGCTCTCAGCCTCTTGGAAAACTTTTGGATGATTATTAATAAACAGCACATCCATCCCAGGGGTTCTCTGAGCACCCACAGTCCCCTGTTGCAGGAGCAAAATGGGAAGGACACAACCCAGTCTCCCGTCTCCTGCCTGGGGAGCCTGGGGTTGGGTCCAGGCAGGAGCCTGACCAGGGAGATCCCGGTGTTGCTGGTCCCCGGGATGGGTGGTGGGAGCTTTGTCTCTCCAGAAAGCATCTTTGCTGTTTGCCAACAGATCAGTGTGGGCATCTCGCCTGCCCCTCTCCTTGCCCTGCCCGTCCTCCTCTCGCCTCTTAAATAAGGGAAATGGCCTGCTGGTGCTGCACCCCACTGATACCCCAAACTCCCGGTGTCCACGGGACCCTGTGGGATTCCCGCTCAGTGCTTTCCCGGACGAGGGTCGCACCCTCAGACAACGCAAGAAAACCCACCTGCCTCTGTCCCCCACCTCAAGAGCATCTCCCCCGTTTTGGTTTCAGGCGCAGACACAGGGCTTGTGAGCTGCCCGTCTCTGCCGCACAGCCCCACGCCGTCGGGCGATGCTCCGCATCCCGCTCCCGGGGCGGCTGGGTCCCTGCCCCCCCCGCTGCCCCCCTCTCCTGCCTGTGCCCCCCCGCGCCCCCTTCCAGCACTAACTTCAGCACTCTCCTTCCCGCCGACGCTGCCACCGGAGGGACAGATGGTGCCCTCGGAGACACACCTGCTGGGGTTTTATCTTGGCTCCCAGTTTGCATTATTTCACCCGCCAGCCTGCTACGTACCAATGCCATCCGCACGCAGCTAACTGGGGGGGGGGGGGGGGGTGTAAAATAAAAAAAATATCCCCAACCCACCCAAGCCTGGCGAGCAGAGCCCGGCGCCACTATCCCCCCGTGTCCGCTGCCCCCCCAGCTCCATCCGCCGGCTAAGGTGACCTTTGCGAGGGAAGCAGCTTCCCCCAAAGTCCCCAGCAAGGCTCCCCCCCTCTCCCCCCGCTGCCGCCACCCGGCTCAAAGGTGTGGAAATCAGAGGAGTGCTGCGAAACCCTGCCTGCTCCCAGCCAGCGAATACACCCAGCCAGCTCCCCACTCACTGTCATTCATTTCAGTTCAGTTATATATATTGTTCTGCCTCTTTCTCAGCTATAAAGAGATTTGGTTGGATTTGCTGCTTCTTTTTTTTTTTTTTGGTTTGTTTTTTTAAATACCTGATGAGTATGGAGACCCCAACGTCCTCGCAGTTTGCATATACTCTGCTCCATGTCTCTTGAATAACCTTTTTTTCTGCGTCTGAAATCTCTTCACTTCTTTCCCATCTCTCAATCTCCATTTCTCCCTGGACTTTCTCCATGAAAAACAGCCGGCACGATCCTCCAGGAAGCCAGGAGGAGATAAAGAGAGATGTGTGTGAGCGGGTATATCCTGCGAGAAGAGACAAGGTGTTTGCTCAGCAGCCGTGCGGGTGCTGGCGGCTCTGCCGACGTGTGGATGTATATGTGTGTGTGTGCGAGCGCGGCTGCCTGTCGGCGTGTTTATATATGTAATTTAAAAAAATATCCCGGAGGTATGATGCACGCAATTAGATTTCAGATCTCCTAGTGCTGTCCATGGCTGTAGTTAGCTTCAGCTCGGCTCGGATGTGTGTGGCTGACTGATGGGGAACTGCCTAAAAGTAAAATATTCAAAGGCATTGCAAGACCAGCCTCTTTACCAATGTGTGAACGTGAGCTCACTTTCTCCCTCTCTCCTCCTCTCTCCCACTCCTCCCTCCTTCCCTTTTTTTTTCTGCCCAAAAGGGAAGGGATGAGGGAGATGTTCTGGGCAACATCAGGACGGTGCTGGGGGGGGGGGGGGCGGGTTAAGGCTGGAAGTTTTTTTTCAGCACTTGTAAACAGCTCAGAGGAAATTCAGAATCCAAAGTGCCGAGTTAAAGTTATCCCAACTGCTGGCTGCGCTGAGCTCTGCCTCAGCTCTCCCCCTTGCACTCCCTTATTTTGCAGGCGGTTGTGTTTTGAAGGATGGATCCTCACTCACCTCTGGTGTCCGGGCTGCATGGACAGTCGAGGCGAGAGGGGAGTACATGGTGCCCCCACTCACGGGCATCTCTCTGCCACCCAAAGGAGATCGTGGTCTGTCCCACAGGGACTTTTTTAATGATAAGAAATTGCTCTCCCTTCTCTTGGCAGGAACCGATTGTAAAGAGATCCAGAGATAAGGCACTCGTGAAATGAATATATTATTGTTTTGTGATTGCATCGCTCCTGGTGGCGTCATGGCAGGAATGAGGAGCACAGGAACACCTCCACACCAGGCTTCCCGCTGCCTTCGTGTGTGTGCTTTTGGGCTGTTTTTTACCCAAATGCCATTTCCAGCTCCCTGTCAATCTGGCATATTAAACCCACAGCACAGTCCATTTGCACAGAGAGAAGGAAAATACTACAGAGACTTGTAATAACTGACAATCCCCCAGAGGGGGATCAGAGACAAGGGAAGCAGCCTGGTATGCACAGCCACCTCCCGCACCCGCTGCGCACCCTTGTAGGGCAGACAGACAGACAGACAGGCAGAGGGTGCAGCTCTGACACCCAGGCAGGCAGGGGCTGGGGGGTGGCTGAGCCCCTGTGGGGACTGGAGCTTTGTTATTGCAGATCTGTCGAGGCAAAAAGCTGTTATTTCTCCCCAAAACCAGCCTCGGTTAACAGCAGCCAGACCAGTGGTGTCAGCAAATTTGCTCTTGCAGACCTAACAAGAGCTGCTGGAGAAGACGCTGCCCACGGGTCCCCCACTGTGGGTCCCCCACCGACACTGCGCTGGGACAGAGTGGGAACCCCATGCGTCCGTGAATCCCTCGGCTCGGGGACACAAAGCTCGGCTCAGCTGGGAGCTGCTGAACCCACCAGTGTGCAAACACAGCAGCGCTGCCAACCCTACCCAGCTGGAGGTTGGGCATCATTCAGGTCACCAATAACACCACCACCAGCTTCCAAATCAACAGATTTTCACCAGCCAGCTTAAAGTTTGGATTTGCCTCCTGTCCATTAGCCACTGGGATTAGCACCCATGAGCCCGAGCTCAAATATTAACTGTGTGTCCCCAGGTGGCCACCACGCAGCAGAGAAACCCCTCTGGACCCAGGATGGCATGGCCAAGCTTATCACCCTCCCTTAAAAATGCAGGGGAAGAGGCGCTGTGCTTAGACCCAGCTTAAAACCAGAGCAAAACTGCAATGCAGCACTTGTGCTTTCAAAATGGGAAAAAATTCAAATTCTGACAAACGCGAATGCTCGGGTGATAATCTAAGTGGAACGTTGGTTAAGTTATTACTCGCTGTGTGTTTAAAGAGAAGGACTCTTCAAAGCTTTTGTACCTTGTGCCTTAGCCAGCCCTGGGCTTGCAGCTTGGTACCTGGCTGCTTGGTGAGCCTGGCTGCAGCGGGTGCTTCACCTCACTCCCCGGCCCTGGCCGTCAAAGGGTCTTGGCTCAAGAGTCTCCATTTAGAAATATTGGAATATTAGAAAATATTAGCAAAGTACGTGAGAAATCCCCCAGCCTTTTCAAGGTTTCTGCCCCACTCTATGGGGACGTCACACCTGGCCCTGGCAGGAGCCCAGCCCCGCTCCCATGTGCCATACTGCTCTGCAAAGAGGAGATGGTGAGTAAAGCAGCGGCAATGCTCTGCTGCCTTAAAATCCCAAAGAAAACCCAACAGCTCTGAACTTCTGCGTCTCGTCCCAGACGTGAGACATAAATCAGGGGCAGGAGCACAGGCACACGCCGTCACGTGCCAGCCACCCGTTTCCATGGTTTCCTGCAACTATTGCTCTCAAGGGCTTGGGGTTAGGAAGCAACTTGTTCCAGAAGGAGAAAGATGCTGCGTTGCCACCATTGCTGCAAAATCCCAGCTGGGGAATTGCACTGGCAGGCAGGCAGCATGGCCCTGCGACGCCCTGCCAGCCTGTACAGCCCCGTTGTGATTCGGGCGACGCCCTGGTCCCTTTGGTGCAAGGTGCTGTGCGGAGGGAGGTGGCAGCCCCGAGGGCTGGGACAGCATTTGCTCACCCTGCCCAGCCCAAGCTGCCTGTGGTCTCTGCCTGCTGTCCCAGAGAGGAGCTCAGCACAGTGCCCACTGCTGTGGCAGGGTGGCCCAGGGCCATGGGGCTCAGGGATGGGGACAGAAGACTTGGTTCCCACGGCCAGTGGGAAGGCTGAGGTGGGATCAGCCTGGGTAACCCCTATGGAAGAAATCACTCCTTCTCTCTCAGCTCCCAATTCATTTCAACACCCTGATCCCTCTCCCCTCTCCAGTTGAGCATCACAGCTCTCCTGCTTTCCACTTCCTTCCCATGGACTCGTCCCTATGACGAGGAGGCATGGTGGTCCCAGCCCTGCCATTGGGCTCCATCCCTGCTGAGCCCCAGCCTGCTCTTCCCACAGCTTCTGCATGGCAGAGAGAGATCATGTGCCTGTTCAAGCCTGTCCTCCATTTGCGTGGCCACAGAGGGTGAGGATGGGTTTCCAGGCCCTCCAAGCCCCTGCTTGTGGCGTGCCATGTTCCTGCAGGGTCTGTACCTGCTTGCTGATGGCTTCTCCCGCTCCCCCCGTGCCCTCCCACATTGCCTCTCCTTCTCCCCGCGCGCTGGGTGCAATGAGAAATGTATTTGGCTCCCAATCCTCGAGTGGGAGGTGAAGGCAAAAAACCTGAGACTTCAGCTCCATGGCATGTGGGATGTGGATGATGGCAGATCCCCACCCTTGACTCCTCCACTGTCTCTGGGCTGAAGGTGGAAACCCCTCCTTCCCTCATGTGCGGGGACAGCCTTGTTATTCGGTTCCTGGAGAAAAGCGGGTGACTTCTTGTGTCCCCTGCAAAGCCAGCTCCCTGGGGCCTTCTGACAAACACCATTAGTTGGGATGGTCCTGGGAAGAGACCCATGAGCTGCCTTGGGGGTGCTTTAAGAAGGAGCTGCAGGAGCTGCCCCAAGCCCTTGGTGCTGGCGTGATGCTGGGCAGCCAGCGAGGACCACTTCTCCAGACCCTTGAGACACCGACCTGGCCAGAACAGGAGCAGTTCTGGGATTTTAAGTGAAATAAGGCTGAAGGCTTCAGTGTGGTAAAGCCCAAGGCATCCAGAAGAGCAACCCCGACTCTGCCCCTTTTCCCTCTGAGCTGGACAGGGTGGGAGGTGGAAGATGCTGATAGGGCTCGTTGTCATTTTTGCTCCCACTGACATGGCTGAGGGCTATTGCAGGACACGTGTGCGTGCCAGGTTGGGTGTTCCTCCTTCGTCCTCCTCCTGGAGCCGCTCCAAGCCGCTGTGCTATCTCACCTGGAGATGTTGGACTTCTCACCCTGAACATTGCTGAAACGATGTGCTCAGTTGCCAGGCCGGCTCACCCAGCATTGCCCCCAGCGTGCAATGCTTCCCCCTTCCTAATCCAGCCCTGCTGCCAACTGCAAAGTCCTGGCCTGAAAAGGAATAAAAAACTTTAGGAAATAGCTTTGCAGTGCCTGCTCCAGTCAGCCACCCCGTGAGGGAAGGATTTAGCCTAAAGCCTGTATAAATGCTCTGTACTTATTGCAGGTTTCCTTCCTCTGGCTTCTCTGATCCCAGGAGACTCGTGCGCAATCCCAATGCTCCCGCTCTGCACTGGCAGCACCTGTGGCTTGCGAGATGTCATTGCGGGAACAGCCTGGAGGGCAACATGCCGGGGGTTAAAAGGGGCTACAGACAACAGGACCCCCCCAGATCCAGCTGGGGTTACATCACTCCATCTTGTTGGGGTGGTGAGCCCATGCAGGATGTTGTGGGATCCTGGTTTAATCATGCAGCCACTGTCCACATCGCTGGCATGCTCAGTCGCTAATTCACTCATAAAGCTCACTAGTGTCAACAGGCTGGGATTCCCCCAGCTCCACGTCCTCAACATGGCTGGGAAGAGCTGGGTGAGGGAGGAGACAGCATGGGGAGCTGCTGTCCCACCGCTCCCCAGCCCTGGGCAGCCCTGGGGAAGTGAAACCCAGGCTGCGTGTGCAGCGCAAAGCCAGGGACAGACATTCCTCCTCTGACTGAAACCAGACCTCAGGCAGTGCTGCCAGAGCTGGTAGGGAAAGCGTTTAAACCAAACCAGCCCAGATTCTCCTTCTGACTTGGAAATAGGGTTCGTCTGCTCTGGGGTCAAAGTCCAACAGATACAGCTTCCTGCAGGGACCAAGGTCTGCAGTGCCACCAAAGCAAACCCCCCAGTGGGACCCTGCCCTGAGCCCCCAGCTTCCAGAGGGGACCCTAACCCCTGGGGTCACCCCAAATCTCAGCTCACCACCCTCACACGTGGGAGCAGGACGGTGTGGGATGCCAGGGATGCTGGTTTGGTGACAGGCACAGCAGCGGTGCCAGGGTGATGCCTGGAAAGGGAGCACGGGATGAAGACACCCAGGCAGGACCCTGGGCAGCAGTGGGCAGAGGGGAGGCGGGTGGGTGAGACAGGGATAGTGCAACCGCCCCGTGACCTTCTCAAACCTTGTGTTTTCACCTCCCTCGCCCAAAAATCCCTGCCAACCCACACAATCTAAAAAAAGACAAGGATTAGGAAATCCAGGAGAAAAAAGGAAGCAGAGAGGGGCCTTGGCAGCAGGGCTGGGTGCTACCCGGTGCCCACAGGCAGGGCAGGGCAGGGCAGGGCAGGGCGAGAAGCTGCTGAGGCAGCCCTGGAGAGCACTTCCCACCCAGAGCAATGTGGTCCAGGCCTGGGAACTATTGCAAAAATCCCCAGTCCCACCCTGGGATTTGAGGAAACTGAAACCTTGTGATGCAGCCAGGAGGGATGAAGTGAAACCTTGTGATGCAACTGGGAGGGATGAAGCAAGAGGTGTTCGCTCAGGAAGCAGGTGACAGATCCAGCACCACGGGGCTGCATGGGCAAGGCATCAGCCAGCTGCTAAACCTCTTTGGACGCTGAACAGTCTCCGGTGTCACCACGTTCCCCTTCACCCCCCGTGCCGAGCTCTCCCACCAGCAGGGACTGGCTGCCCCCCTGGGCGCGCAGCCCCTGTCACAGCCAGACCCTTCAGCAGTAAGCAAGAATGACAGGGTTATTGGGAAACAAGTCGACACTTCCAAATAGATTCTCTTTGCTGCTCTTTTCCTTCCTGAAGCTGGTCTGAGTGTGGCAGGGGTTGCTCAGGAAAGCCAGCAAGCTAATGTATTCATGTCATCTTGCATTGTGTGCCAGGACATGAAGTAAACACCGTCAGGGACCTCGCTCCGGTTCAAAGACAAGCCCTATTTCTCATTCCGATCACATTATCCATGCTCCCCATACAGCTTCATTGATTCATATCTTAAAAAGAAAAGCCTTCAAAACCCATTAAGTCTGCCTTGCCATTCCAGCCCTGCTCTCAAGGGCTAGGGCAAGAAGCATTAACTAATCTGCTCACATTACCTTGCCTTTGAACCGAGCATTTCTCGGCGTCAGTCAAGAGTGTTTGGAAGTGATATGCTCCCACAGCAGGGCCAGTTTTGGCCGCTGAGGTCACCCAATGTCAAGCGAGTGGAGGGACCGGCACTTAGGCATTGCCCCAGACACCGGGCTTCCTTTGGCACCTGGGGAGCACTCAGGGCTCGTGCCCACGGAAGCATGGTGGAGCAGCCCAGGTTATGGTCCTGTTTGGTTATGGAAGACCGTACGGTTATAAACAAGCCCATGAAGGAGCAAGCTCCTGCGGCTGCTCTTTCTCAGGGCCTCAGGCAGCATCTGGGGCGCGAGAGCGGGGACCTTCCTGGTATCAGCCCAGCTGGGTCTCAGCGAGGGGAGAATGGTTTGCAGGCAGCGACGTCCTCCTAGGAATTACAAAAGCCACGCTGCCGATTGCCAAGGAAAAGAAGATCCTTCCAGCCTCTTGGGCTCCAGCTCAGCCAGCGGCCGCTGTTTATTTGGCTTCAACAACTTCACAGCATACTGAAACATGCTCCTGGGGGCCCAGCGTGCTCCAGCACGGCTGGCTGGGACATCGGGCTCAGCCACCCCACACACTCCCCGGTGCCTTGCGTAAGGCAGCTCTGCACCCTCCAGCCTGACTCAGGCTCAAGCTGCGCCAGGGGAGGTTGAGGTTGGATATTAGGAAAAATTTCTTCACAGAAAGGTTAGTCAAGCATTGGAACAGGCTGCCCAGAGAGGTGGTGGAGTCACCATCCCTGGAAGTGTTCAAAAAACGGGTAGATGTGGCACTTTGGGACATGGTTTAGTCTAGTCTACCCTTGATTGGTTTTCTAGTCTACCCTTGATTGGTTTAGTGTGGACTTGGTAGTGTAGGTTAATGGTTGGACTGGATGACCTTAAAGGTCTTTTCCAACCTAAACGATTCTATGATTCTATGACTTCTACTTGATAATAAATTACTCACTCTCATTTCCATCTGGCTGCAGGACATGCTTGAGATGTTTCTTCCACTGCCCTCCTGAAGGCTTCCCATCCTGCTGGTGCCAGCAGCAAGGCCAGATCTGTCCCCTCTCCCCCAGCCAACCCCCAAGTTCAGGGTCAGGGACAGTTGACTGGACAGGCTTACTGTTTGTACTGACATTTCAAGTGCTGCTTGTGACTGTTGTTTTTAGGGCTTGGAGCACTTTGAGAGGATGTGTCTACAGAGTGGGGATTAACCACAGCCATCCCAGACCCCTGCTATGGCTGGATTTGGGGGGCACCTCTGGCCCTGGCCAGCCAGGGATGGAAAGCCAGGCTTCCTGGAAGCTCAGCTTTGCTCTCTTTCAGACCCAGTCATTGAACCTGGACCAATCTAGGTTGCTTGGGTTTGGTTCTGGTTTCAAAATCTCTTTGCAGGGGGAAGCTGTTTTCCAGCTTGGGGCCTTCCTTGGCTGCCCTGCCACAGCCAATGTCTGTCCCGCATCAGCCCCTGCCTTCCTCCCCAGGGCCAAACTGGAGCCGGTGTAAAAGGGAGAACCCATGGGGCTGTGCGCAGCCCCCTGGGCATGGCCCCAAAGAGGGACATGTCCTGACTTTGGTGAGCACCAGCATTACACACCCCAAGAGTCTCCGCAGCTCAGAGCCCGCTGCTGCAGTGTTGGTGTAGGGCAGGCAGCGCTGGAGGTGTGGGCAGCAAAGAGCATTCACCCAAGGTCCCTCATGGCAAAACCCCACGTGGGGACAAAAAAACACATAGGGGCAAAAACCCATGTGGACACCAACCCATGGCTGCCCGGGAAGCCAGCACCTGCTGCTTCCTGCCTGCTTCGGGGGCTCTTCTCTGGGTCAGGACCTTCATGCACCATTAAACCCAACATGTGTGCGTTCACGGGCATGCATGTGCACACACACTGCTGTCTTCCCCTTGCCCTCTCTCTTACAGAGGTTTCTTTCCCATTTATTCTCTTTAACCTAAATCCACAAAGTCACTTGACTCTGGAAGACATATTTTGTATTCCAAAGGGCTGAGCTGGGCCAAGGTGTGTGAAGGCACTTCACTGCCCATGGACAGGGACATCTAAGGAGCTTGTAGGGGAGGAGAGCCTTCCCTGGTGAGACACTGGAAATGGGCACAGAGCTCTGGGGAGAGACCATGGGGCCAGGGCCGTGTGGTGGGGAGAGGAGTGCATGCTGCTGAGCAATGGGAGAGTGGGGAGGAGGAGGCAAACCCAGCCTGGGCAAGGGGAGGATGCAGACAAGGTCTCGGGATCAGCTGGCTGAGACGTGTCCATTGGGAATTACAGGCAGGTCTGAGCCTGTCAGATTACTGGAGCCAGGAAGGGGGGAGTGGGTTAAGGCAGGTCTGGCAGGAGGAGGGAAACAGGAGCCAGAGACAAAGGGAGGAGCAGGGGGGAAGGTGGGCAAAGAGGGGAGGGAGGCACACAGGAAAGGGGGGAACAGAGGGGAGCACCCAGCACTGGGGGTGATGGGGATGGTGGGGGTAGGCTGATGGGCTGGAGGACAGGGTGGGAACATGCTTGGTCCATCACACATCACCCCCAGCGCTTGCCTGGCCGAGGTGCGGGGCCGGGGGCCAGCCAGGGCGGGAGCACCACATGCCAAAACCAATTAAGTGCTCAAGGGGTCATGGACCAGCTGCTTGGCTCCCTCCTGTCCGAAGGTCAGAGGAGAGCGCCCTCATTTATTGCCTCTTAATTACATCTGATCCTTCCCTAATTCCTTCTAAAACCAGCCTTGAGAGCCTTCAGGTGGCTGCTGGGGAGAGGTGCCCACCAGCCGGGGTGACGGCCAAGCCGGGCACGGGTGACAGCCCCGGGCCGAGTGGTGCCTCCAGGAGGGACGCGAGGGGCCAGCGGCGCTGCGTGGTGATGGAGGAAGCGCCATGTGCACCACCGTCCTGCTCCTCGGCACGCTGGTCATGATGCTGCGGCGCCGCTTCTTCAACAAAGTCGAACCGTACGTCCTCTCCTGTCCCCTTCCCACCCCTCGGGGCCCCGGGGCTGGGGGCATGAGGGTGAGGGGTGGCCCTGGGGTGGTGGATCTCGCTACTCAGCCTAAGACCCTTCCTTGGACATATTTGGTTTCCTTCTAGTTTTGGTCCTCTGGGTGACACCAGGAGACATTCCCTTGTGCTGGGCAGAGGGGAGCCTTCTGTGATGTGCTGTCACCTCCTCCCCCTTGCACCAGTGCGAGCAAGGAGGAAATGCAGGACTGGTCCCCTGCCTTTCTGGTGCAAAGGGACAGGGCTGAACTCCTGGGATGCTTTTACATGCGCCGATCGAGGTGTTTCCCAAATGGAGCAGTCCAGCACCCAGCTATCCACCCAGCAAGCAGCCTGGCTGCCTGTTTGTCTTCATGCCTTGGCTGGGGAGGAGACTGAGCAGTGCTCTCTGCCGTGGGGACATCACCAGGCTGCCAGTGACAACCCAGCAGCACCCAGCTGGCAAACCTTCACCTGGTGTAAAATAGCCCCGGGGAGGTCCCTCTCCATCCCTGGGGTGCTGGGAGCTTGGGTGAGGGTCTGGGTACAGAAGGTGCTTGAGAGCATCAGCTAAGTGTCGGCTCTCGGAAGAGCCAGCAGCCACCATCCTGCAGCCGTGGCTCTGTTGCACTGTGCTCTGTGCCCACGCACACACTCACACACGTCCTGGCTCCGAGGTGACGGCAGGGAGCAGATGGGAAGGGACTTGCTGCAGTCCCACAGCAAGGCAATGACGAAGCTGCAACCAGAGCGCAGGGTCAGCTCCTGCTTGGTGCATCCCCGCCGCGCCACGGGCACGGTGCCGGCGGCTGCGGCTTCCACTACCTGCAGCTCCCCATGTCTTTCGGGAGGGAGTTTTGTTCCCATTCAGGGCGTGCGTGGCTTCAGCTCAGTGGCAGCGGGGCCACGCTCGTGGAGGGGCCAAGCATCGCCCTCGCGGGCTGTGCAGCCGCCTGCTCCAACGCCAGGCTCAGCTCGAGGAGGTTTCCGCTGGAGACGTGCAAATCTATTTACCAGTGGAGACTGGAGACATCTGAGAGTGGAGAGGTCAAATTGGCACTTAATGAGCCAATTAAGTCAGGGGAGGGAGAAACAAGACTGGAAGCAGGGAAGGCATCTCCTGGACTGCGTGCCCCCGGCCCTCCCCGTGCTACCTGCAGCACCGGCCGAATTAAAGGCTCATTAAGCGCCTGAGCAAACGTGTGCTCGCTGCAAAGGTGGGGGCTGTCTCTGGGCAGGGCGCACAGGGGTGGCTGGCAAGCCCTGCCTGTGGGAGCAGGCGTGAGCTGCCTTCAGGGTGGCTGGGGCAGAGGTGCAGGGGCAGCTTTGCGGCTGGCTCAGCACCCTCTTAGGAGTGAGCAAAGCGTGCAGGTGTGGAAGAAGGTGTCAGGGCTGCAGGACCGGTTTGTGGCTCAGCCACCGTGTCCTTGCTGTTAGGAGCAAGCAGTGGGAAAGCACAAAACCTTGCAGGAGGTGGTAGGATGGAGCACGGAGCTGAAAAAGATGGGGTTAGGAGGGACACTGGGGCTGCCCTGGCTATTTCCAGTCGCAGGATCAGCACCTCTGCAGCAGCTGCAGCTCAAGGCTGGACTCAGGGGCTCCCCGGCACGGCGCGGGGCCCTGGGGAGCACAAGGGAGACTCACAGCCGGGTGGGAAGGGTAAGCTTCCTCCAAGCCCCACCGCAGCTTTCAGACAGGCTCCCCGGTCTGGATGCAAAGACACCAGCTGATAGAGAAGCCGTACGCTGCTAGATTAGTTCTTTTGGTGATTAATTGCTCTCACCATTAAAGACCAGTGGCTATTAAGAGGTTTTCTACTTGCTCTATTTTGGCCTCCCATCTACCCACCTAGCTCTGTGCTGGCATAAATCAGAGCAGTTCCACTGACAGCTTTATACCAGGAGAAAATTTGTCTCCAGCCTTTCATATTTTGGAAAAGAGAAGTAGCAGAAGCAAGAGAAAGAAGTGCTGCTGGCCAGGGACTGTGGAGGAGTGGTACAGGTGACAAGGGCAGGACGGACCGAGGCTTCAGATGGGCACGGTGGAGGGCAGGCAGCATCCTCCAGACCATGAACAGACCCAAGGCACCAAAGCCCCAATCCAGTTTTGATCCAACTGGGTTTTTTGTGAGTTAGAGGACCAGGCTCAGGCTGGGCAGGCACCAGGACCCCATACAGCAACAAAGACCAGGATTTTCCATATGTGCACTGGTCTGGATGACCCCTGGATTAAAGACATCCCTGAAAAACAGCACATGGTGAAGAAAAAGACAGGAGCCCACATGTTCCATGGGATAAAGCTGCCTCGGCGCAGGAATGTCCCTCTGGCTCTGATGTTGCTGTGTGCGAAGCAGAGCGTGTGTCCTGGGCAAAGGACACAAATGAACAGCACAGGCAAGATCAGATTATGTGAAATCCCCTGCTCACTTGACCTCCTTCACGTCCCATCTTCTATTTATATGCCTTGGGGCTGCCAGGGACAGCGTGGGTTGTCCTTGGCCCACACTCGCAGGGCTGGGGGGCTCAGCTGTGGACACGTGGGGTTATGGCTGTCCCCTGGAGCTGGCTGCCACCATCTCAAAAAGAGAGGTTTGAAGGTTTTCCTCCTAAAAGCCCGGCTGTGGGGTCTGCTATCCCCCCCTTGCTGGAGGTGAAAAGCAAACTGAAATGCTGCCCTGGACTACCTTCCCTGTCAAGGGACAGGAAGGTCAAGGGGGACTCCTTGGGCTTTGGAGCTTGGGTTTCCTCAACAAGCAGCGATTTATTCTTTGTTTTATGCAATATTTAACAAGAAGGTCCTGGCCGGGGGCCAGGGCTGGTTACGGACGCCTGCTCTGTTTGCCTTTCTCATGCTCTTCCCCTCTGGTCCCTCCCTGGCAGGAGCTGCTCACCACCTGCTCCTGAGTGATATGTGTGTTTGGGGAGGTAGAGATGTCGCTGAGCCGGGGCTCGGGGTTTGGTCTCGGTGCCAGCCCAGCGCAGGGGGGCGCAGGGCAGTGAGCACCCAAGGGAGTACAGGAGCACCCAAAGGAGCCTGCTGGGAAGAGCCAGGTCTGTGAGCAGAGACGTCCTCCATGGAGAGCTCTTGGAGAGGGATCAGGTCAGGAGCTTGGTGGAACAGGGCTGGATTATGGCAAAGCAAAGGAGGCACTTTGGGGAAGTGAAATGTGGATTTGCCTTTACTGCTGCTTTCTCAGCCCCCTCACAACAGGCTGGACACAAATCCCCCAGGTGCCGGAGGGGTTATTTCCCTAGGACTGGGAGCCAGGGCCGTGGAGAGAGGGAGCATTTGGTGCCCGTGCCGATCTCTCCCACCACGAGGACACCCTCGTCGCACCCCACACACCATGCTGCAAGGCAAGAACAGACCCTCTGCACCTCAGGCTGGAGAAAACAGAGCCGGTAGCTTGGCATCATCTGGATTTAACCTTCCAGCTTAGTCCCCTCTGGGAAGCAGGACATGACCTCCTCATTTCCACCGCCCAGGCATGTCTGGCAGCCAGCAGCGGCGGCACACAGCTCTGCATCTCCAGGCTGGAGCAATCAGCGCGCAGCAGGCATGCACAGACAAGTGTCAGCTGAATTTCTGTACGACTTTAAATACATTAGCAAGGCCACAAACACAGCTCCAAAGTGCTACAGGCACAGCCAAGCTGATAAATAACCCCCAAGCCCACCAGCAAGAAAATAACCCCCCTCTTTCCACAAGATACAAGGCTTAGCATCACTTTCCCCCTTATATCTGTATAGCAGCTGAGCAGATCCGCTCTCTACCTTGCTGTGTTTGAATCCAGTACCACAAGGGTCAATCTGTGCCAATTCTGCGGAGTCATTATACTGTCGGTTATATAAATGTCTGGGCATGCACAAAAGGCAGTGCTGATACAGTGGCTCCGACACCAACTCTCTCCAACACCTGCTTTTCAGCTGGAGAGAAAGCCGAGCACAAGAACATCTCGAGAGCTGTCACACAGAAGGCTGCTGTCTTTCAAGCTGAATGGAGGTCTAAATAGCTCTCACTTCTCCTTTAGAATCTCATTTCTAAATGCAATTAATACTGGCACATGCATAATGAGAGACTGACGAGTGAATACAGACTCCGGCAATAAAGAAGCCAGCCCCAAGTGCTATGTAAATATTACAAATCCTCACTAGAAGCTGACCCGGGGAAGACAGCTTTCTGATGATTAAACCCAAGTGACAATACGACTGGATTCCTACATCTGTCACAATACTACCTGCTGATACATAATGAGCTACGCTAAAAGAACTAGCTCTTGCTGCTCTTCAATGCAGATAAAATGTCTATTTGTAGAATGTAATTAATCTCTTCTTCAAAATCGGGAACCTTAGTGTCCTTGGTAACAACATGCCAGTGACTCAGAGAGCATCTCTGGCTTTTTCTTCTGATTTTTGAGCGAGTTATTGAAAGTGACCCCAAATTCTAGCACTGAAAAGGAGCTATGCTTCAGAAGTGGAAAAGCCAGCTGGGTATCTGGAGGTGGGGACAGGTTTTACCCACCTCTCCGGTCTCTGCACGGCTCCTTCGGCAGCTTAAGGAGGTTCCTGGACTTCTTTCAGCCACGTTCCCTAAGATGAGATGAGCTCTGTCCCAAGACCTGGTCCCCAACCCATGGAGCACAAATTCCCTTTTACCGTCAGGTGTAACCAGGCAGAGAATAATACTGAAAGCAGAGCAAGGGTGAGAACCACAGGACGAAGCTGCTCCCTCTTTTGCCTGGTTTCCACAGGCAATAAGTGCTGTGCGATCGCACTCTGTGTGTGTGTACATGCACACACACGTGTGGCTGCTGCCCCAGATGGCTTTCGAGCCTGCTGGCTTATTTCAGCCAAGTTTGGCAGGGGATAGAGGTTCAAAGACATCCAGTCCCTACCAGGTAGCGAAGATGCAAAGCCATGAGCACTGGCATGGCAGAAGGACGCAGGGAAGTGCTGCTGGCAGAGCCCCGGGTCCCTTTGAGGGTTGTGCTTAGGCATTGCTGGCTCCTCCAGCCACCCCGCTCCAAGCTGGCTGAGATGGGTGCCAAAAAACCAAAGCTGGGCCACTCAGAAGCACCCAGGGGCCATATCTGCTTTCTATGAATTTCAGTGGGAAGCAACCACTGCTGGATGTCACTCACTGACCCAGTTCCAAAGCCCAGGGAAAGGATGGGCTGTGATAAAGGGACAGCTGGTTGGAGAGAGTGGGTGATGGAGGACTTGCATGATTTATTTATTTTCTGGCAAAAAGGAGAAAAAGAATTGTTGGCTAAAATCAGCATATTCCAGGCTAAACTGTGCTGCAGCAATGCCTCGTGGGACTTGAGCTGAGGTGCTTGGTCCCCCTGTAAGGGATGTTCACCCCTGCCCTCTGCACTCTGCTTGGCAGAGCCAGGGGGACATGGGGAACAGGAGGCTTTTGTTGTTACCCAGGGCTCAGCTCCTTCGATGCAAAGCTGCCCTTTCTTGCAGCAAGTTAACACCTTTCATTTAAAATGCCAAATTAGTCCAGGGGTTCTGCTCCCACTGAGGGCCAGGTTTCAGAGCAATTTGCCTGCAGGCTGCCTGGGGGCTGCAATCGGCACCGCTGCCTGCAGCTCACCCCGTCTCCTCTGTCGCCAGGCACCCGGAGGGAGAGGAAGAGACCAGGAGAGAGGCTGGCTCTGACCCTCGCGCCACGTAACACTGCTTCGGAGTAAAAGCCAGGTGGGATGTAGCAGTTATCTGGGATAGATGCAGCTTTGGGGTAATTGTGGAAAGAAAGTGCTAGCTTGGGGTAAAAAGCCTGGTCTTTGCCTTTCTGCCCTGCTCACGGACTCCACAGGCATTTTAATGATGGTTTCTTCCTGTTTCACCCAGGATTTATAGGTCTCTTTGTCTACTGGTGAGGCTGTGAAGGCTCTAGAAAAGTGGGTTGCTCTGGGGGAAGGAAATCAGAGCCGGAAACGGCCAGATTGGAAGGGAAAAGCTGATTTTTTCCATCACTTTCGACAGCAGCTCAATTCCCAGGTGAGGGCACAGCCAGCCCTTCCTCTGTGGCCTCCCACCCGCTGCCTGGATGCCAGGAGCATCTCATAAGGACAGAAAAGGCAGCAGAGCTGGTGGTGGTCCAGCTGGGGTGGCAATGGGGTGCATGTGATGTGGGGATTTGGGACTGAGGTGGCTTTGTGTCCTGCACAGTGACCCCAGGGGGTGAGGGCTGGCTCCAGGCTGTCCGTCCGCGGCTCCTGGCAAGGTAGGGCAACTCACACTGCTGTCTTGGTCCTGGGCAGAAACCTTTGGTGTCGAGTGTGAGGCGATGCTGGCCTGGGCTGGGGCACGTGCATGGGGTTCGGGGGGAAACTGAGGCCAGGGCTGTCTTTCCTAATCCCCCCTAGCCTATAAGGCACTGCTGAATGCCCACAGGCAGCTCAGAGACTCACCCTGCCCTGCCTTCCCTTTGGCAGATCTCCCAAAGCTCATAACCTCATCTGTCCCAGCTCTCAGCAAACGATTAACCGTGACTCCTTCTCCTGCAGCTCCCCTGCGCCCTGCAGCCAGCACCCAGCACATCCTGGCCTCAGCACATGTTGAAACCCCCAGCAAAACAACCCACGACGCCGACGCGCATGCCGACGAACCCACATCACACCGCCTCCCCTCTCACAGCTCAGGGGGGACCAGGCACCAGATTAAATGCTGGTGCAGAAAAAAAATTTGCCTGTCTTTAAGGCTGAGCCCGGGGGGGTGGCTGGCAGCCCCACAGCGATGCCCTCTGCAAGCCATAGGGCAGCCTGCGGGCATGGGGCGATCAGGAGTCCTGCTCCCGGCGGTGGGGTTTGCACACCCTCTGCAGCTTTCCCATCTATACAAACACGTTAATAAAAGATCAGTTTGCAGACGCAGCTTGCTGTAGATGACAGCATTAGAAGCGCATCTGTTTCTACTAAGCACCAGTCTCGTGCTGAGTTTATTTGGTCCATTTGCGGCAGGGAAGAGTTGCTTTCGGCATTCAGAGATGTCTCGTGTCTGGGAGAAGTTGGGGGGAGATATATTTTTGGCTCTACTTAGCCACAAAAATTTGGGTTTAGAGTAAAGAAAAATATTCCTGTTTTCTGTTTGCTGCCAAAATGAGGCAGACGATTTCTTGTGCAAGCCTTCATTTGTTTGAGAACTCGTTGTCCTGTTGGAAAAATAAATGTTCTGATGGGAAAAGTCTATCAGCGTGTATTGATCAGTCATTGGGACTAGTGGACTTGCAATCATCAGCTTCAACCTAACTGCAAAAGCAGTTCCCAAAGCTTTTGCTAGTACATATGAGGCAGAAGGAGACAGGTCTTTGCTTTTTTGGTGAGAGAAGTAGTTACAGAGCAGAATCCTTTCTGCAGGCACAGTTGTGCCAGCCTCATCACGGCTAGCATGAATTTTCAGTGCCAAATACATCCCCTTTGCACGCAGAACAGGCTGTTTACTCCTTTCTGAGCACCAACCACTGCTGGTGGCCACGAGCAGGACACAGTGATGGGGGAAGGAGAGCGGCTGATCAGCGACGGTGAGGAAGAAGCCTGGGATGTGGCTCCTGCCCAGGATGCTCCCGGTTGATGGCAGCACCTTCTTCTCCCCATCCTTCGGCTGTAGGGTCACCTCCCCACCACCAAGGTAAGGCCAGACACACAGACAAGAGCTCCCAGCAGCTTGGTTCTCCTCAGTGAGAATTTCACAAATGTCTACAGATTTTTCCTAATAATTTTTTTCCCCCTGAAGCTTTTTAATTAAACGTTTACAACCTCAACTCACTTTAAACAATTTTTTTCTTCTTTTTGGTAAAGGAAATATTATGATCAGGAAGAATAAAACTGCTGTTTTACCAGGAGCTGCCTTCATTTTATAGCAGATTAAAAGCAAGATGGAGAGTCAGTAATGCCAGGAAGGGTGGGGGCACGAATACAATGTACATGCGCTGAAGGCAGCGCAGAAGAGATTGGGGGCTGGAAAGACAAAAGCTTATCAGGATTGAAGCTTCAAAAGCAGAATGAGCTCCTCAGATGATATAAATCACCTGGACTCCCCTGACATGCTGGTATTGCTGTAGCATGGCTTTTATGTATTGATTTAAGGGAAAATAAAGGTCAGGGGTTTAGCTGCAGAGGAGGCATCAGGGCTGAGGCTGTTCAGCTCTGGGTGGGCAGCGATGAGCAACAAGGAGGATCTGCATTAGCCAAGGTCAGAAACAGGTTGGAGAGGACCCCAAGAAAGATGTGCATATGCTGGAGCTATGATTGCCCCAAAGATCAGGAGCAAAGCCTGGTGTAACTTGCTGAGGGTAGCTGACTGGAGCCCCAGTTTGCAGGGTCAGCCCAAGCACAGTCATCCTGGGCTTCAGGAAAATCCAGATTCCAGTCTGGACCTTACCATCAGTAACTCTGACCTTTCTCCCCATCTGGACTAGCACAAAAAAAAATCCCAGAAAGGACAACGTGGGACCAGCTGGAAATGGCGCTGGCAAATGTCATGGTGCTGCCGGGAACACGGGTCACTGCACTGCAAACCTGGGTGTGTGAACATCGCTTGCTAAATTGTCTGCACGGGGGTGTTGTAGATTTGGGGGATTAAGGTTTCCTGAGCTGCAGAAAGGCCAGCTCTCTGCCTGGGGACCTCCAAGAGGGTGGATTTCGTGAGAAATGTTCTTTATTTACTCAATCAGCTGCAGCCAGCAGCTGAGCTAAGAACGGGCGAGCCTGCCTGTAGCAAGTGGCTGCGTGAGGGTTGCTGGCCGCGATGAGGTGTTTGCTGTCTGCGCTGAGATTTGTGATGGTCCCGGAAGGCCCTTGGTGGGTGGGAGTGGGAATTCGCTTAACCTCGTTAACTGCGTCCTCTCTGCTGGCCAAAACCACCCTGCGCTTTACAAGAAACACAGAATTGGTAGTGACAGCCCTCAACAAGCCAGGCATGGTGTCACTGGTGGTTCTCCAAGGGATGGGATGCTGATGGTCTCCTCAGGGCTAGGAGGCTGAAAGACACGGTCCCACCATTGAGGTCTCACTGTCGTGGTCCTGCTGAGGAGATGGCGCTTCTTTGAGGACGAAGGAAGGATTGTGACATCTCTGCTCTTCTTTCCATCTCTGTCCCCACCAAAATGCACTTTGGGAAAAAAACAAAATGAAAAGGCGAGTGATGGTGGTGTGGGACCAGCAGTCCCACGCAGCCCGGAGGAGGGTGCAAAGCTGTGGGGCCTTGCCGGCCCCAGCTCCCCAGGGCTTATCTGACTGTCTGTTTTCATCATTTCTCTGTGAGAAGGGAAAGGGACCACACAGCAGCAGAAAGTCCTGGAAATCTGTGAGGGAGGCCGTTCCCAGCACTCTTCCCTCCACTGTCGCCTCTGTATACAGTTGGCTATGGAGGACGTATGGCTCTGTATAGGCTCCAACTCGGTGAGATAATGCCTCACAATTAAATTCCTAATTACAGCCAGTGAGTGCGCTTTCCCAGCTCTGGCCCTCCTTGTCTCGGTTGCACACGTGGTTGCTCTGACGGACCAAGTGGACCAGGGCTGGGTCACCCCATCTCGACGGGCCTGTCTGATCCATCCCCTCCATATCAGACACTGCTGTGTCGTCTCTGCTCCTGCTTCTGAGGCATCCTAAAGGCTGCTTGTATCCTATAACTTTGCCTTTTCTCAAAAAAAAAACCCCAACCCCAAAAACCCAATAACAAAAAACTACAGTAGAAGCAGGGGGAGGAAATTGCTTCAAGTTTCTTTACTGTCTCATGGAACAAAAATGCTTCTTAAGGCTGTTCAGGGAAAGAGAGGGTCAAATGTCCCTCATTAACGCTGATTTACTGAGGGGGCTGGGAAGTGGAAGAGGGAGACAGTCCAGCTGCCTGTCTCAGTGCGTAAGGAGCCTGGTCTGGGATCCAGGCTGGGAGGTGAGGGCCAGTCCCGCCGGCATGCAGTCGGGGTTGCAAGTTTACCAGCAGAAGGTATGGCCGGGTGCAGGCTGCTGTGCACCCACGCTGGGCTGTCTGCACCCCAGAGCAGATCTGACCTGCACTAGTGCAGCAGAGAGGCAGGGCAGAGCCTTCTCAGCCCTCAGTTTGGGAACCTGGTGACTTTCCGAAGAGCAGAACTTGAGTCCTTCACAGGGAGGCTGGTGCTGGGTCGGGGCAGCTTCCTTGCACCAGCCTCAGCCCGTGCTGCCCTTTGCTGGGCAGCCTCCAGCCCCCCGGCAGCTGGAGCCTGGCAGAGAGAGGAAAGGGAGAAGGCTGGCCCAGATTTGAGGGTGTAAATCAGCAGGGTTCCTCTCCAGAGAGAGCTCAATTACATTGATTTACACTTGCTGCGGATTTGGTCCATTCAACCCAATTAAAACTCCAGAGGAAGTGCAGAGAGGCAGGATGTAATTACCCACGCTGGAATCCCAGCTCAGAACAGGAGGCAGAGCTCTCTGGATCAAATTAATCCCTGGTGTAACTCTGCCGAAGTTACACCAGGGCTATAATTGGCCTGAAACATTTTAACTATCTCATTTAATGTTATTCATGCTCTGCTGGAGATGAGAATGTTTATCCTAAATGAGAGACTCTAATGCTCCGTAGCAATAATAGAGTGTGAGGCTTATGCAGTTTCTCATTTACGAGGATGCTGGGGAGACCAGATTGTCAGAGAAGCTGCGGCAGATCTGGACTCCCCAAATCTTTAACCATTTCCATGGCTCCTGTGGTGGCTGGTTTTCCCGTTGTCCTTCCTCCACTGTGCCTCCCCTTCTCATTCCCAGGCTGCTTTTCTGTCTCTTGGAGATGCTGCAGGCTTGCACCCAGCCCCAGCCAGGGGCAGAAATAGGAGGAGATGCAAAGCGGTAGAAAAGGGAATGGAAAGCACTGAGAGAGGCCCTTCAAGATGAAAGCTCCTATAAATCAGCAGAAGTGAGATTTCCCAGCAACAGAGTTGCGTCCCCAGTGATGCTAAAAGGGGGGGATTTCCATTGATGAGAGCTGGCTCCGTGGCCTTTCTCCGAGTCATTCCAGGGAAGCAGCCCCCCAGGCTCCTGCAGAAGGAGCAGGGTCAGTGCTGCAGGCAGCTCAGCAAGCATGCGGAGCACCACGGTCCCTGCTGCCAGCCGGACACCCCCCCGGACAGTGTTCACAGCTGCCAGCCCTGGGTTGCCCGCCAGGCTCAGAGGATGGTCCCGCGGTCATTTGAGCTGCCATCGAAGAGGAGGCCTGAGTACGCTCCCCGCAGCGGGAAGCAGCAAGGCACTGTCACCCCCCATGGGGAACGTGTCTTGGGAACCACGATCCATCTCGTTCTTCCTGTGGCGATGCCACTGGCCAGCCCAAGCATGCATCCTGCTGCTTGGAAAGCAAAGCCTGCAGGTTACATTCCTCCCTGCCCCAGCTGTGCTCTCGCTGGTGGCACCCTGCCAGGGATGCAACTTGGCCCCGAACCTCTGCCGTGTGTCCCGCATCCTCCCAGAGCCAGCCCTGGCAGGTACCACTCACTGCAGGCTCTGCATTGGCATTACTGGACTTTGGGAGGATTGCGATTATCTGTCATTAATTCCTACTTCCACTACCTAGGCTGTTTTTAAGACAGACCCCTGGTCTTTCCCTCTGCTCCCTTGCCAGTGGAAGCCACAGGAAAGGCAGATCTGTTTGTTCCAAAGTAATTTTTAATGCCCTGTAGCTTAGTAGAGGCTTGCGCATTCCAATTCATTCTGACTCCTCTCTGTTCCTCAGAGGATATTAGATCCTTCTCTTGATACTTCCTCACTCTTTGTAGATGTTACCCTAGTTTTAATTTCCAGGGCTTCCAGACTGTTTTTAACAATGCTGAGCTTTCAAATTGCTTCCTTCAAACTTTCTCCAGCCATGCTTTCCCAGAGCCTAAATAGCTTTGATTATTCCCAGATGTTTTTAGTTCGTTAACCCCAGAGTAGTATTGTGTAACGGTTTGGAAAGAAGACTGGTAGCAGGCATCCTGGGTTCTCTTTCCTGGTTCACCAAATTACTTCCCGAGCAGAACATCTATGGGATTTATCCTACAGAAGCAATGCTATTAGCACCAGGTTATCTTGCTATAGAGAACAGGACTAGAGGTGGCTGAAATCCTCCGGCTGATAAAGATAACCCTCTGAAATCATGGGTCATTTTCTCCACCCAGTTCCTCCTTATCCCCTCTGCTGAGATTTCCAAGCAGGATGACACGCTGGGGCAACAAGCCCACAGGGAAGCCTTTGAGCAGGCACCACTGAGGCTGCCAGGCAGCACCTAATGGAAAAGACCTGGTTCACCTCCAGGCCTGGCTGGATTCAAGCTGTGGCCATCCCTACCCACCAGCCACCCAGCCAACAGCACAACCGCAGCGCTGCTTGGGCCAAGTTTTCCTTGGCCTAGGAGGATGCGTGTGTGCATCCTGACAGGCCAAAGTGTGGGGAGTAAGGAGTTTTACACAACTGGCTGAGCTCCTAGCAAACCTCTGCGGCCCTCCTGACTCCAGCAATCCTGCTGCTCTCATGCTTAAGCCATTGCATTGCTAAACACACAGAAAAAACATCCCCATTCCCACTAGCAGAGCGCCAGGGTGAAGCTGAGCTGGCAGGAGATGCAGTTCTTCTCAACCATCCATAAATCTTCCCAAGATCACCCGACATACCCCGTATTTCTTGGTGTCTCCACCCACCCTGATGGATCCTTCCACTTCTGTTTCTCAGCCCAGTGCTCAGCTCCGCAAAGCCCAAGGTTACTGGGACGGATGTGAATACACCACATAGCATCTCCCTCCCATACGCAGAGGACCGCACCTGGGCAGGGCAAGGAACAAGAACAAAGGAGGAGGAAAACAAGATGGGAAAAGGCAAAAAAGCAAGCGCCTGGAAAAAAGCATCAAGAGAGAATTTAGCAGAGGGCTAAGCTAAAGGACAAACCAACCTGCCCTGGCATGTCCACATGACTGCAGCGTGGTACTCAGCCACACCAGCTTGTACCAGCTACAGCCGGGAAAGCAGGCGAGAGGCAACCCAGCAGCATTAATCCCTTGTACAGTCAAACTGACCTGCTGTACGAAGACTGCACCCCAAGGCAAACACCCATGCCTCTGCCTGGGACACGGAGCATCCCCAGCACCCAGCTCCTCCATAGCAGGGTGCCGTGTAATGCTGAGCAGATGTGCCTCAGGCCAGCTCTGTCTGAGCTGGTTGGACCAGGGCTGCACCCAGAGGTGCTCAGGAGAGCAGGGAGGAGGTTGAGGGAGGAGGACCAGAAAGCCACGCTGTGAGTGAAGAGTGTCAGTGCTTGGAAAGTGCAACCAATTTGCTTTTAGTACAGTTCATGCCTCTCCAACACTGCCTAGAATAACAAATTCCTTCCACCCTCCAAGCCTGAATGCTGGAGGAAGCTGCTGAGAAACTTAATTGATTAGCTGGCTGCGTGCACAGGAAAAAATTGCCCAGCATCAAGGAAGTCACTGTCTTGACAGTTAATGCAGACACTGGTGGGAGACTAGAGAGACCAGCTGCAGTTTTTTTATCACACAACCTCTTCTTTTAGTCTGGGAACAAGGCAAGGTCTGTTTTGATGGGGCAACCCATTTTGCAGTGGCGTCGAGGGGCTGGAGCATTAGGGCTGTGTCCAGGCTGTGCTCACCACCCACCTCGGGCTCTCTGGGCAGGCATGGCCCGATCCTCAGTCCCAGCACCTTCAGCCATGAAGGGCAGGGAAGCAGACTTTGGGCTGCCTGCACCTCTCACCCTCCACTCTCCAGCCCCAGAGGTCCTAGCAGCCCTGGCAGCCCCTGAGCAGCAGGAGCAGACATCCTGGGACAACTTCAGCATCCAGGGTGCAGTGGCCAGAGCTGAGCACATTGGAGAAGCTGAGTTTCCGGATGCCTCACAGCATCCTCCCAAAAAAGCCCAGCTTCCCTACCCCCTGCAGGCCATCTCCCCCTGTCCCAGCCCCTGCCTGCGCTTTCTGCTTTGCTCTCAGCATCTCCAGCGTTGCCCCACCTGCCACAGGGTCACCACCTCTGACTCTGTCATCGCACAGGATTGCTTTCCCCGTTTGGCAAAAGAAAACAAGAAGCCAAAGGCCTGCAGGGGCTGTGAACTTGCCTGTCATGTTCTCTGACAGTATCAAAACCTTTTGCTGCTTGTGTTTTTCCCAAACTGTCACCGCTCATCACAGTCCTTGTTTAAACCTCTGATCCTGAAAGCTTCCCTGAGCCCTCTGCAAAACAAATGGAGAGAGCATGGTCTGTTCTCCAAGGAGACTGGACACCACCACAAAAGCAATGAGGCTGACAATGCCAGAGCTCCCCAGAGCAGGTACAGGCAGAGCCAAGCGTGCATGCCTGTGCTGTGTGGCTGCCAGAGGTGGGAGGCAGGCAGCCTGCTAACCCCCAGCTTCCTCCTCTCCCTCAAACTGCTCAGCTCCTGCTTTCTGGCTCGGGGGAGGAGGAAAGGGAAAGGAAAGGGCACTGCCCTCCTGTTTGCTCTCTGCTGAGCAGTGCTGCTCTCCTGCCCCCCGTTTCCCCTATTGCTGCTATTTGCTATTTGACCTGAGCAGCCCAGAGGAATTTTAGTCACGGTGCATTCCTAGCACAGCATCTGTTTTCTAGAGCAAAATGGGAACAGCTGCCAAGAAACAAATCTTCCCCTGACGCCTGGCACTTCTCATGGGTGGAATGAAACTTCTTGAAACCCCAGGAGAAAAAACCACCAGAGCTCAGCTGCAGCAAAACCCATCCCACTCCAACCCGTCCCCTCCAGGGATTTTTGCAGCGTGAGGGGGCTCAGAGAGAGACTAATGAACATTATGATAGCATCCATATGATACCGCTTTGAAAGCTTTGAGTGAAAGAGGAGCTAAAGAGAGATCTCTTCTTTAGCTGAAGGCAGAGAGCTGAATTCCCCCAGCCCCAGCATCCAAGTCCAACTGTGGCCAGTGTCCTCCTGTTTGTCCAGGCCTGTTGTGCCTATTGTACCCAGGCAGGATAGAGGCAGGTAAATGGTGCCAATGCAGGACACGCTGAGTTCACACATGGCTTGCTGTGAAAGAACTTTTGAGGCTTGTCAGGGCTAAGTGAGGTTTGTCCCCAAGAGCTGTGAGAAAGCCTAGTGCTATCCGAGTCAGATGAGCAAGGAGCGATGCACACAGGGGTTGCATGGGCTGAGCTGGTTCTCAGATTTCAGGTGGAGGTGCTTATGTTCACAGGATCACTGCACATTTGAATAGCAGAGCTGACAGATGTATATAACCCCTTTCCCCGTGAAGGTTAATATCTCTCCCAAGTACTAACCAAATGTGGGACAAAGCCTGCAACAGTCTCTCTGCCATGCTCATGGGTTTCTTCTCAGATTGCTGTAGCTCAGCAGGTTTTTCAATGGAGGCTAAAGACTGACGTACAGAGTCTCTGGTTACTGGGAGAAGTAAGGAGCAGAGCAGCTCAGGTAGCTGATGCAGTCAGACAGAGTTCCAGCAATGCCTCAGGAACAGGGAGGTGGTCAGAAGAGAATTAGGAAAGACTTTCTGGAGGCCTGGGACCAGCTGAGACACACAAGCAGCCTCAGAGCACATCGTTTCTTGGCCCTTCCAGCTGAAGGAACAACACTTGCTCTGTGTTTGCTCACATCTTGAACGCGATAGAATAAGGTCAGAAATACTGGTAACCCAGTTTCCTGGAGGGCTTATACCAGCTGACACCTGGTTTTTGCTGGTAACCAGGTTCCACCCTCAGTCATGTTGCAGAAGGCAGCCTTCAGACAATATCAAGGCAATACACTTTTTCTTGTTCACCCTGATTGAGACCGAGGTTTATCTTGAAAGTACCCATTGCAGTTAGTGCTCAGCCAGCCAGTCTCAGTCTGACAGCAATGGGCCTGATGGGAGTTCACCTACACCTTCTCAGTGCATCATTTTAGCATGATATGCTGGAACAGGCTCAGTCAGTAGCAGTACCAGCCAATTACTCACACCATCTCAGTGGTTCACTCAAGTAGGGACACTGTTTTTCTGACAGTGAAGATTTTTAGGCATGAAGCATGTAGAGTTCACAGCTAGGACAGATGTAGCACCGATCTGCTAAAGCCTAAGGCAGTGACACCAGGTTAACCCCAGTTAAGATACATTTAGGTTTTCTGTGAAGGTAACATGAAGGTCACATTGCAACACACATCACATCCTTGGTCACCGAGAGCCCCAGGAGACTGCCATGAATGCTGCAGAGTGACTAGAGCTACTGACCGCAGGCAAGTCACAGCAGCACTTTAGCTTGTAAGTTGAAGATGGCAGAAAAGTCTGATTCTTGAAAAAGCAAGAGTTCATTTGTGATCCAGGCTTTCAGACCAGGTTTACACAGCAAGCCAGTCTCAGCAAGACTAGGCTGCAGCTTCTCCTTCCGTTTCTTGGCTAGACCAGGCCGTTCTGTTATAACAACACAAGCAAAGTCCACTGTCACAAACACCATCTGCTGAAGAGGAGGGTTTCACACTGTGTCAGTCTCTTTTATCTCAGTGTAGGTTCTGCACAGGAGCTGGCTGAAGTTGGAAAAGCAAAGGAGACCCCAGCAACAGCTTTCCTGGGTGCTGTCTGTGGGCAGTTACCAATTTAACCAGAACAGGACTTTGGGGAGGCAGGACAGCACATAAGCAGGTCAGTCCTTCACATCACTCTTCAGGGTTTGGTTGAAAGTAGTATCAGGGTTTTCCCCCACCAAACTGCCTGAAGCCCCAGGCAACAGAAGCAGCCCTGCTCAAGAGCTAAGCCAGCCCAGCTGAGCTCAGTCTTTCTGCTTTGGATCACGTCACTCCAGCAACAGCAGCAGCAACAGCCAGGGCTGGGACTAGCTGCATGAGGAACCGCTGCATACACCTTCCCTCCCGTATCTGCACAGAGGTACGGCCGCACACAAGTCAGCAGCAGCAAGGTCAACTTAAACCACCCAGCAGGTACTCAAGCTTCTCTGGAAACTGCATCTTCAGACAACAGCTCAGCACCGCTGTCAGACTGAGCAGCTGAAGCAGGAACGTAATTCTAGAGACTGTAGAGCAAATACAGCAGATCAGAGCACATTTCTATAGAAATACAGGTTGCACACACCAGCCAGAGCAACTAAGAGCAGAGCCATCTCACAGCAGACAGCAGCTAGACAGCTGTGGGTGCTGAGTGGTGTGGGGCTGAGCAGGACCGGGGCAAACACAGGATTGGGCAGGAGCACAAGCCCTTTCCCTGGTTGGGCAGGAGCAGAGCAGGTGGGACTGGTGACCAGCTGAGACCTCAGGCAGGTTGGTAGGGAGTACAGTCCTCCTCTGCTCCCCAGGGACCTTGTTCTCATATGTCCACCTCACCGACACACCCAAAGTCTCCCCCAGGCTGAGAAGGATGCCCCCCTTCCCCTGAAATCCCACACAGATGATGGTCCTGCTCCAGGGCTCCAGATATGGGACCCAGAGCATCAGATCTGCATGGAGGCTGGAGAGCAGCCACTGATCTCCAGCAGCCTGCGATACCCAGGGCTTCAGATCAAGCCTTTCTCAGCCTGGAGCCAAACCAGGATACAGCTCCAGCTCTTCAACAGCAAAAAGCTGAATTAGTAAAAGTCATGTTGCCAGCTGTGTATTTAAACAGGAATTACACAGGGTTTCTGCTGCAGTAATGCACCAGGTGCCAGCAGTGCTACAGAGAGAGATGAGACAGGAGGGGCAGTGGGCTGGGAACTGGGAGCACGCATCTCCTGAGAGGTGCTCGAGGACAGAGAGGCTCCTGATTCCTGCCCCGCTCACATGCAGGCAGGGTACCCCAGCAGTCAGCCAGCCCGCAGCACCTTGCTCCTTTGAGCTTCCTGGCTCCTGCTGAGCTTTGACCACTCTGAACCTTAGGTGTGGGAAAGAAAAACATCGTCAGGAGCACTCACAGCCACTGACTCCTAGCATAGATGCCCTGGCCATGAACTGGGATCCTACGGCAGGAGGTGCTGGCCAAACGCAGACATCAAAGGTAGCGCCTGTGCCAAACTGCAGCCTCTTGGAGGAAGATGTTAGGGAAGTGATTATGAATTTGGAGCCTCCCAAAGCATGCTGGCAGCTGGATCCTCTGGAAGAATAAAACCCTGCCAAAAATTAAGATCTGTTTCTGCGGAGCTGAAACAGCAAACTTGTTTGTCTTTCCTCCTTCCCCTCCCAACCATGTTGTTGTTTTAAACATTTACAGAGAGCTTTATACTGTTTAAATAATGATTTGGGAGGGGGGAGATTGTTTTCACTTTTTTGCCAGCTGCTCCAAGTCTCAGCAGCACTTCACACACAACTTCTGGTAAATCAGGTGCTGTGGTTTGAGACATTACCACTCACGCTGTCCTGGTTATCCCTGCCTCAGTTTGCCTGCCCCATAACTGGTCTGGCAGAAAGAATCCCCACGACCTCCCCCCTAAACCCCAGTCATGCCCCCACCAGCTTCCCGGGAAGGGGGTCACCCAGAGACCAGTGAGCCGCAGCAGGTCCCTCTCTGCAGGCTCTGCTGTGTGTCTGTGCAGGAGGAGTGTTGGCAAGCACAGCCTCTGGTTTGCTAAAGGGGTGTATGTCCAGCTCCCACCACACAGCCCCCCCTCTAGCCCCCCAGCAGCACTCCCCAAGCTGCAGAGCTCGCACACCGGTGCTGCTGCACACATATGTGCTGGGCAGCTATGGTGGGGCTTTCTCCCCCTGACGTGGTGAGGAGAGGTGGAGGAAGATGCCGCCGCGGCTGAGTTCTCCCATCCCTCGGCACAAGTGCTACGGAAGATCAGCCATCTCCCGCGGTGCGTGTTCTCCCGCCCACCTCCTTCAGCAGCAAGGCTGCTCGAGATGACAGCTGAAAGGAGAAAGGAGAGCACTTGAAATGTGCAGGGGGAGAGGTGGCTGAAGACAGACCGACCTTTATGCAACAGCAGAAGCTTTAGGTCAACAGCAAAGCAGCAGTACATGTGCTGGTAGTTAAATGAGAAAGGCACACAAGTCTCTCCCTCGTGGGCAGGTCTCCAAGAATTTGGGGGTTCTGTTGTGCTGATTGAGGTTTTTTTGCAACCTGGCAGAGGCTGGGGAGATTGCAGGGAAAAGGAGTGAGGAAGGCTGTCAAGGAGAGCTGGAGGCTTTTTGCAAGATGTTTGGACTGAGTGAAAGGGCAGAGAAGTGAGTACGAGAAGCAGGATGTGGGATAGAGAAAATGTTTTTACAGTCAACTGTGGGCTAATCCATGGGAGGCTTTAGAGACCATAAAAACCATCTGCAAGTGGATAGATCACATTCTGTAGGAAACTAGTGGTTTAAAACAATGCTAACCTCACTCTTTGATCTATTCTGAAGAGATCGGACTTGGGAGCCTGAAGAGAAGGGAAGGATAAGTAGATCCATAAGTTCTGCCCACACAGGCAGGGTGGGTAGGAAGGACCATTCATGTTCTCTTCCTGTACAATAACTTGGGGCCATCAAACAAAACTAACAGGAGCCAGACACAGAAGAATTTAAAAGAAGCTGGTCCTCACAGCACAGGCGGACCTGTGCAAGTCCTCCCCACTGGAGGGAACGGCTGTTACAGGTTCACAGGGGGACTGGGCAAATTCATGGAAAAGAAAGTTACCGAAATCTCCATTCCAGAGAAAACCCATTAGTAGAGGCACTGAACTGACATCTGGCTCTCAAAATTCGAACCCCTCAAATGGTTGGTGGCTGGTAGGGTACTGGGAGATGTATCATACGTAATCACCCCACTCTTGCACTTTCCTAGGCATCCATTTTGGGCATCTCTTGGAAAAACAACATTAGTCTGGATGGCCCTTGGTCTGATGCCCTGCAGCAGGGCTCCCTCAAGGAGATGTGACCAGGAGGCTGCCCTCAATGGATCTTACAACAGAGAGCAGGAGGAATAACTGCAGGCCTTTAACTGACTGCCTCTGTAATCCAGTGAGACCTCAGTTTCCCTTTTTGACCTTGGTCAAATTAGGCATTTGGCCTTCTTCCCCTGCATAAGGGCAAGAAAAATTACCTAACAGGACCTGAAAAATGTGACCTTTCATCATTTAAACATGTTCTCTCCCACTAAGCAATGAAAGTAGCAGAGATGCTATTCTTAAAAGTACCTCAAAACAATTATTTCCTTCCTCTGGTATAAACGATGGGAAGCAAGAGGTGAGCCAGAGATATGGCATTTGCAATTCTCCATTTTCAATCTTCTGCAGGAAGAAATGTTGGCAATTTGTATTGTGCTCTGACACAACCACTTGACCTCAGTGCAGCTTATGCTAATTACTTGCAAGAATATGCTTATTTGCTCCATGCGTGCCTAGCATATTTCTTGTATCTAAGCTTGATAGATGAAATATTGCTTATATGACAGTGCAGATTGGGTTGACTGAATCAACGGCTGGTTGGCCAACTAATCCAGGCAAACAGAAATACTGTTTATGATAAAAGAGGACCTGACAGGTTCCTCATTAATATTGCCTAGATATTTTTATACCAACTCACTCTCTTTCTGCTTACCATGACTTTAATCTCTCAGGCTGACACAGAAAATAGAGAGGATCCATCTCTTTGCCCAAAGCAAGATCAGCTCTCAGTTTCTGGTAATTCTTTATCTAGTTTGGCCTTAAAGACCTTCTGTGATGGCAATCTGACTCCTGGTTTCACTAGTCTTACAGTGTTCAGTTTTTCCTACCATCTTTGAGTGCATTTGTGTAGCTGTACACATCTTCCGTCTCTGGGTATGCTCTGAATATATATATTTTAATTAAGCATATTCATCCATGAAGAAGCTGGATTCCTACTGCTGCTGTTGTTCAACAAGTGCATATGTCTGGCCCCAGGATTTATCCATGCATGCACTGCAATCGGAACAATTTGTTGTGTGCTCTCTGTTCTGATCGGCTCCTCCAAGGAACGAAGCTGTGAGTGCAATCTGGCTAGCTTTGACAAGATGGCCACTTTGCCTAGCTGGGGCATCAGAATTGAAGCGATCAAGTCAGTGACTAAAGTTGCCATTTCTTCTGCTGTTCAGCACCATCGGGAGGAGAAAAGGGAACCTCTTGTGTTCTCCACCTGCAGGAACCCATACCATAGCCCTGCCTGCAGATACAACCATGCTCCCAGAAAAGCCATCCCTTCGTTGCACAGGTATTCTGTGAAGGTCTTGTTATTCAGCGTACACGGTTCAGCCTTTAGACAAGCCCCAGTTACAGCAGAGCATTTCTGAGCCTGCTAAAATTCTACGTAAGCTCACAGGACATGCTGAGGAGCAAAGGGTTTAAGCGTGTCTTTAACATTAAATGGAGGCTTAAGAGCTTTGCTGCTGGGAGAAGGACATTTTGTTTGCAACATGCCTTGTCCTGTGTGGGAAGATGTTGCTTGTCTGCTACTGAGCTCCAGCATGCAATCTCCAGCTGTTCTTTGTGCACTGCTGTTCACACAGCGTATGTAACAGAGACGAGCATCAATCCAGCTACACCCTGCACCTCGGTGTCTCCTCGTGCTTCGTACGCTCAAGCCGTGCAGGGGCCTGGTGGCTGCCAGACACAGCTAGCAATGGGGGACTCGCTTTTTAATGTGTTCAAATACCCTGGTTGCTTCCCCCGGCCATATGTCGAAGATGATAACCACAGCAGGGTGTCTCTGAATGAACGGATGCTTTGTTTCTCCAGGCTTTGTCTGGAGGGGTGGGACTGGGACAGGCAGAGGGGGAAATCCAGGGGAGATCAAATTGCCGTCAGCAAGCATGGGGAGTTTCTCCCTGGAGGGACTTACAGGCAGCCAAGAGGGGAAATGGGTGGGGAATTGGGAGACCTTGTCCTTCAATTTAAGCGTGGGATCAAAGCCCAGCTGAAGTTGGAGGGGTTCTGTCATTGATTTCTGTTTGTCTTTCTGCCTTTCCCTTCTCTATCACATATTCTGCCCATTCTCATGTTATCTGCTCTAGGGATAACCAAATACCCTACAGCAGAGCTCAGACTTCTTTGCAGAGGGTAATGCTGAGGCTTTGCAGGACAGATACTGAAGCACCTTGAGAAAGCAGAAAGGTAGGGGCTTAATGTAGCACATGATTTGCTGGAGGAAGTAATCCCCTCCAGATCCTCTGTTGGGAAGTTGAGAGCAGCCCCAAAACATTCACATGTAGCAGATCTCCATGCCCTTTTAATAGCTTTCCTTCCTTGCCCAACACAAACAGAAGTCCTTTCAAAGACCGGAGCAAGAAAATACTGTAACTGATGGAGATTGGCCACAGGAAATCTACCAAAATTATGTACAAATTGCCTTTGGGAGCAGCATTGCAACTGTCTGAGGAAGGAGAATATTTTCAACCAGACCTGTTCAAACCAGGTTGTAACTCCCTCCGCATCCCTAGGAAGGTTCGCAGATTCTTCAGAAGAGCCACCATGTTCTGCTGACCTCTGGGAGGCTTTGCCTTGCACTGCAGCTCCCGGGCGAAGTTTGCATGTTGGAGATGTGTGTGACATCGACGCCCTCTAAAGGGAAGAGCTGAGAAAACTTGATTCGAAGTTGCAGAGATTCAAGAGAGCATGGGCATGGGTGAGGCGATGACCATTTCCCCTCATCCAAAGTCTTTGTTCTGCCTCTAAAATAGGCTTTGAAACATTATCTGTGCACTGCAACCATGAATAATTATGGCCAATCTACTGCGTGCTTACCTCATGCCATTCTCCTGAGCTTTTAATTGTTGAGTCGGTTCATTACTTAGTACCTTGCAGAGCTCATCCATTTATAGGTACAAGTAGACAGTTACTCTATGGTCTGAGCAGCTTCCACCCAAAAATCAAGATGGTGGTGAAGCCCTCAGCACATCTGAGTCTACATCTTCTCTCCTTCCAGGATGTGAACTCTGCACAAGGGGGGATTTTAGTTGTTTTGTTTTACTTTGAAAACCTTATGTCCCCTGGGGACTTAAAGGGTTAACTCTAGTTGCAGGGTTTTACATATTTGCTTACTTGGAAAGCTAAAAGTAATCAGGCAGATTGCCAGCCACATCTTCACAGAGCAAAGGCCGCTACAATGAAGGCTGCGTTAATTATTGCCATTCTGTATCATCATCCGCCTTCCCATCAGGCCAAACACCCGTGCAACAGGCTCCTGCGGGGCAGGAAGGCGCTGAAGCTCTCTCACGTCCTCACGCCAGAGCAGTGGACTCGCTGCACGCCCCTGCCCAACCTGCCAGGGCAGCCTGCTAGGCTTTCTGCAGCTAGCGGAAGGCACAGAGCACTGGGGAAGACCTCACAGTCAGCCGCTTACGTTGGAAGCGGCTTATTTTTAACAGCACATTGGCATCTCTTTACAGCCTTCTTGCACCACTGTTAAGAAAAAAAAAGTGGCTCTTGCCACTCTTGTGGCAAGAGTTGACTCTTTAAGAGACTTTGAAGAAACAACATGGGCCACTCTGGAGGGCAAAGGACTCACGAGTCGGGTTAAATCTATGCTCTGGAAAAAAAACCCTATCAGGTTCTAAAATAGGAACAAGGCCAGGAGGATCCAGGCACTAAAAATAAACATGCAGTCACGCTGCCTTTCCCTGGGAACTTGACTGCCTTGCCCGGAGAGGGGCCTCCCGGAGCACAGGGCCAGCGGGTGCGGGCAGCAGCACGGAGCCATCTCCCTGCTGTCAGAGGGAAGCCAGGAGCAGAGAGACAGCAAGCTCCTTGGCAGCGCTCCACTCCAGCTCAGGGGACTCCACTCTTTAGGATAACCCGAGGTGGTGTTTTTACAGACTCGGCAGTCCAGGCAGCCAGGTCAGACGACAGACGAGCTGGCCGGGCCGTACAGCGCCAACGTAGGACACTTAACTCTTGCTATCGCTGTGGGGAACCAGGCAACTTCCCACAAGCACGTCTTCGATTCCAACGCCCCAAGGGACTGTGAATCCCCCACTTCTCAGACATTTCAGGGGTGACACTGGTTAAATACAGGGCTTTCATCTGTACGCAGACTTCTCCACTTTCAGACTCAGGTTTGTCTGCTTTCCATTTCCAGTCACAGGAGCTTTTCACCACAAGGGTGGATAAACCTTTGCGGCAAGCAAGTGGATATTAGCTATTCTTATTTTTCCTCCCCCTGATTCTGTTTACACTTTCTTATTGTTCATAAGCTAAACAGGATCCTATAGCTTTCATGGCAGTTTTTAACAGCAAAGGACAATCATAGTTGTCGTGGTTTAGCCCCAGCCAGCAACTAAGCACCACGCAGCTGCTCGCTCACTCCCCCTACCCCGATGGGATGGGGGAGAGAATTGGAGGAGTAAGAGTGAGAAACACTCCTGGGTTGAGATAAGAACAGTTTAATAATTGAAATAAAGTAAAATAGTAATGCTAATAGTAACAGTATAATAATGATAATAATAATAATGATATACAAAGCAAGTGATGCACAATGCAATTGCTCACCACCTGCCGACCGATACCCAGACAGTTCCCGAGCAGCAATCGCTGCTCCCTGGCCACCCCCCCCCCAGTTTCTATACTGAGCATGATGTCACATGGTATGGAATAGCCCTTTGGGCAGTTTGGATCAACTGTCCTGGCTGTGCCCCCTCCCAGTTTCTTGTGCGCCTGGCAGAGCATGGGAAGCTGAAAAGTCCTTGACTAGCATAAGCAGTACTCAGCAACAACTAAAAACATCAGCGTGTTATCAGCATTCTTCTCCTACTAAATCCAAAACACAGCACTATGCCTGCTGCTAGGAAGAAAATTAACTCTATCCCAGCCGAAACCAGGACAATAGTACATACTGGAAGCATCACATACATTCACTAACTAATCTCTGACTAATCCCCAATCTCCAGCTAATTAGTCTTTTTGAAGTGTGCCCCTTCTTACATGAGCTAACGCTTGTTCAGCCTTTTGAGGCATTTAGCACGCTAAGTACAATCATGCGTGTCTCCCTAATAAACAGGGCACATGAAGAATGAATAAACGCAATTAAGGACCAGCATGACACTGCGAAAACGCCACGCCCGGAGCCCAGGCCCAGCTCCGGGCTCCCGCCGCCGCGGCTGACCCCATCCACCTCCACGGCTTCCCCGCACCGGCTGCCGAGCCCTCAGCCGAGGCGGCAGCCGCAGGAGCGGCCTCTGGAAGAGCCGAGTCTCACCCCAGCGCTGAATTACACGCGCTTATTTCTCCGCCTTTCTCTCATCTGGCATCTGCACCCAGCAGGCACAGGATGGAGTGGAGGAGCCGGCCCCGCTCGCAGCCCCTGTCAGAGGAGCCCTGTCCCCCGGACACCCGCTGCCAGGCCCCAGGCCCACCCCGCCAGGCCCCGGGGAGCAGCCCCGCGGGCGCGGAGCCTCGGCCGGGGCCCCCGGCGCGACGGGGCCGGCGATGGAGGCCGCGGCCGCCGCCGCTGAGGGACGGGACCGCGCTTCCCATCAGCCCCCGCGCCTCTCGCGAGGCCCGGCGGGCGCGCAGCCCCGCCCCTCCCTGTCGGCGCTGGCTCCGGGCCGCCATGGCGGCTGGGCGGCGGGGGTGAGTGGGGCGCGCCGCCATCGCCAGCCATCCGCGGGCACGGCGGCCCCGAGGGGCGCGGGAGCAGCGGGAGGGGGAGCGGGGCACTCTTGCGCGCCGCCGCGGCCGTCTGTGGGGGCGCGGGGAGGTCTCGATGCCTGCCTGTGGGGACGTAATGGTGCCTCCCCCGCCCGCCATGGTGAGTGGAGGGGGGCGAGGCCGGGCTGCGCTGGGCCCCGCGGCTCCCGCTCGCCGCCTGGACGGGGCTCCGGCCCGCTCCGTGCGGGGGATGCGCCCGGCAGCACGGCCTGGCCCGGGCGATGCTCGGCTCGGAGATTGTGACTGCGCTTGTACTCCGCAGCAGCGCCTGTGGGAGAGCATTTAATACAGCAGCCGGCACAGCTCAGCCTGAGCGTTGCCATCAGCACGGTGTCGGGGCTTGTCTTCGAGCACCCTGCAAGCAGTGAGGTTTAGCGGGCCGAGCCAGCGCTGCCCGTCGCGCTTGACCCGAGTACCCACGCAGGAGGAGGTCGGTGGAAGGAGCCGAACCCACCGGGTGTCGTTGCTGCCCGCGAGGAGCGCGCAAACCACAAAGTCAGGAGCAGGCTTGAGTTTTTGGGATGGCCCTGCATGGTTTGGCTGCTCCGGAAGCTGAGCTAGTGATGATAAAGTTATCCCTGTCTGAAACTAATCTTTCCTCTGTGGAAGCATGACTCTGAGGCTCAGCATTCAAGACACAAAGGTAGAAGAATGGTCTGTTAACATGAATTAACTGTCTGTCCCCTTCCTCTTTTTCAGAGCATGGCATGGCCTCGAGCAAGGGTAAAAACACCTGCCTGGGAAGCTGATTCTTTCACTGGACTGACAGTAAGCCTGCACCAGCTGCACAATGGTGAGAAACACCAGCATCTGTCTTGTCATAGTCTAGTTTTCTCCCGTTGCTGGGCTGTGGAAGTAAGATTCATTCTGCTGTGTCAGATGATATCCTTCTGTGTCCCTGGGGCTACTGGGAAGAGATATAAAAGCCCAGTGGCTTGATTAATGTAATTAAGCCAATTAAGGCTGTAGCTTTGTTGCAGGTGCCACCTGAGTGTGCTGCCCTTTGCTGCCATGGAGCACAAGCTGAAAGGCAGCACAAAATGAATGGGAATTTTACTGCTGGTGGTGCCCCATAGAACACCTGCTTGTCAGCATGGTCAAAGATGAGCAAGATTAGAAGTAGGAGGGATGGGATGACAGCCCATTACGGAGACACTTGACACAGCTCATCTCATAACTGTTTGTCACAGAAATAGACCTAGTGAAAGAATAATTGGTCTGTGTGCCTCCCTGGAGGTGCACTGGAACAGTTTCAAACTTGCATCAGGTTGCTGGGGGTGGGGAGGTGCAGTTCACGTACACCAGAGGGTCATCCTAGAAAGGACGCACCCTGAAGCATCCTTTCCTAGAATGGACGTGTCTGTGTTACGTCTGCTTAAATGCATTTCTCAAGAGAAATCCATAGACAATTTACATCCCAGATGAGTGGATTATTCTTGTGTGGAAGGAGGGAGTTGCACTAAGATGTTTCTGCATGATGGTGAGGAGGATGTCTGCTTGAAACAGCTACAAAGGGTCTAAACCACCGAAGTCTCAGAGCTGGTGGGCTTTTTTTCTAAGCAAGGATTTAAATAGCATCCACCTCCCAAAGTTTCTTGTCTCTGAGTGAGACTACTCACTGGCAAACATATTCCTTTTTTTTTTTCTGTGTGAAATTTGTGAGACAAAAATTGGCTTCTCTCTGAATGGAAAACTTCCTCTCTTTAATTCTTGCTCTGTGACCCAGTGCTGGTTTTTGTCAGACAGGGTGGAGAAGAAATGAGCGGACGGACTGGGCTATTTGAAGTATGGTTCTAACGGTATTCAATGCAACTTGTATTTAGGAGGAAATTGTCCTGCAGTATCCTGGAGTTGTACCATCTCCCAAAGATGGCTTTGGCAAGAGGGCAGCTGCTAAGTTGGGCTTCCAGCTGGTAAGAGAATGCTTCAGTATTGCATGCTGCTTGTTTTCAATTTATTAATTATGTCAGATCTGTAGGCAGCATGACTCATCTGCTGAGCAGAATACCTAGTCTTTGAACGCTTACCAGGAAAAATGCTAGTCATCAGGAAGAACGCCGGTCATCAGCATGTCAGCATCTGTGTGTCTTTGCTGAATGCAATTTCCTAGAATTTGAGTTTATATAGCCTAGGGCAGGAGAGGAACTGAGCCTGTGATGTGCTGTTATCCCTGTCTGACAACTCAGCTGTGAGGGAGAAACAACTGTCCACTGAGGCTTCTGTATTTCCCCGTAGCAGGTCTGCTACCCCTTGCAAAGACTCAGATGACACGAGTGGCACCAGTAAGGCAAAAGCAGTGTCTGTCCCCTTTCCTCCTGCCCTTGCGATGTGCAGCTGCAGCACAAGCGCTGTCCCATACACACAGGCTGTTCAGCAGCCAGCGCCGGAGCCCAGATACGGCAAGGCTCCGTACAGAGACTACAAGCACTGCCTGCTGTGGTCATAGCACCCTTTGGGTCTGTGAAGACCTTTTAAGTTGCTTATCCAGTGAGGCACAGCAGCAGGTTGAGCGGCAGATAAGAAAGGCATTTTTATCTCGTGTGATGTACAGTCACTGAATATACATGCTGTAGCAGCACTTTGTCTCCAGGTAGCTGACAGGTGCATTCTGCTAAATAATATCACGGTTTACTGAACAGGATTTGTATTTGTTTGCAGAAGACGAATAACATTCACTGACAAGCTGAACCAGCAAACTTGACAGTAGACTTCCTTAAGAAATCAAGGTTTGTATGCAAAAGGGGAGGGAATGGTACTACCAACCAGCAGTAGGACTGGTTGCTCTGTCAATACAGCTGTGTTCCAAGTAGGACCAGTCACTGGGAAGAGCACATGGGGCTGTTGGCTTCCAAGGAGTACGAGGAAAAAAGTAAAGAGGCAGCCTGATGATAAATAGGAGAAGCAAAAGCTACTCGGTGCTTTGAGAATAGAGAGGGACAGGAATTGTTCAGAACAAACTTTTTGAGTTACAGCATTGCTTTGTGGTGTCTCCCAACTCTAGAAGCAACAGAAGGAAGATTGTTCTTGAGTGGGTCTTGCCAATGGCCACTGATATATCATTCAAAACAGTGTAAAATGGCCACCTGTGCGTAACTGCAGGCTCCTCCTCACTGCTCAGCGGTTGCTGCAACTGCATCGTGGGTAAGCTCCTAGTAAAGCCAAAGAGGGTTTGGGTACTAGCGCCGTTGGCTTGGGGGGAGCAAGTTTCTTGTCTCCTGAGACCTGTACTCTTGATTAAATAGTGCAAATCAGGAACTTCTCAGCTGACAGTTGCTTTGCTCTAACACTGTCTTTTTTCCACTAGGACTTTATCTACAGCTAGCTGGAGGAAAAAGTGGTTCCCTGCTGTCTTCTGTTCCAGAATAAAATAAGTTATGGAAAATCTTGGGAGTTGAAGTTGTTCTTTTTTTGCCTTTTTTGATTTTTTTGTAAAGGTTATCTACTTGAACAGAAATTGTGTTGAGCAGGTAGAAAGGATTTTGGTTTAAAATGCGTTCTGAAGTTCAAGCAGTTGTGAGTTTACCCTTCATAGCAAAACCTGCTCCTCCCTGATTCCTTAAGACTTCAGTGTCTGCAGACACTGAAAGTTGAAGAAAAGCAATTAATGTGACAAAACTACTTAGGGCTAAGCTAGGACTGGTGACAGAAGTGGTTCTCGTGATCTGCTTGGAAGCTCAAAGATAAGGGAGACGTGAGAGGCAGTAGTACAGCCATCAGGTTCCTTGTCTGGTAAGCCCTTAAAATGGGGTGCATTTAACTCCAGAGCTAGGCTACACCATTGGCTAGAAAACCTCCCTTTTTGAAATGGGAAATGGGGTGTGTGTGGTAGTTCCTGATGTGCACAAACAGCTCTGCCCATGGGCTGCACGGCGTTCCTGGCCGGATGCTGCACTGTGACAGCACTCATTCTAAAAACCTGTTCTTTTTGCCCTGTGCATCAAGGTGCTGCTGATTGCCATGTGCAAAGTCACCTGCATGGACTGTGCTGAGGCTTGGCCAGAGCTGGTTTCAGGAGGTTTTGGTGCTGTCTTGGTCAGGTGATGTGAGGATCAGGCTCATTCTTGTCATGAGAGAGATTTTGCTGAGTGCTTTTGAGTAAAAACCAGGCCTAACAGGCTGCCTTGGTACCATTGTAAGGTGGCTCTGATGCAAACAAAAGTTAATTTGAGACCCGAGAACACAAGATGGACTCCAAGCTGGAGATTACATCAGAAACAGGCTTCTAGACTAATCTTCTGTAATACTCATTAGAACTGGCTGAAAGCAGCCTGCTGTGAGCTTGAGGGGGTTTTGAGGTTCCCTGGCTCATGGCCAGGATATCTCTTGCCATCTCTGCAGTAAATGGTTCCTCCCCAGCTGGCATACAGCAAATAGCATCCTGAGTAGGAAAGGACTGTGCTGAGAGCAGCTCCCAGAGGTCCTGCACAGGTCCGGGCACCAGGCCTCTCTGCCAGCCCAGATATCCGTGGTTTAACCCTGCTCCCATCCCCGCTTCTGGGGCTGTTCCCCAGCCAAAGGCTCGCTCTGCTACATGCTACAGCTCCTCTGCTGCAGGAGGTAGGGGGTTTCACTCCCCACCCCATTTGCCAAAACAACAAAAAAAAAACGCATAAAAGAAAACAATCATTCAACATTTATGTAATTACACAAAGTGGGAAAGTGTCTCAGATTACACGGCTCCGTATCAACCCTCCGGCCACCACCAGCTGGAGCAGCCTCCCCAGCAGGTTTTACACAGGATGACTGAAGGTTTCAAGACCTTTACCTCCCTCAGGCTTTTCTTGGGAGGAAAGAAATTTAAGAGTGATGATCACTTAGACCCACCCAGTGAGCTAGCAGGTTCCCTAACCCACCTGGCATGGGGCTGCCTTCTCAAAGCACTTAGAGGGCACCATGTGGTCCTCATGCAAGAAAACCCCAGCAAACCCACTACCACTCACGTGGGCTATAGGCCAGCTCCCATCTCCAGGGTGCTCAAAGGCCAGCCATGTTTTGGGTGTCTCAGCTGAGCTGCAGTAACCCTACTCTTAGCTGAGGGCTTTTCAGACCATTCTTCGAAAACACCATGACCTAGAGAAGGGGAAAGTGATGGCACGCTGTGCGTCTGTCACAGGAGAGGGCAGGCAAGCCATTGGCTTTCCTGCTGATCGTGGAGGCAAACAGATCCTTCCGGAAAGTGGCACTTGTCAATCCAGAGCTGTCTGGAGTTCAGGCTTTCTGCAGTCCAGGAGGAGGTGTTCTCCAAACACACCACCTTCCTGTCAGCTGGATGATCTAGTCTCCAGTCCCTCCAGTCCAAGGATTCATCATGCCTGTTGTGATCCCAGCACCGTGACAAGCATTTGAGCTAGAGTGGGATAGCAAGGTGAAGGGCGTCTTCCAGCCAGAGGCTGCCACACATACATGTTTCCAGCATCCTCTTCCAGCACGACCTTGCCCATTCTGTGCTTCCCAGCCATGTTTGTGGGGCTGGGAGCTTGCAACCACATGCTGTGGTGCTTCTTGGTGCCCCAAAGGCCACATTCAGTCGTGTTGAACCATGAAACAAGTTGCTGGAGATCCTCAAGGAAATGCAGCATTTCCCTATACCAGCTTCAGCCTGCCCCTTACCACCACCACCACGTGCGGTGTGGAGGGTCTGCTCCTTGGGCTGGCCAGCCAGCTGGAGAGAGCCCTCGGGAAGGAGAAGGTGACCTTCCAGAAAGAGGAGAAGAGCCACAGGAGTCCTTGGACTTGCCCCCGTGGGCCATTGCCTGGCCTCACCGCTCGTAGAGGGTCATGATCCCTGCTCGGTACAGGCTCCTCCACAGCGCTGCCTCCAGCATCATGTCGTGGTTGGCATAAAACACCAGTGGTTTCTTCTCCAGCTCGTAGTAGTGGTCTGAGAACTGCTCATAGTTGGCAGTGATGAACCCGTAGGCACTGACCTGTGCGGAGGGAGGTGGGACAGACGGATGAAGGGTGGGGTTAGAGCTCAGCCTAGGGTGCTCCATGCACCACCACCCCCCCCCACATCTGGGGACAGGGCACATGCAGGACAGCCACCAGAACACACTGGTCCCCACCAGGACCCTTAGGGCAGATAGTCACAAGCCCCCAGCAGCCAAAGGTGGGTCCCCAGGGGGAAGGTGGCCCCATGGCCTCTTACCTGGTCGCAGGTGTGGAGCGCGGTGAGAAGCATGAGGGCACCGGTGCTGGGCATGTAGAGCGAGCCGTACTGCATGTTCAGGAGCTCCGACCGCAGGAACCTGCCGGCAGACATGGCAGGTCGGGGCGGGGGGGGGTTACCACCGGCACGGCACCGTGGCCCCCAGCACCCAGCGCCTGTCCAGCCTCCAGCATGCACTTGCTGATGCTGTTGCCCAGTAAGGCAGGAGCACCAAGTGAAATGCAGTGCTCATGTGGATTCTCTGATGGCTGCTACTAAGGTTCAGCTCATTTTCTGCAGGTTGCTGAAAGGCACCTCCCTGCTGTTTGAAATCACCCCAACCCAGGCGCCTGCTTTCATGAAAGGTAGGAAAAGACAATCTCTTTGGGCCCTACCTCTGCTCCTGTTAGACTAGGTCAAAATTTAATTTACTTTGGGAAATAGGAGGTGAGGTGAGCATGGAGAGGCTGTGGGAGTCTCCCTGCCAGGAGGGGACGTGAGCTGTGCTGCAGCGAATGGGAATGGCGGGGGACAAATCTCTCTGCTTTATCTGCAGAGCCGGACAGAGGTAGTTCCAGTGCCTGGGAAGGACTGGGACTGTGCTTTGCTGCTGGGCAGCCACCAGTCTGTACTGGAGAGAGCAGTGGTGGGAGACAGGCGGTGTGAGCCCAGCCTGGAGCAGAGGACCAGCAGGTCCTCGTCATCCTCACCTCGCTGTCAGGTACTGCAAGAAATCAGGATGCAGCAGCTTGAACTTCTCTGCAGATACCTCCGGTCCAAAATACTTCTGTGGCCTGCAGCGGGGCAAGGAGAAGGGCAAACTTCATGTCACGGGAGTCTTGGGGCTACTTGGGTTTTATACCACCAGGGACAGATGTGGGGTGAGGGCAGGCAAGTCATGTTCCCTCCGGTGTGTCACCAAAGGTGCTGGGAGGATCTTGGGGGGCTACTCACTTGTCCCCCTTGTCCGAGCCCTCGGGGACCGGGCTGCCCTGGATGGCCGACTTCAGCATCACATAGTCGCGGATGTCCGAGGGGATGAAGATGTACCTCAGGTCCTGCAGCGGGGACACAGACGTGGCGCTTGGGGGGGGGGGGGGGGTTGGGGCACTGCCCATGCCAGTGGGGTGAGGGCTGAGGGCTCCTGAGATGGAGAGAAGGTTTGGGGGGCGGCAAGCCCAGCCAGGGGACAATTTGGGGTCACCTCCCCAACAGGTCCTCGGGTTCTCACCTTGGCCTGGGGTATCTGGGTGAAGCCATACTCCTTGTAGGCAATGAGGGAGTTCTTCATGGTGTTCACCGTGAAGCCGTAGAAGGAGATCTTGGTCCCGACGTCCTCCTCAAAGCCTTTGATCACAGCACCATTCAGCCTGCAGGAGAAGGGCAGGACACGTGTCAAGGGCCAGCCACTCCCCAGCACCCACGGCCCCATCCTGCCCAGGACCCAGCACCCACGGCCCCATCCTGCCCGGGACCCATCCCCACCTGAAGACCAGGTCATGAGCGTCGATCGCCTTGCCCTGCCGCGAGCCATTGAGGATGCCGCCATTGCCCACCACGGCACAGCGGACGCAGCCCCTGGGAAAGGCATCCCTGTCGAAGAGGCGCCTGTTGGCAGAGGTGTTGAGGAGCCGGAGGGTGCTGCCCACCACTGGAACGGAGCAGGATGTGGCCAGTCAGTGGGGAGAAGGTGTGCGTCAGCCCATGTGAGCACTTAAGTGTGCAACAGCACGCACAGACGGGCTTGTGCAACATCACATCCAGGAGCAGCACACAAGAAAGCTCATGCAGGAGAAGGGTCTACACGTGGGATGGGGGGACACCAGCCAGACCCTCGTCTCCCAGGTTTGGCATCGGCCCCCTCGCAGCCCGCGATGTACTTAAGCGCGCTCCAAACAGCAGCTGCCTGAGGCCGTGGGCTGCGCAAGGCACAGGGACGCATGCAGACACCTGCAACCCCAGCCCTGCGGACACTGCTGCCTGTGCTGGTCACGTCCCCTCCTGACAATGTCTCCTTGCAACTGCCACTGCTTCACTCCCCCCTACAATCCCCAGCACTTCCCAGCCTAGGGATTGAAGCCGGCGGCTGCCAGGGAGAACAGAGAGTGGGTTTGGGGTAGGAAGGGAAAAAATCTCCATCCACAACAATGGAGCGGGTTGTCCAAGCTCCTCTGGCCCCAGTTAATAATCATGCACACACTGGAGCTTTTATTCAGGGAAAATGTCACAAGATGCAGCAAGCAGCATTTGCAAAGCCATCCCCTCCACCCCACGCCCCAGGAGACGGAGTGGGAAGAGATCAAGGTCTCTGGCTCCTCTGCAGGGCTTCTCTGCCTGCCCCATGTCTTCAGTCCCTTCTGCTGGGCTCCCCGGGCCCCTCAAACTGCCCTGCACCCTCCCATCACCCCCCTTGCTCCATCTGCTGCCACCCCATCCTGTTTGGGTCCGTACCTGTGTGGGACAAGCCTTGCCAGCCATAGGGTACATGTCGTGTCTTCAGCCTGTCCCAGGTCTCCGGGGTGAAGTGCTGGTCCCACATCAGCACAGGGGCGTCAAAGCGGAAGATCTCTCCAAACTTGGGGTCTGCCTTTGCTCTGGCCATCACTGAACGGAGGCACGTGCTCGGCTGGGAGGGCGGAGGACCTTGGTTCAGTCTCCAGCCTGGGTCTACATTCCCTCCAACATCCCCACCCTTCAGCAGGCACCGAGGAAAGGACAAACCCAGGGACAGAAATGATTCTTGTCCATCGCATGTTCTGCTGGGTCACCCAGGCAGGGCACTGCCTCATGCCTCAGTTTTCTGCTATAAAACACCCTTTGGTACCCAGCTCACTAGGGCTGGGAGGACCAGGGACTAGAGAGTCACCTGAAAGCATGAACCCCATGAAAGATTCAGCACCTTCTAGAGTGGGCACCCTGCTAAAGGCCTTTGCTGTATCAGAACAGCCCCAGTGCCCAGGACTGGTCCCTCCCAGGGCCTGGGTCCATCCTCATGAGTCTGCAGCCCAGGCTGGTGGTCCAGGTGTCACGAGGCTGGAGGGAGCAGGTGATGCTGCTCCAACCTCCACATTGGGGAATTGCTGGGGGAGGTGCTGCAACCACAGCAGGGAGGCCTGGGGAGACCCACACACATGAACAGAGGAGGTTGCTCCTCCACACACACACAAAACCCTTTCCAGACAATGCTGCTCCTCCTCAGCTTCCCCACACAGACCTTCAACCAACAAAACCCATCAAGGAGGGGCACCGGGGACACTAACCGTGCTGTGCTAATGATTACCTGCTTTCTGCTGGGCTTGGGCTCCTCCAGCTCGGCAGAAGGCTTGAAGGACTTCCCACTGGAAACATATAGCAGAGTTAAAAATCCATCACTTGGGCACTGGGGAACCCCACAGCGGGCAGGGGCTCCCGGCTTGTGCCAGGACCACTGTGCACACCTTCCCCCCTTACCTCCCTAAGCCACCTTCAAGGGCCCATCTGCGGCTGCCGACCTGGCGTGACGTCCCCGGCAGAGCCAGGACCAGCGGCTCTGGCTGCAGCAGGCTGGGAGAAGAAGCCAGCGGGGGCTCAGCCAGGGAGGTGGCACTGAGCTGCCGCACCCGACACCCCCCGACCTGCGAAAGCCGTGGGGCAGGACCACATCACCTCCACTCGGCTCCCCTCCACTGCTGCCTGTGCCCACCCACCCCCCCGTCTGCGCGTGTTTCTGCAAGCAGAGAACCACAGATTTGTAAAACACTGCGTTTATGCAGAAAGCAGCTGCCATCTCCCAGTGGGTCCCACTTCCAGGACCCCCACATACCAAAAACTGCACCCAGCCCAGCCTGCAGCCTTGGGGGGACCCTGCCAAGACCTCCTTGGCTCTTTCCACCATCCCACCCTTCCCGAGCCTGAGCGGGACGGGGCTGGGACAAGCTGGGCAGGCCAGCAGGACACGTTTAGTTGCTACACTGGAGAAGCAATCGGCAACTGGGATCTGGAGGCTCTTGGGGTGTATGGGACCCCCCTCTGCCAGGGGGTCAGCTGGGGCATGCCCTGATTTAGCACTGGGGGATGGATGCAGAGGGCTTCCCGCCCCGAGTATCTCTGAGCTCCGTGGGGCCAAGCAGAGCAGACCCAGCCTCCCAGGGCGGGGGGGTGTGAGGCTGGGGGCCAGGGGCAGGCAGGGTCGCAGCCTGGCGAGCAGGAGGTGGGAGCCCACCGGAGGGGAACAGGCTCCCATTCATCCCCGCACAGAAGCGCCCTTCAGAGCCCCCCAGCGCCGCCTCCAGCCCAGCCGGCAGGTGCTCAGGCCAGAAGGGGGGTATTGTGGAGGAGACAAGGGCCCCCTTGTTACGGGATCTCTGCTTGGGAGCCCGGGGACAGGTAGAGGCAGGTGGGGAGCGGGACTCTGCCTCCCCCCTGGCCCCCACCGGCGCGACGCTGCCTGGCGCAGCAGGCATTGGGTTTCCATCCCCGCCACGGTCCCTGTCAACACCAACAGCACCAACAGCCCAGGAGCGGATCCAGACCCATTTGCCATCCAAACCCTGCTCCGTGCCACCCTGGGGGTAGGGCATGACACGGGGGGACAGCCCAGTGCCTTGCCTGGGTGCTGGCACCGGGGGCTGGAGCATCTCCTGAGGCGTGGGTGGGGAGTCAGGGCCACGCAGGCTCCAGTCCCAGCTCCCTCCCTGCTCTATCCCAGCACTGCCAGCTCCGGGCAGGGGGTGCCGAGGGCAAAGCGGAGCAGGGCAGCTTTTTAAGTCAAGCTAGTGCGTCTTGCCTTGGTGTCCCATAAAAAGGCAGCTCCCCAGCAAAAGGTGCTGCCCTGCAGAGCCCCCACCGTTCAAAACACACACACTCCAGCCCGGGGGCAAGGTCCCCAGCTTAGCCTTGCCCCATGGCCACATCCCGCCCTCCAAACACCTGCAAAGAGCCATCCTGCTGCGTGCAGTACAGGAGTGCTGACACCGGGCTGGCCCCAGAGCTGGGAGAGGACTTGGGCACGGCGCTGCCCACCCCTCCCCTTGCAGCCACCAGCTCATCCCTGAGGCTCATCCCGGGAGCACCTGAGCTGGCGGAGGGGAGGGAGGGCAAAGCCCCAGGGAGGTCCACCAAGGTGGGACTGATCCGTCCCAGGGAGATGCCCGAGCCGCAGCTTTCTGCAGGGCCTTTCTGGTGTTATCACCGCGAGCATCTAAATAAACCCAGCCTGACCAAACTTGCCCGTTCCCTTGGCTTGTGGACGGGAGCAGAGCTGCCCTGGCAGGAGCTGCGCACAGCCAGGCACCGGCTGGGAAAGGCCATCCAAAGGCTACGCAAGACCTTGCAGTTCCGCTGGAGGCTGCTCTTTCAGCCCATCTCTGCCAGGTACAGGCAGCACACACTGGTCAGAGCAGAGCTCGCCCATGCAAGTCTCGCAGCAGCTACAAGGAGAGCTCTGCACGCTAGGTCACCTTAGCTGCAACAAACCGCCTTGGGATCCCCAGGGAGCTCACCCTCAGCGAGCTGCCCCAGCCCTGCTTGCTTCCTCCATCTCACGACGCAGGAGATCCCCGGCCCACGTGCCTCACGAGCAGGAGCTTATCGATGTTAGCAGGGACAGAAGAAACCTCCCAGCTCCAAACCCAGAGCCAGAACCAGCTCCTGCAAAGCACCGACCTCCCCAGAGCAACACACCCCCCCCTGCACCCAAAGCCCACGGTCTGGCCACCCGCCCTTTTTCTGGCCGCAGAGGCGCAACCCACCACCAAACCCCAAAAAGCATTACCCTCACACACCATGCCCAGGCTCGTGCTGCCCAGGAGCCACACAAACAGCCTCTCCTGACCCCGCTGCCTCCCCACCCCTTCCCCATCAGGCTCACCAGCCCCAGCTGCACACCTCTGCCCACTCAGCCCCTCCCCAGCCCTCCAAGCTCTCCCACTCTTGTTTCTTGGTACAGACCCTTCCCTTTCCCCTTCCCCTTCCCTGGCTCATCCCGGTGCCTGCAGGACAGGGCAAAGACCCCAGCACTGGCAGCGGGAGGGTGCTATGCTACTTTCTGAACTGCCAGGGATGCTGCAGGAGCACCCAGGGCAGCGCAGGGGGCTCAGGCCCAGCTGGGCTCCGGCTGGCTGGAGGGAGATGGGTGCAGGCAGCCGTCAGCTGGCTCCTGCTGACGTCTGATGGGAGCTGGGACCCACCTCCACCGGTGGCCAGACATGGTGCGTGGCACTTGCTCACCACTTCTTCCAGGACTTGTGCTGACCTGACAAATCCAATCCCTGTGTCAACACCTCCCTGCACTCGCATCCCAGCTGTGGGTGCTGGAGCCATCTCCCCAGCATCGCGGCAGCCATCCTGGCTGTGGCCGCTGCCCAAACCCTGCTGGGGAGGGCGTGGGGCGGCTGGGCCCCCCTGCCAGATGGCAGCTCAGCAGCACGTCAGGGAGCCAAACGCTTTGACGTCACCTGCCAGGATGTGGTGAAGCACCTCGTGATGCTTTGTTGACTCAGAAGGTAGCAACTCTCCCCAGGACCAGCTGATGCACAATGGGGCTCCAGGGAAGGAGTGGCCCATGGCTGCCCAGGCACCGGCCGTGGCAGCGGAGCCAGCCAAGCCTGGGTGCGCTCTCTCACTGCCATGGCATTCACAAATATGACGTTTCTGGTCCATGGCCACCCCCCCATTTCCAGACGATAACACTGTGTACAAGTTTTGTGAGCACACGCTCCAGCCTTATCTTCAGCAAACACTTCCTCAGAACCATTTGAGGGAGCTGAAGCAGCAACACAAACAAGCTCTCAGAAGGCATTTGCTCCATCCCACCATGAAGGGCCAAGCTCCAGAAACATCTTCCCCCACCGCAGAGCCAGAGTGGCATGGCGGGGCTGGGCAGAGCTCCACACTCATCCTGTCTGCCCTAATAATGAAGCCACAAGCGGTGTTGGCAGCTCGGTGGTGGGGTTTCAGAGAGGTGGCCGGGCAGCAGTGGGATGGGGCTGTGCCCGGCTGAACCCTGGGGACTCCAGGGATGCGGCTCCCTGCAGCCCCGCTGACCGCAGGGTGGCCGGCTCTGCGGGGACAGGGGCATTTCGCCCATCTCCGTAGGGGCCTCACCACTGCTACCAGCTTTGTGCTGAACGGGAGGGGGACTCGGCATTGCCGTGGGTACCTGGCTCTCGGCTGATTTGGTGCTGGCATCAGCCAGCATCAATCGGGGGGTCAGCTTCCTCCCGACTCCCTTTGTCCCCCCATAAATCTGCATGGAGACACTGCTCACACCAACCGCCCCACCGAAAAGTGGCTGCCTGCACCGATGTGTGAGCACCCCTGACCCTCCCTTTCTGCCCCAACGGCAGGCAGAGTGGGAAGCGTGCGCTCTGCGATGGCACGTCAGCTGTGCAAAACAGTGGCCATCCCGGTTTCACGTCCAGACTCAGCCCTGCACCCGTCGGCAGGACGGCGACGATTCCTCCGGGTGCGCGGTTCAGGCTGGACAAGCAGCCGTCACAGGGCAGCATGTTTGTAAACACAGGGAATTGGAGCGAACAGGACTTGTTCTGGTTTGGGTCTAGCATCAGTGGTTGGATTAAAGCCAAGAGGAAAAGTCCAGCAGAGCTTTGGAGCACAGGTCAGCTTCGCCCTGGGCTCCTTTCTGGGGCTGGGCGAGCTGACCCTTGGTCCCATCAGTCGCCGGGCAGGAGCCCGGGCTGGCTCCGTGGTGGGGGGACCCGGGGCTGGGGGACATCCAGGCAGGGTTAGGCAGTGGCTGAGTTCCCTACAACCCATCGTGTGGTGCAGGGAACCACTCCCGGCTCCCATCCCTCGGGTCTCCTCTGCACCCTGCTCCCAGGATCAGCCACGGACCTTGTGCCAGGGCATGGCTGGTTGCCATTCCCAGCTCCAACGCAGTCCTTGGGCACATTCTGCTGCCCTCGTGGGCCTCAGTTTCCCCTCTCATGGACATCAAGCTCTTTGGGGTGCGGAGCAGCTCTCCGCAGCCGCAAACTGCCCTGAGCATCGTGCGGTACGGGCCAACGCTGCTGCCGCCAGCACCGCTGCTCACCCAGCACGGCCGAGGGTGGAAACGGCCAACCTCTGCCTGGGCTGCTGGGGATACTTCTGCTCCACAAGCCCAGCAGGAGAGGGCATCTCTGCCCTGGGCAGGACAGGAGGGGGCAAGGAGAGCCCCCAGCTCCCAGCTGGGGAACAGAGAGCGCCTGGGCCCCAGGGCAGCCCAGCCAGCTGCATCCCCAGAAACTCCCAGTGCAAATCTGGCTGCACTCAGCTCACCCCGTGCAGCACCGGCTCCGGTCCCCACAGCACCCTCCATTCCCAAGCAGCACCCAGGCAGCTGGGCTCTGTTGCACTGACGGCACCCAAGAGCACCCAGCGTGGAGGTGAGGAGGGACACCCGTAGCACTCTCCTGGCACATTACCTGATGCTCTCAGGAGAGGAGGGTGGCTGGTCCTGCAGGCCAAGTGCTGTGCAGGCTCCCTCGCACCCTGCCCGCTCAGCTGCGCTCCCCAGGGCTCCCTGGGGGACCCCAGCACCCTCGCCCACCAGGCACTGGGTGGATGCAGGGAAGGCGGGTGTGACTGCAAAGTGGGAGATGCAAATTGCTGGAGTTTGGGAAATGCTGCAGCCCCTGGGAGTTTGCAAGCAGCGGGGGGCAGCCCCGGGGATCTGAGTGGGCTGTGGGCAGCCATGCCCTGCCCCTGCAGTGGGGGGGATCAGTGCAGCTCCATGGGGGCCAAACCTCCCCCCAGGACAATCAGCCAGCTCCGATCCTAAATCAACCCAGTGGGGACACACAGGGCTCACAGAGGGTCTGGAGGGCTGCTGAAGGGGGTTTGATCCTGCCGGGGGATAAGCGCCTCAGCTATCCCTGGACCCAGAAATAGTTTCTTTGCACTGTGATGGGCTGAACCCGTGCGGGGACTCCTGCAGCCCCCCACAGCCCCGGGGTCCCGCTCTGGGCACCCCTGGGCTCGGCTGGTGGCGGTGGGCAGGACCCGGTGCCCAGGACACCTTGGGGGGGGCAGAGCCTGCTGCAAGCACGTTTCTCAAACCAGCCAACAACTGGGGGCACAGCTGGGATAAGCCGCACTACGGGGCCCACACTGGCACCCCAGTTCCCCCTCCCCATCCCAGTGCATGGTACCTCATGCTGGATTTGCACATCCCTGCCTCCCACCCCCCTCCATGTCCCCCCTTACCTGTCTACGATCCTCTGGCTGGTGGGTGACTCTACCGTAGCGTAGTAGTGACCGTAGAGGAGCAGGGAGGATATTAACCCTGCCAGGAGCAAAAGGCAGAGCCGTTTCCAGTGCACGGACCCCATCCAGGCACTTCAACCGCTGGAGCAGCGCAGGCAAGCGGGAGCGTGGGAGCCAGCGCTGCCTGCTCCAGGCACACGGGCGGCCCGCCGCTGCCTGCAAGGAGCCCTGCAAACTTCCCAGCCCGGTGGGTGCAGACACCGCTCCGGCCTGGCTCCGTCCTGCCCTGGGTGCCTGCACCTTGGAGCAGGCTGGGATATTCCTCCGGAGTGGTGGGAGGGAGGGTGTGAGCCAGAGGGAGGAGGCACCAGGCTGACTGGTTCAGGCTTGCTGAGAAAAAAAGCACTTTTGATCTGCTTTTTCTCTGAGCTGGGGATTAAACATTTACTCAGACCAGCAGGAGAATGCGCCTTTTTTTTTTTTTTTCCCCCTCCTTTTCATGCCACCCACCTACAGCTCACAAAGCACCGAGGTTCCCCCTTTCTGTAACTTTTTTGTTCGGCTAAAACATGTGCTTTCACCACCGGCTGCTTCACAACCGGCAGCACGCACAGCCCACACCAACACCCGGCGACCCCACGGTGCAGCCACTGCTGGGCACGGCCAGAGGTGTCTGCTGTTTATGATACCTTTTTCAAAAACTCCAGGCTCCAAAGTAAAGCCGGGCTCCAGCCCTGGGGTGCTGGATGGCAGCACCGTGGCACGCACCCGCACTGAGCCGCTCGCCCGCAAACCCGCCACTGAGGGAGAAAATCTGGTGCAAAAGGGGAGAAGGGGGGGACGCTAGTGGGGTGCTGCCACCGGGTCCCTGCCCACTTTCTGGCTGAACATATCGCTCGCCCACAACGTGGATTTGCAGCAAACAAAACCATTCAGGGCTTTGTGCCAAGTTCGACAAATAGTTTGGGCTGGGGGAAAGGAAGAACGAGTTTGGGGGGTTTTTAGGGAAATCCGAATGAAACATTTTGACATTTTCAGAAGAGAAGTGCTTCAGTTTCTTTTTTGAAAGAATATTTCCACATTACTTTAGTAAAACTCATCTAAACAAATAAAACAGCCCTGCAAACTAAAGGATGTGTACACCAAAATGTTTGTTACAGCGGGGGAAGTGACTCAGCAAGGAACACAAGTGTTTTCAGCTGATCTGCAGTGATTTCTGGGGTGGGGGGTGTGGATTTTTAGGAAGCCACCAGACTCAGGGAGCAGCAGCATGCTGAGCCGTGCTCCATCCAAACCCTCGGCCCTGCAACCGCGGCTCCCCGAGCACCCACAACATGTTGCCCCAGGGTGTCACCCCCCCCCAGCCCCTCCCCAAATACCCACTGTCGTTATTCAGACCCAAAAAAACAGGGCCAAACCCCATCCCTGCTCCCAAGTCCCACCCGTGCACCCCCAGGCCAGTGTATTCATGGCTGCATTTTCCCCAACACTTCTTATCCCCCAGATCCAACCACCCCCACTTCCATTCCTGCCTGCCCAGACACATTTCCAATGATGCTGCTTGTTCCAAGGAAGATAAATGCAAAAGTAATTTCCTATGAGTCTGCTTCTGTCTCCATTTGCTTGCATTACTACAAGTCCCCCGGCTGCCAGCCCTGGTCCTCTGGGAATTTTGGCTGTGCAGGGATGGCACTGTGCCGGCATCCACGAAGTGCCCAGGTTGCATCAGTGGCAATGTCCTGCTGCAAACACGGGAGCAGGTCTGCGACCCAAGGCTGGCCGTGGTGGCAGTGCTGGCCTCGTCCCACCGGGAGAGTGGACACTGGACCTGGGTCACCATGAGAGGGGTGGTGGCTGCGCTGATTTTAAAGAAAACTTACAGGGAACATGCCCTGCATTGCGCAGGGGCTGGGGAGCTGTAGCAGGCAGGCTTGGCTGGGCACGGGGCATCTCAGGGAAGGAGAGAGCAGGCAAGAAGCAGGAAGGACAGGACAGACCATCACCGCTTGGACACGCCGGGATGAAATCAGGTCTAAAGCTCAGCTGGAGCTAAAACTACAAAAGGACAGGCAGGAAGAGGGAGTTAACACGTACCCTAGTAGCAAAGTGCAGCTCAGAGAAATGTGGGTGCGCCGATGGAAGAATTTGATGCTTTTTGCCCCTATCAGTAAAGCCTGCTCCCACCCCCCGGGGGTACCGGTATTGTCTAGAGGACTCAGGGCCAGCAGAGGGGGGGAAAGTCTGGAGTCCTGCCCAAAGGTCCCGCAGCCTGGGGCCTGTCCCCCCCTGGTGGGACTCAGGGATTGCCCTTGTTCGCTCTGACCCCATGGATTCACCCGCTGCGACCCAGCACCTCGGCTCGTGTGCTCGACACTGGCCCTTTATTAATCGTGGCTAATTATTACCAACTGTTCGAGTAAGTCACAAGGGACATAGCAAGGTTTGGCCCTGGAGGTGGGTGACCGATGGTTCAGATTGAGTGGCCTGGGGAAAGTCATGAATTTGCCATTCAGAGACATTTATGGCCCAATTATGCAAATGCTGGTGGAGTGGCAGCTTCGGTGCATTTTCCCAGAGGGATGGAGGAGCTGGTTTCTTTGCATTGGTCTCATCTCTCCGTTTCCATGATATATCATTTTTCACTGTTGGGTTTTTTCCAAAGGGGTGAAAATGAGAAGCACAGTACTTCATCTGCTCTACTTGTATTTGGCTACAATGTATTTTGGCACATGCCCCAAAATTAAGTGGTGCTTAATTTAGAAGTTAAATAAGTGTGAAAACCTTTTAGGATGATAGTTGCCAAATAAAGATTAGGAAAAGAACACAAAAGAAATGACAGTGAAAACCAGCAAGTATCATTTTTAGCCTGTGCTTTTTATTCCAGTGATTACTTCTTGGAAACAGAACCCAAGCCATCCGCATGGCTAGAGAGAGCAGAGGAAAATAAGCACATTTTGCACCAGCTGGCTGTTGGCCATGGGTTGGTGGAGGAAAGACTTGTGGTCTTTGCCATGATGAGCTGTCCAGCTGGGAGAAAGAGATCTCCAAAAATCTCCTGGAGGATTTATATATCCCAATTTGTTCAGCACAGGTCAGAGGTGCATTTAAGAAAGTGCCAAAAATCTGCTCATAGAAAATGTCCCTGAAATTCAAAGTCTGGACCTAAGAACGTGTTGCTGTGTCAGCCCTGCTGGAGAACGTAGGGCCATATGGCTGCCTGCGGAGGCAAGGCTATCACACAATGAAAAATTCATCAGCAGATGTCTCGGGAGGCTGATGTACAGCCCCTTCCCGACGGGGCAGGGAGAGCAGCGAGAGCAAGCCTCAGCCAAACCTCCTCTCGCCAGGTCTCCCGCAGAAATGGGGTCAGGCAAAGCACCTGCCCGCACTAACACTGCCTGGGCGGTGCTGTCAATGTGCCCCGACGGTCTTCGCTCAGATTTTTAGGTGCTACTGCAACCAAAGTCAGGGGGCGAATAGGGAAGTGACTGCATGGAGGATGCTTGGACATGGGGACCCCGGCACCCACGCGATGGCAGCGCAGTGGCAGCACTCAGCTGCGGGACCAGAGATGCTCAGGGCTGTGCTCAGCATCACCCCATGGCAACTGCAGCTCCGAGCACTGGGCTCTGCCTTTCCACCTACCTGCACACAATCATAGAATCACAGAATGCTTTGGGTTGGAAGGGATGTTTAGAGATCATCCAGCCCAACCCCACCGCAGTGAGCAGGGACAGCTTTAACCAGATCAGGTTGCTCAGAGCCCCGTCCAACCTGACCTTGAATGTTTCTGGGGATGGGGCCTCCACTACCTCTCTGGGCAACCTGTTACAGTGCCTCACCACCCTCATTGTAAAAAATTTCTTCCTTATATCCAGTCTAAATCTATCCTCCTTTAGTTATCCTACGCTGCGGGTAGAGAAAGGGGCTCGGGGATGCAGCTGTGCAGTGAAACTGAGCTGATGTGCCCCATCTTTGTGGCAAATCTGGCAGGATGCAGCCCATCAGGCAAGAACACCCTTTGGCCTCCTTCTGCTCCTCACAAAAGCAGGAAGGTTGCAGGGACAAGCCATGGGCTGCGGTGGCAGGTCCAGACCTCGCACGCAGTGGCAGCGCGTGGCTCTCGGCTCGCTCCCCTCAACGTTGCTGGGGCCCAGCCCGGCTCTTATGGCAGAGATGCCTGCATCCCGCAGAGCCGTGAGTCAGCCCTGGAGTGTTGACTGGGGCTGAGCTGACACACAGTCCGAAGGCCATCGCCTTTCTGCTGGGCATGAGGCAACCTGTGAGGCCCTGGGTTGTGCCCTGGAGGGGTGCAGAGCTGCGAAAACACCTTTGAGAAATTAGGGTGACAATGCAAACTGCTGCCTTCCCCTTTCTTGCTGGCTCTGGACCAGGCAGAGCAGATGTGGACTGATCCTGCCCTGCTCTTATCAGCGTAAACAGTCCCTGAGGTTTGCCAAAACACGGAAGCCTCAAAGCCCAGGGTTTGGGCCAGGCTCTGTCCCTGAAGCACAGCTGGGGAGAGGGGACCCCCACCAGTGTGGGTGGGCACCAGCCCCTTGTCTGCCTGTGCAGCCCCACCTGATGCTGCATGGCTGCCGTGGGAGGGATGGAGGGAGCCTTGGGATGTCCTCAGGACTCAGCAAGTGTCTTTCCAGGACTTGCCACCCTGAGGGCTGAGTCAGGCCAAGCTGGGAATGCCCTGCAGCACCCAGGGTCGTGCTGCTCAGCCTGGCAGAGGAGCCTGGACTACCATAGCCCCTTGGCGTGGGAAGCAGGGGCTGCTGTACCCCCAGGAGCTGTTTGCCTGCAGGACTCTGCCCTAGCACCTGGAGATGAAGGCTTGGTGCAGGGGAAGTGCTCAGAGGTCATCTGGTGCTTTCTGCACAAAAAAGCCACACGCTGTTCCTTTATCTTGTTCTCCCTCCCCTATTATCAATAGTTTTTCTGGTCTGACTGGATTTCCCTGCTGCCACATCCCCAAAGGGAGAAAGTCCACACAGCAGAGCTGAGGAGGGTGAACCCCCTGCCCACCAACGGCCTGCCCCAAACCTCTCTGCAATTGGGGAACATAAATAGCATCTGGTAAGTTACCAGCACAGGGGGTTTTGTGCTACCCTGGAGCAGGCACACACCTCTGCTACACTCCCATGGTACCCAGTCAGCCACAGCTGCTCAAGAGCGACGCATCCGGAGGGAGCACTTGCTCCGTGCTGGGAAGATGGGCGCTGGTGTCCAGCTCTGGCTGCTCTGTGCCTCAGTTTCTTGCTCGGGAAGAAGAGAGACAGGAGTGTCAATCTGGATGTGTCACCTTGGCACAAGGCTGCCTCGGAGCCGTGTGTGGCACCTGCAGCGGCTCCCTCTGGCGCCTGGCTGGGTTTGGTCTTGGCTGCCAGCGCTCGCAGGCACCCTAAGCTCCAGGACACGGCGCAGAGCCCATCTTGTCCCTGCTCCTGGTCAGCCCAACTCTGCTCTCCAGAGCCTGAAAGGCAAGGTTGGGCTGACCAGGACTGGGGAGGAAATGGGCTCTGCACCACCCACTCATCCCCGAGGTGTATCCCTGTCCCCCAGCCCAGCAAGTCCCCATCCGCTTCCTCCTGCTTCGGCCCGAGCCCCAGTTGAGGAGCTACGTGCCTGTGAACATGCAGCAGGACACGGTCCCTGCTTCTGCTAGACAGGCGAGCAGCCACACCGCAAAAAGGTAAGAAATGGAAACCAAACAAAAGATTCAAAGCCCTGCCCAGAAGGTGACACCGTGAGAGTGACAAGCAGATTTGTCTCTCAAAGCCCAGCAGGGAGTACCTATAGGCTGTTAACTTCTGGGGAATCCAGGGAGGAGTTGGGCATGACTGTACTAATGGCTCATGGTACTCACCAACAGCTTCACAAAAAGCAGGGCTGATGCTACAGCAGCTTCTGGACATGCTAAAGCACAGTTGTGTATTTCTTCCCCAAACCAGACATCTCTGTTTAAACCCAGCAGACCCTGGAGCTCCTGGCTGGCAGTGGGAAAAGATGCTGCTGGTTGCTGGCACTGGGTATCGTGTCTGCGCACGAGGAGGAATTGTGTCTGAGGCATCTCTCAGGATACCAGACCCAATCCCACCATCAGTCCCTCTGCTTGTGCTGCTTTCAGCGCCATGCCACGTTGCACAGCCGAGGCCACACCTTTGCACACATTTTGCTGCTGCAAGAGTGGCACTCAGAGGTACCAAACCTCTTCTATGCGTGTTCCTACATACCGCAACGAGCTCCCGGGCCACAAACCCTACGGGCAGGTGGGCATTACAAAGCGAAGGACACGGGGACACAGATGCAGCGTGGGCAGCTGCAGGGCTGTGCATAGCACTCAGACACGGCCTGTGCCAAACCTGGACGTGCCAGACACGGTGCTGACAGGTCCCCGAACAGGAGCTGCCACCTGGTGGCACTGGGACAATGCTGCTGGCCTGCCAGCCAGGAGGACCTGGATGGGGACATTTGGGGTGGCCCAACACCATAGCACCAACTGTTCAGCTATGCTGGGGCTGCTCCGGCACAGCCCACCACTGCCGCTTTTGCTCTGGAACACACACCCAGGCAGGGAACTCACCCAAGCCCTGAATCCTGGCTCTTGCACGGGTGCTCTGGCTGTAGCTGCTCTCCACAGGTTTTGCAACACCAGTTTGTACCAGGCAAATGCCGCCTCCAAACCCCCTCAATTTCCCATGGCCGCTTCGGACCTGATGCCGCAAGGTCAGGTGGCTCTGGTGAGACGCAGCTGGACTTGTGCTCCACACGATGTGTCCCTGTGCGCACTGCACCTCGGCCAGCCCACAGTGGGATGGGACACCTTGGTGCAGGGGGGACAGAAGTAAAGTGAGGAGGCAAAGGGGACTGTCAGGTCAGAGCTGCTTTTCTGGGGCCAGAGAGGATGTGGTTTAGACCTCGCTGGGAACCTCCAGATCACAGCAAAGGGCCTTCTCCAGCCAAGATTATCCCTGATAACACCAAACTAACCGAGCTGTGCTGAGAGGAGAGCCTGGAGGGAACAGGCGGAAAAAGCCTGGTGGAGAAACCTCCTAGAAGTTTCCTTCCCTTGACTCTGGGAAGCCTCAGCTGCAAAGAGGAGCTGGGCACCAGGGGAAAGTGCAGGCTGGGGGCCACCAGCCTGTCTCCAAAGCCTCCTCACCCACCACGGTCCCCTCGCTCAGTGGGACTCAGCCCCATCCCACTTCCCAGAGGAGAGGGAAACAAAAGAGGAGGAGGGGGAAGGGAAGGGTCTAAGAGAAACTTCTTCCAACTTCTTAGGAAGAGAAAAGCCCTATTCAGGCAGGAAGAATACCCGTGTGGAGCTGGTCACTAAGCAACCCGCAGCAATTCGGCAGGGCCTGATATACAGGCAAGGAACAAAGCAGCTTCACTGCCCACCAAGAGCCCAGCCAGGCATGTGCCAGCAGGGAGAGGGGACAGGGGACAGCAGCTGTGCGTGCACAGCCACCACAAGGGGCTGAGATGCCCAGCGGGGTCTAGAGCTCCTGGGTGCTGCAGGAGTTTGTCCTCAGTCAGCTCTGGAGGGTAACTAGCCTCCATCAGGTTCCCCCTTCACGGGGAGGCTGTTTGCTGGTCAGGAAGGATTTCTGGTCTGCTCCAAAGCCCATGGCTCTCCATGGGTCTGGTGTTCACATACATCATGCCCAACAAAGGCATCGTGCATTTCGGGTAACTCACTGCTCCCATGGATACTGTGGGGCTCTTGCATGGGCACAGCAGGCAACACAGGCTACACCCTCTCCCAGATAATTCTTCATTTAGATTATTAATGTAGGGATTTGTCCTTTGTGAACAAGCTTACTCAGACATGAGAAACTGTTTGGCCTCTCTGCAGCACAAGGGAAAAAGGGACAAAAGAAATCAGGCCTGACAAACCCTGCTGACAATCCACGCTGAAATGCCTCCCTTGGAGCCCGGGGTGTCCCTAGAGACGCTGCCGCCCCCAACAGAAATGCTGCACAAAAGGAAAACCGTTCTCAGCCAGAGCAGGTCCACTGGGATCAGCACACAGCTGGCCTACAATCCAGAGCCCGATGAGCTCAGGGAAATGCGTTGGACCTGCCTGGACCCTGGAAGTGGGTTTTCGCCTGCATGGTGTCATGGGGGAAATATCCAGCCCTTCATGCATTTGTCTCCAGCATTTGATATACTTGGAGAGCAGCTGCTGGGACAAGGACAAACTCGCCAGGCATTTACCCACTTCCTCAGGGAGGTGGTTGGCCAGCTCTGATCCCCATCCTGCGATAACAAGGTGCATGAGTGGGGGATGCTCAGGTATGTCTACACAAGCTGCAGAGCACCTGCAGATGGAGGTATTCTCATTAATACTCAGTCCTGCCCTTTCCTAGCTTCATCGTCCGCTATCTCAGCCTTTAAGCAACTGCTTTGGACGCACACTAAACCACAACCCTCACGGCTGCAATGAAAAAATCAGCTTGGCCAAAGTACTGCCATTTATTTTGCTTGCAAAACCCCTTTCAGAAGGCCAATATGCTGCAGGCTTTCTGGCTGCAACTGGGCTCCTCTCAGCACGATGGGGGACAGGCACTCCAGCCAGCAGCAAGGACGGGTGGCATCCATCCCTGGACTTGGAGAGCTCCTACCTCCCCTGGCAAGAGGACAAACACAGTGCTCATGGCACAGCTGGGAGCCAAGTGTGCCAAAGCCCAACTAAGCAAGGATTTGGCTCACCAGGACCACGACACAACATTCACATGTCCTGCAGCCAGGGGAGCCCCAGAGCAAAAGGCAACAAGTCCAGCGTGCCCGCTGCACCATGGAGAGCATTTACCTGCCCTTGAGCTGATGGTGGTGCTCCTTTGGAGGTGTCATGACAAGGCCATACTGGAAAGTGGAAGTGAGACTCATCCTCTCTCAGCCACCTTGAAGTGTCCAGTCCACCCTTTTTATCTGCAGGGAGCAGAGAGTGAGCAGCACCTTCAGGAATTAAGTCAACCTGAGACAGGATCTGTGTGTCCGCCTCCATCCGCTGTCTGCTGAGGGAGCTTGCTTAGACAATACACCCAACTCCAAGATGGGCACCACTAATGGAGAGGATCTACTCAGAACAGAAGTAGCCCCAGCCTGAGGAGCATCTCCTTGCAAAGAGACAAAACCTGGATGAAGATGCAGGACACTGGATCGTATGCTTCCCAGATCCATCCTGGATTCTTCTCTCCCAATATCAGTGCCTACAACCATCAGCAACAGCCTTGCAGCATAGCCGGATGGGACTTCTTTGTTGGCACGCTGCATTTTCTTGCTGTTCTTCTCCTGGTCTGTAGCATTTGCACATTTGTAGAAATGTGAGAGAATAGAGGTGCTGAAGGAGGGAAATATCTTTGTGGGGATGAAATGTGCCTGGAAGTCCAGAGCTAACCTCGGCTCTGGTGGTCCTCTTCCGTTCCCAGTGAGGCGTTTTTAAGATTTCCCAGGCACTGGCCCTTGCCACACAATCAGGACCTCTGGTAAAGCTTCATGATATTCTCATCATGAAGCTTTTTCCACACCTGCTTCTCCAGGTTGAAGTCGTGGTTAGTGTAGAAAATCAGACGTTTCCAGTCCTTGTCATAGTAGTGATCTGAGTACTTCTCGTGACCCTCTGTGATGTAGCCATAGGCACTCACCTGGGAAAAACGGAGGGCTCACTGGGGAGATGTACCAAGGACAGAGGGAGCTAAGTGAAATACAGGACAGTTCCCAAATGGGGAGGGAGCACAGGACAGGGATGCCAGTCAGAGCTCCTCCTTCCAGACAGTGCTGTGGGCAAGAATCATCGTGCCCTTACCTGGTCACAGAGATGGAGGGCAGTCAGCAGCAGGAAGGCCCCCGTTGTGGGTCTGTACAGCCGCCAGTACGGTTTTTCCAGACTTTCAGATTTTAAAAACCTGCAGGAGGAGAGAAGAAAGCACAGAGCAGTTGCTGGGTGTAGTGGTTCAAGCTGGGCACACCTTGTTCCCCTGTAGCCTGAGTGGCATCTTCCCTCCTTGCAGCCGTTTGTGGCCATACGAGGCATTTCAGACAAGCCATGAGTATGCCCATGTGTGTGGGTACCACTGTATGCTCAGTAAAGCACGAGACCAGCCCAGAATGCTCCATAACCTGTACTGCAACCTAAGCCCAGCTCTGCCCCAGCTTTATGGAAGTGGTAGGTCTTGAGGCAGTGGGGATAAAGAGGGGGTAGATTAAAGGATCTAGTACGTTAAAGCCCACTCTTAAATCTGTCCTTTGCCTTGTAGTGCAGAATTGACTCTGAAGCTCCCTGTTATATCCTACTCCCCTTCCACATTTAGGAGTGAAACGAGACATAGGAAATGTGCAGAGGAGTGTCACAAAACTTGCTAGGAGCTGCAGTGTTTTGTGCCAGCAGTTGTTAGGAAGGTAGGAGTCCACACCAGGAAAAAATAGCATTCGAGCCCTCTTGGCCTTGGAAAAGACCCAAGTCAGAGGGGAGACAGCAGAACAAGCAGGGAGGTGCAAGCCATTTCGCATTGCATTTGCCTTCTCTCAGAGAAGGCATAAGTCAGCCCTCAAGGAGACCGAAGGGTAAACACAGCCAAAGCAGGGCACAACAGGAGCTCTTCTTCTACATCTCTTGGTCACGTGTGGCCCACGATTGGCAGGCCTTACGGTGACAGTGTCCAGCAGGCTTGTGAAAAGGATTAGAGAGGCAAAGAAGAGCAGCCAGGCCAGGCAAATGGGATGCTGAAGAAGTGCCTATTATTGTGTTTGAGGGCACAAACAACCTCCTGTGTCAAGAAGGGATCTCAGGAGAGAAGGGCTGTTACAGAGCCTTCCTCCAAGGTGCTAAGCAATGGGGAACATGAAAGGTTGGTCCTGAACTGGATCGACTATTCTGGCACTTTAGCAACTCTCTTCCCACATCTCAAGTTGCCATTTGCCCTGGACCTCTTTTGGATGCAGAAAGCCAAACTGTCAGACGGTTGTTGCTTCTCCAGCTCACAGACGTTGGACGTCTACCCACCACTAACATCCCACTGCAGCACCACAGAGAATTTTAACTGACTGCACACTGATGAAGCTTACCCCCAATCTGCTGGTGTGGTTAAACTGCAGTTACAAGGGAGTGAGCTGGGAGGAGAAAGCCCAGAGAAACAGAGATGGTGCTGGCCAGAAAAAATAAGCCTGTTAGAACACATAACCCCCAGCTCACCTGTTTTTCATGTATCTGAGGAAATCAGGGTGAACTACCAGGTATTTGTCCATTGTGAAATCTTCATCGAATCTCTCCCGGGGCCTCTGCCTAAGGACAGGAATGGGGAGACTCAGGACAAGCGCCTATATTTCATCACAGCTGGAAAGCATCAGCCCTGATGCACTTGGTGATAAGAGAAGAACGACAAACACTGTTGTCTTGGTTTTGGGTGGGATAGAGTTAATTTTCTTCCTAGTAGCTGACATAGTGCTGTTTTGGATTTAGTTTGAGAATAACATTGATAACACACTGACTTTTTAGTTGTTGCTAAGTACTGCTTATGCTAGTCGAGGACTTTTCAGCTTCCCATGCTCTGCCAGGTGCACAAGAAGCTGGGAGGGGGCACAGCCAGAAGAGTTGATCCAAACTGCCCAAAGGGCTATTCCATACCATGTGACATCATGCTCAGTATAGAAACTGGGGGGAGTTGGCCAGGAGGCTGAGATCACTGCTTGGGAACTGGCTGGGTATTGGTCAGCAGGTGGTGAGCAATTGCTTTGTGCAGCACTTACTTTGTATATTATTATTATTTTTACTATTGTTTTCCCTTCCCTTTCTGTCCTATTAAACTGTCTTTATCTCAACCCACAAATTTTACCTTTTTTTTTTTCCAATTCTTTCCCCCATCCCACTGGGGAATGGGAGAGTGAGTGAACAGCTGTGTGGTGTTTAGCTGCCTGCCAGGTTAAACCACAACAGTCCTTTTTGGTGTCCAACGTGGGGCACGAAGGGTTCAAGATAACGACAGATCTAACCAGAGTGTGTTAAAACAAATTTATTGTAAGTATTCATTATATTAGTTTAATAGTCACTGGTTGCAATGTTGATTCATTTGCTCTCAGAGTTGTTGTGCTTGTTCTCACAGTTGTGCTATGTAACAACTTACTTGCTGTATGCATTCCCTGTGGTGCTGTTTATCACCTCTGGGAGCTGGATTAAAGTTATCGCTTTGCTGTACTGTATAACACTGGTTTACGGTATGACAAAATTATTGGTCATGAGATTGTACTTAGCACTGTCCTCGTTCCCATACTTTGGGAGCCTCAGGAGCCATTTCTCAGAAACTATTAATAATTACACTTTTTACCTCTTCTCCTTGGAGAACTGATTATTGGGGAGACAGAGGGGGATGCTTTCCCCTGCTCCTTCACCACCCCTTTCTCCTTTAGGCTAGTTACAACAGCTCTTGAGAACTTTGAATATCCTTGGGATATTCAAACCAGCATCCTCCTACTGCTATGACCCCTGAATGCAGTTCAGGTCTTGTTTAGGGTTAAACAACTATTTAAGAATATCATCCAGAGACTGACCAGTCACTCCAACCCCCATGACAGGCACTGCAGTTACTCAAATCCCAGTGACAGGCACTGCAGCTACTCCAACCACCATGATATGCAATGCAGCTACTCAAACCTCAGCAACAGGCACTGCAGTGACTCTAACCCTAGTGACAAACACTGCAGCTACTCAAACTCCAGCGACAGGCACTGTGGCTGAACTAGAGAACCAACCCGTGCCGGCATCAGTCGCCCCTATACACAAGAAGAAATACACAAGAAGATTGGCTCATTCAGTAAGGGATGAAAATGAACCAGGGCCATCACAAGAAGAGGAGGAGGCAGCAGAACCCATAAATGAGATGGTAGCCACCTGATCCCTATCCCTGAGTGAACTGTGAGATATGGGAAAAGATTTCAGTCATCGTCCAGGTGAGCACATCATCACCCAGCTGCTCCAATGCTGGGGTAATGGGGCAGTAATCTGGAATTAGAGGGCAAGGAAGCCAAGCAGCTGGGATCCCTTTCTAGGGAAGGGGGCATTGACAAAGCAATTGGAAAAGGGGCACAAGCCCTCAGCCTCTGGAGACAACTCCTGTCAGGCATGAAGGAAAGGTATCCCTTCAAGGAAGATGTTTATATGTCACTCAGGCAAGTGGACCACCATGGAAAGAGGAATCCAGTACCTGAGAGAATTAGCCGTGCTGGAGGTGATTTATAGTGACCTGGACAATGAGCAGTTACCACAGATCCAGATAAAGTCAGGTGCACACAACCCACATGGCGGAAGTTTGTACGGAGCGCACCATTGTTGCATGCAAACTCACTGGCAGTAATGATCTGGAAAGATGGAGAGGAACAAACAGTGGACGAATAGACTGGCCAACTCCAGCAATACAGAGTCTCTTTCCCTCCCTACGGGCCTGTGTCTTGGCTGTGGAAAGACTGTCTAAAAAACTGTCCTGAGAGTCCCAGCAACTCAAAGAGGATATGTCCTACTCCCCACCTGTATGGACCAGTATCTCAGCCATTAGGAGTAAGCATTCCTCCACCCAAGAGAGAGGATATAGTGGATACACACCGTGGGTCACCCTGTGGTTTTACCTGTGTAACCATGGAGAAGACATGAGGCAGTAGGATGGAAAATCTACCTTGACCCTAGAGGCACGGGCATGTGAATTGCAAGGAAAAACAATCACAAAAAGGGGTTCTTCCAGGAAAAATGCTGCTCCAGTTTCCAGTGGGCAATTCCCTAGACACAGTAGGAGGGCTGATCCTCCCCCTGATCTCAATAAAGGGGCTTTTGATTCGTACTTACAAGAAGTGAGTAACAAATACTATGACCAGGAGTAGAGGGGCCCTGCCTCCAGCCAGGTGGAGGAAAGGGACAATTGGGTTTACTGGAGTGTGTGGATTCGATGGCCTGGCACATCAGACCCACAGGAGTATGAAGCTCTAGTGGACACCAGTGCGCAGTGTACCCTAATGCCATCGAGTTATAAAGGGGCAGAACCCACCTGTATTTCTGGAGTGACAGGGGGATCCCAACAGCTAATCATATTGGAGGCTGAAGTGAGCCTGACTGGGAATGAGTGGCAAAAGCACCACATTGTGACTGGCCCAGAGGCTCTGTGCATCCTTGGCACAGACTGCCTCAGGAGAGATGGTATTTCAAGGACCCAAAATGGTACCGGTGGGCTTTTGGTATAGCTGTCTTGGAGATGGAGGAAATTAAACAGCTGTCCACCTTGCCTGGTCTCTTGAAGGACCCTTCTATTGTGGGGTTGCTGAGGGTTGAAGAACAACAGGTACTGACCGCTACCACACCAGTGCACTGGTGGCAATACCACACCAACCGAGACTCCCCAGTTCCCATCCATAAGCTGATTCTTTGACTGGAGAGCCGAGGAATGATCAGCAAGACTCGCTCATCCTTTAACAGTCCCATGTGACCAGTGCTAAAGTCTAATGGAGAGTGGAGACTAACAGTAGACTGTCGTGGTCTGAATGAAGTCATGCCACCACTGAGTGCTGCTGTGCCGGACATGCTAGAACTTCAATACGAACTGGAATCAAAGGCAGCCAAGTGGTATGCCATAAGTGATATCGCCAATGCATTCTTCTCGGTCCCTTTGGCAGCAGAGTGCAGGCCACAGTTTGCTTTCACTTGGAAGGGCATCCAGTACACCTGGAACTGGCTGCCCCAGGGTGGAAACACAGCCCTACCATTTGCCATGGACTGATCCAGACAAGGGTCTGGAACAGGGTGAAGCTCCGAACAACTGCAGCACATTGATGACATCATTGTATGGGGCAACACAGCAGAAGAGGTTTTTGAGAAAGGGAATAAAATAGTCCAAATCCTTCTGAAAGCTGGTTTTGCCATAAAACAGAGTAAGGTCAAGGCACCTGCACAGGAGATCCAGTTTTTAGGAATAAAATGGCAAGAGGGACATCATCAGATCCCAATGGATGTGATCAATAAAATAACAGCCATGTCCCCACTAACTAGCAAAAAGGAAACACAAGCTTTCTTGGGCGTTGCGGGGTTTTGGAGAATGCATATTCCAAATTACAGTTTGATTGTAAGACCTCTTTACCAGGTGACCTGGAAGAAGAATGATTTCAAACGGAGCCCTGAGCAACGACAAGCCTTTGAACAAATGAAATGGGAGACAGTTCATGCAGTAGCTCTTGGGCCAGTCTGGGCAGGGCAGGATGTAAAAAATGTGCTCTACACCTCAGGTGGGGAGAATAGCCCCACCTGGAGCCTCTGGCAGAAAGCACCAGGGGAGACTTTAGGTTGACCTCTAGGATTTTCGAATCAGGGATACAGAGGACCCGAGGCCCACTATACTCCAGCTGAGAAAGAGATATCGGCAGCACAGGAAGGGGTTCGAGCTGCTTTGGAAGTTGTTGGTACTGAAGCACAGCTCCTGCTGGCACCCCGACTGCCAGTGCTGGGCTGGATGTTCAAAGGGAGGGTCCCCTCTACACATCATGCAGCTGATGCTACGTGGAGTAACTTGGTCCCACTGATCACACAACGGGCTTGAACAGGAAACCCCAATCACCCAGGAATCTTGGAAATGACCATGGACTGGCCAGGAGGCAAAGATTTTGGCATATCGCCAGAGGAGGAGGTGACGCATGCTGAAGAGGCCCCACTGTATAACAAACCACCAGAAAATGAGAAGCAATATGCCCTGTTCACTGATGGGTCCTGCCGTCTTGTGGGAAAGCATCAGAGGTGAAAGGCTGCTGTATGGAGTCCTATATGACACGTCGCAGAAACTGCTGAAGGAGAAGGGGAGTCAAAGCAGTTTGCAGAGGTGAAAGCCATCCAGCTGGCTTTAGATATTGCTGAATGAGAAAAGTGGCCACTCCTTTATCTCTATACTGACTCATGGATGGTGGCAAATACCACCACAGGGTGGCTGCAGCAATGGAAGCAGTGCAACTAACAGTGCAGAGGCAAACCCATCTGGGCTGCCATATTGTGGCAAGATATTGCTGCCTGGGTAGAGAACCTGGTCGTAAAAGTACATCATGTAGATGCTCACGTACCCAAGACTTGGGCCACTGAAGAACATCAAAACAACCAGCAGGTGTTTCAGGCTGCTGAGATTGAAGTGGCTGAGGTGGATCTGGACTGGCAACATGAGGGTGAATTATTTATAGCTCAGTGGGCCCATGACACCTCAGGCCATCAAGGAAGAGATGTAACATATAGATGGGCTCACAATTGAGGGATGGACTTAACCATGGACACTATTGCACAGGTTATCCATGAATGTGAAACATGCACTGCAGTCAAGCCAGCCAAGCAGTTAAAGCCTCTGTGGTATGGAGGATGATGGCTGAAATACAAATACGGAGAGGCCTGGCAGATTGATTATATCACACTCCCACAAACCCACCAAGGCAAGCACCATGTGCTTACAACGGTGGAAGCAACCACCAGATGGCTGGAAACATATCCCATGCCCCATGCCACTGCCTGGAACACTGTCCTAGGCCTTGAAAAACAAGTGCTATGACAACATGGCACCCCAGGAAGAATTAAGTCAGATAATGGGACTCATTTCTGAAACAACCGCATAGACACCTGGGCTGAAGAGCATGGCATTAAGTGGGTATATCACATCCCCTGTCACACACCAGCCTCCTGGAAAATCAAATGATACAATGGACTGTTAAAGACTACCCTGAGAGCAATGGGCGGTGGGACATTTAAACATTGGGATACACATTTAGCAAAAGCCACCTGGTTAGACAACACCAGGGGATCTGCCAATCGAGCTGGCCCTGCCCAAACAAAACTTTTATGTACTGCAGAAGAGGATAAAGTCCTTCTAGTGCATGTAAGAAATATGCTGGGGAAGACAGTCTGGGTTACTCCTGCCTCAGGCAAAGGCAAATGCATTTGTGGGACTGCTTCTGTTCAAGGACCTGGGTACACTTCATGGGTAATGCAGAAGGAAGGGGATTTGGTTTTGAGTGAAAACAGCCAGTGAACTGAATGGTATGATGTTAATTGCTGTGTAGAATCACAGAATGCTTTGGGTTGGAAGGGACCTTTAGAGGCCATCCAGCCCAACCCCCTGCACTGAGCAGGGACAGCTTTAACCAGATCAGGTTGCTCAGAGCCCCGTCCAACCTGACCTTGAATGTTGCCAGGGATGGGGCTTCCACTACCTCTCTGGGCAACCTGTGCCAGTGCTTCACCACCCTCATTGTAAAAAACTTCTTCCTTATATCCAGTCTAAATCTATCCTCCTTCAGTTTAAATCCATTACTCCTTGTTCTGTCACAACAGGCCTTGCTAAAAAGATTCTCCCCATCCTTTCTGTAGGCCCCCTTTAAGTACTGAAAGGCCACAATAAGGTGTCCTCGCAGCCTTCTCTTCTCTAGGCTGAACAACCCCAACTCTCTCAGCCTGGCCTCATAGGAGAGGTGCTCCAGCCCTTGGATCATTTTTGTGGCCCTCCTCTGGACCTGCTCCAGCAGGTCCATGTCCTTCTTGTGCTGAGGGCTCCAGAACTGGGCACAGTACTCCAGGTGGGGTCTCAGAGTAGAGGGGCAGAAAGGGTTCACTTGCCACCCCAATTGTGGACTTGTTTCCACTCCTCTAAGACCCTGCCTACATCCTGGTGGGGGGAGGATACTGGCTCCCTTTTGTCATGGGCTTTCTCTGGAGGCTGTCCTTCATCAGGTTTCCAGGAGCTCAGAGCGTGGTTCCACCAGTCTATCTCTTGCTCAGACTCCCTGATGCTCCGTAGCCTGTCTACTTCCTCTCTTAGCTCTGCCACCAGGCCAAGTAGATAGTCCACTTGGTCACAGCGCACACAGCTGTTCCCTCCACTGCCATCTGTTCCCAGTGCAAGCTGGTGGCAATCCCTGCAGCTGGAGACCTGGACAGCTGTGTGTTTCTCTGGGAGTTCAGTCTGGGTAGATACAGCCTTCCTGGGTAGTGCAGAGGATACAGCCTTCTGCCAGGTGGATACCATAGCCATGCCTAGGCTCCCTCTCACCAGCTGAACTTACTGAACCTACCTCTTGAGCTAGGAGGGGAATTTGGCCTTCCCCACACACCCTGCTCATATAATATAATACTGTATGGCATCACTTTTATGGTCGCTATATGCCATATCAGCAGTATTACAGTAAGAATCACCCAGATTAATGAAGAATGAACTTCAATAAAGCCAAGCAAAGTGCAGCTTGGGAACTGGCTGGGTATTGGTCAGCAGGTGGCGAGCAATTGCCTTGTGCAGCACTTACTTTGTATATTATTATTATTATTTTCCCTTCCCTTTCTGTCCTATTAAACTGTCTTTATCTCAACCCATGAATTTTACTTTTTTTTTTTTTTTTTAAATTCCCTCCCCCATCCCACTGGGGAGCAGGAGAGTGAGCAAACAGGTGTGTGGGGCCTGCCAGCTGCCTGCCAGGTTAAACCACAACTGTTAAATTATTCTGCAACACCTCCCAGGTTATGACAAAGCCTCCATAACCTGTGTGCATTGCAGAGGAAGAGATCAGGGAGGAGAGGCAGGAGACAGGAGGATCAAAAGCATGTGTGTGTATAGACAAGAACTGGTGAAACCAAGCCTTCATCCATGAGTAGGCCACCATGTACAGACACCAGACCAGGCAACAGCACATGTTCATCCCAGAGGAGCACAAAGCTTTCTCCAAGCTCTAGCCACACATCCTTGAAATCAGCTACTTCTGGGAAAGAGGTATATTGATTACAGCAGTGCTCAGAGCTGTGGAGGAAATAAGGTATTTCTCCAGACAAATCTGCCAGGGGAGGGAGGCTTTAACCTGGCTTTATCCTGGCCTGCACCTCAGCAGGGCTGAGCACTGTGGAGAGGAAAAGGGCACAACAGAGAGCTCCACACTGAAGTGTATAGAGGTGGGGCCAGTTTGTTTTACCCGTACTCGTTCAAAAATCCTTTCCTGATGTTCTTGTTCAGCAGAAGAGCCTTCAGCCACTCATAGTCTCTATCTCCCTCCAGGAAGTGAATGTATCTGACATGCTAAGAAAACAAGTGAGCATTAATGAACAGCGGAAGAGAGACACATCCTTTAAAAACAAAAAGCAAGCAGGCATCTAGGCTCACTGAGTTTCTTGGACACACATCTTCAGTCTGCAGCTTTTAACTATCCCACAGAAGCAGAATGGAGATAACATCTGCTGTGCAGCTACTTCTACATGCCAGAAGGCTGGAGTAGGACTGATGCAGCTTGCCACTGCAGATACTCACACCAAGCCAAGCCAATGCAGGTTCCCTCACTAAGGGTAATGCTAATGTGTTAGCTCAGCCCCTTTGTTCCTCGTGCATGGTAAGATCAGAACTGAAGGCCACAGACTAACAGCATCCCATCAAAGCTGTGCACACATACAGCATAGGCCTAACTTACTTTTCCCCGCGGGATGTTGCTGAACCCTCTGTGTCCCAAGATCTGGAGTGAGGACACCAGGGAGTAGGCTGTGAATCCATAAAAGGAGGTTTTTGTTCCCACATCTTTTTCATAACCTTTGATTACAGCCCCGCTCACCCTGGCCAAGGACATCAAACAGAGGAGCAAAGTTAGCAGGTGACCACTGAAAACCCTCGCATCCATGTTTATAACAAGAAAAGACAGCATTAGTCTGGAGGAAGGGAGGATTAGGCCCATTTTGAGCTACACCTCTTGATCTGCAACAGAGCCCCTGCTTTGGAGATGGCTCTTTCTGGCTCACCTGTGAACCCAGGCTCTTCCTGTGTCTTTAGGAACTTCCCAATTCCTTTATGTTTTTCATCTCCTCCTGCCATTAGTCATTTTGGCACTTGGGAATCAGTGCAATACTACAAGAGGTGAAGTTATCCAGCTGTAATTATCTGCTAGGCAGAATAAGCTAGCTGTGTATCTTCTAAAAAGGAAGACTGCCTTACCGGAAGACATAGTCATGGGAGTCAATCTCCTGGCCCATGCCAGAGTTATTCAATATTCCTCCATTCCCCACGACAGCACAGCTGATGCATGTTGGCACGCTGCTGTTGCTGTTGGCCAGGAGCAGCTGCTGGTGGGGATTTGGGGGCAGCAGGGTCATGACTTCCTTCACCACTGTGAAGCAAACATGGTGGAGAGTTAGCACAGTGAAACCACCACAGTTTTCACCACAAGATCCACCCAGCCTGATGCCTTTGACAGGGAGATGCTGCAAACCTCCAAGCTACTTGGCATAAGGTTCCTGTTGGGAGTTTGATGGTCCTATCCTGACATGCCCTGAGGAACTCACGTGAGTAATTCAGCTCCATGAAGCCATACGGAGGTGCGAAATGCTCCAGGCGGTCCCACTCACTGTCACTGAAGTATCTCTTGTCTGTGAAGAGCACAATGTTGGGCAGGAAAAGACCTTGCAGCCAGTCAGACTTGGCAGCTTTGGCCTTCACCGATTCAGAGCAGGTCTTGAAAAACAAAAAGAAAACAGTGAGGACTGATTAGCAGGGAGCTGATAAACCTGACTGAGAGCCAGTGCTTGGGTGCCTGTGTGTGAGAGTACTGGAGAGAAGTACAGAAACTCCAGCAGTACATCATCTATTCCCCTCAGTGTCCCCATCACCATGAACATGAGGCATAATTTCAGCACTGCATCAATAACTAGCTGGTGGAAAGTCACCTACAAGGAAACCAGCATGACTCCAGGTCTCTGAGACTTTCCTCTTCAGAACAACAGGCCTGTGATGCTCACATATCTTACTGGCTTTGGGCCTCATTAACAGATGCAAATTAGTATCTGTAATAGGTCTAACCTAAATATATCAAATAAGGCTAGCAGGCCCTGTTGGCAACACACCTCACAAGGTCCTGGCCTCAGAGTGCACATGAGCAAACACACAGAGGAACATGTTAGATCAGATCACCATTATTGCTCCCTTTAAAGATAAGAAAAAGCGTGCAAACAACTTGTTCAATGTCATGAATGAATCACAGAGAATCATGTGGCTGAGAAGGGAATCCAAGTCAGCTTATCAACTCTAACAAGAGGGGTCTCACTACAGCTGGCAAGAGTTAGGCTGTGTGTGCAGATGGAGAGCAGAAGGATGAGATGTCATCCAAAGGGATCTGGACAAACTGGAGAGATGGGCCTGTGTGAACCTCATGAGGTTCAACAAGGCCAAGTGCAAGGTCCTGCACCTGGGACGGGGCAATCCCCGGTATCAGTACAGGTTGGGGGATGAAGAGAGTGAGAGCAGCCCTGCAGAGAAGGACTTGGGGGTACTGGTGGATGAAAAGCTGGACATGAGCTGGCAATGTGCACTTGCAGCCCAGAAAGCCAGCCCTATCCTGGGCTGCATCAAAAGAAGCGTAGCCAGCAAGTCGAGGGAGGTGATTCTGACCCTCTACTCTGCTCTGGTAAGACGTCATCTGGAGTACTGCGTCCAGCTCTGGGGCCCTCAGCACAAGAAGGACATGGACCTGCTGGAGCAGGTCCAGAAGAGGGCCACAAAAATGATCCAAGGGCTGGAACACCTCTCCTATGAGGCCAGGCTGAGAGAGTTGGGATTGTTCAGCCTAGAGAAGAGAAGGCTGCGAGGACACCTTATTGCGACTTTCCAATACTTAAAGGGGGCTTACAGGAAAGATGGGGAGAATCTTTTTAATAAGGCCTGTTGTGACAGAACAAGGAATAACGGATTTAAACTAAAGAAGAATAGATTTAGACTAGACATTAGAAGTTTTTTACAATGAGGGTGGTGAAGCACTGTAACAGGTTGCCCAGAGAGGTGGTAGAGGCCCCATCCCCTGGCAACATTCAAGGTCAGGTTGGATGGGACTCTGAGCAACCTGATCTGGTAAAAGCTGTCCCTGCTCACTGCAGGGAGGTTGGGCTAGATGACCTCTAAAGGTCCCTTCCAACCCAAAGCATTCTATGATTCTGTGAAAAGGTGAATTGGCAACACCTGGGAAAGACTCTCCTCTTGTTGATAAGGAACAGGAAACAAGAACAGGAAACAAGAACAGGAAAAAATGTTACTTTTTAACCATCATTTCTCCAATGGGGCACACATACACATGGTTGAATTTTCACCAATATTGACAGAAAAATCTTACAAATGGAAACGGTCCCCACACTACTGTCTCCAAAGCAGGCAGGTACATGCTTATCAATCCTCATCTAACCCTTCTTCTTTGACCTTACTTGGACTTTAATACAGGCAACTAACAAAGCCTCTGTTCCTGTGCACTAAGACCCTCCCCACCATCATAGCCAGCATCATTCTTCACAGCCACAGCACAAGCATCACTGCTGCCAAAGCCTTTGACTTGCTTTGGTACATAATGTGCTTGGGTGAACAGGCACACAGAGGCATTCCTATTTCTGTTCCGTCACCATGACCCTGCTTGTTTTCTTTAGTTGGGCTGCATAACACAAAGATTAAGGCAAATCTGGGGATTGTAAACCTGAGTCTTCATAGGAATGCAGATGTTCAGTTTCCATTTCTCACCTGATCTCTTGGGGACACCTGTATGAAGACTGCCGTTTAGTGCCAGACACCTAATGCCTGCCCATAGGCATCATAAGACTAGGTGTGACCCAACTTACCTTAGGGTGCCATGCCACACATACACTGCATTGGGTGCCTAAGTCCCCTATGCAATATAAATTAGAAAGGCAAAAGCCCATCTAGAACTCAATCTGGCCAATGCTGTAAAAGATAATAAAAAATGCTTTTACAAGTACATTAGCAATAAAAGGAGAGCCAAGGAGGATCTCCATCCTTTGCTGGATGTGGGGGGGAACATGGTACTTAATGCCTTCTTTGCCTCTGTGTTTAACAGCCAGACCGGTCATCCCCAGGGTACTCAGGCCCCTGAGCTAGAGGATAGGGATGGGGACCAGAATGGAGCCCTCATAGTCCAGGAGGAAGCAGTTAATGACCTGCTATGCCACCTGGATGCTCACAAGTCTATGGGGCCGGATGGGATCCACCTGAGAGTACTGAGGGAGCTGGCAGAGGAGCTTGCCAAGCCACTTTCCATCATCTATCAACAGTCCTGGTTAACAGGGGAGGTCCCTGATGACTGGAGGCTTGCCAACATGACGCCCATCTACAAGAAGGGCCGGAAGGAGGACCCGGGAAACTACAGGCCTGTCAGCCTGACCTCAGTGCTGGGAAAGATTATGGAGAGGTTCATCTTGAGTGAACTCAACAGGCAAGTGCAGGTCAACCAGGGGATCAGGCCCAGCCAGCATGGGTTCATGAAAGGCAGGTCCTGCTTGACCAACCTGATCTCCTTTTATGACCTGGTGACCCGCCTGGTAGATGATGGAAAGGCTGTGGATATCATTTACCTGGACTTTAACAAAGCTTTTGACACCATCTCCCACAATATTCTCCTTGGGAAGCTGGCAGTTCATGGCTTAGACGGGTGTAGTCTTCGCTGGGTAAAAAACTGGTTGGGTGGCCGAGCCCAGAGAGTAGTTGTAAATGGAGTTAAGTCCAGTTGGCAGCTGGTCACGAGCAGTGTTCCCCAGGGCTCAGTTTTGGGGCCAGCCTTGTTTAATATCTTTATCAATGATCTGGATGAGGTGATTGAGTGCACCCTCAGTAAGTTTGCAGACGACACCAAATTGGGTGGGAGTGTCGATCTGCTGGAGGGTAGGATGGCCCTGCAGAGGGACCTGGACAGGCTGGACCGATGGGCCGAGGCCAACTGTATGAGGTTTAACAAGGCCAAGTGCCAGGTCCTGCACTTGGGTCACAACAACCCCATGCAATGCTACAGGCTTGGGGAAGAGTGGCTGGAAAGCTGCCTGGCTGAAAAGGACCTGGGGGTGGTGGTAGACAGCCGGCTGAACATGAGCCAGCAGTGTGCCCAGGTGGCCAAGAAGGCCAACAGCATCCTGGCTTGTGTCAGGAATAGTGTGGCCAGCAGGAGCAGGGAGGTGATTGTCCCCCTGTACTCAGCACTGGTGAGGCCGCACCTGGAATACTGTGTCCAGTTTTGGGCCCCTCGGTACAAGAAAGACATTGAGGTGCTGGAGCGTGTTCAGAGATGGGCAACAAGGCTGGTGAAGGGTCTGGAGCACAGGCCTTATGAGGAGTGGCTGAGGGAACTGGGATTGTTTAGCCCAGAGAAGAGGAGGCTGAGGGGAGACCTTATCGCTCTCTACAGCTACCTGAAAGGAGGTTGTAGTGAGGTGGGTGTTGGTCTCTTCTCCCACATAGTTAGCGATAGGATGAGAGGAAATGGGCTCAAGCTGCGCCAGGGGAGGTTTAGGTTGGAAATTAGGAAAAATTTCTTCACGGAAAGGGTGGTCAAGAATTGGAACAGGCTGCCCAGAGAAGTGGTGGAGTCACCATCCCTGGAAGTGTTCAAAAAATGGGTAGATGTGGCACTTTGGGACATGGTTTAGTCTAGTCTACCCTTGATTGGTTTAGAGTAGACTTGGTAGTGTAGGTTAATGGTTGGACTGGATGATCTTAAAGGTCTTTTCTAACCTAAACGATTCTATGATTCTATATATCAAGGCACCTAAGAGTGGGATCACCTCGTAGCACATCTCGAAGGAAAGATATTTTCCCCAGCTTCTGATGCACCTAAGCTCCAGAAAGGGCTGCTCAGGCTGACTTCCAAAGTTCCTTTCAAACTTCCACCCATGAAAATGCGTGCAATTGCAGTAAGTTCCCATAGTGGAGCATGGTGGAGGACTGGCCAGGCTGAGTCGTACATATAGGTCTCCCTCTCTGGCTCCCAGCAGCATGTGCATATACCAGCAAGTTGACCTACCAGCTTGGAGATCATCCTCAACCACGAAGGGCACACATGCCCAGTGGACAGCAGACAAGGAGATCACCAGGGAGGCATCCATCATTCTTGGCAAACACACACATGGCCATCACACCTACCGATGGTGGAGATGAGCTGTCCAGCAGGTACTTGTCCTCAAAATCCCACCGTGGCTCAGACTTGAAGTCAGCAGCCCTCAGTTTCTTCTTTTCTGTCACTGCAGCAGCCTGAGGAACAGGTCTTACAGTTTTCACTGATGCAGGAGGGTCTTTTGGCTTTGTTTGGTCTTTGGATATGTTGTTTTCATGAGCTCCCTTCACCCCAGAGGATGGTTTCACTGTTTCCTTCTCCTTGACTCCCTCTACCCTGGGAAGTGGTTTCACTATTGTCTTTTCCTTGGCTTCTTCCACCCCTGGGGCTGGTCTTACTTGTTTCTCCTTGTTTCCCTGCACCCTAGGGGCTGTTTCCACTGTTGTCTTCTTGATTCCCTCCAACTTGGGGGGTGGTTTCACAGCCATGTTCTCCTTGGCTTCCTGCACCCTGGCAACTGGTTTCGTCATTTTCTTCTGCTCCTCCTTTCCTTCCCATCTTGGTGTCCCCTTAACGGTATCTTGTTCAAGCCTTGTGATGTCTCTCTCCAAAGCCACCTTTAAAAAGCTCTTTGAGTTCCCATTATCAGAATAGTTTAAACCCTGTTGCTCTTTGGTGTCCACCTGTAGTGTATCTGGGGCAAGTTGGAAAATGTTCACTTGCCTGAATGCAATCAAAGAAAAAGCAGACACATCACACACACTTTCCACTTAACATTGAACACCTTCCAGCCCATTTCTAGTGCTCTTGACTCTGAGCCCCTCTCTGTGCTTCACAGCAACCACTGCATATGACCACCACACTCAGATGACTTTCCTTGGCAACTGCCACTGAGTTTCTGCAGGATACTGGATGAATTCAATTTCACTTTTCAACTTCCCACACCATTCTGGCCTGATTACTGCTTATCTCTCCACTAAACAAATCCCAGAGGTTACACACTCCTCTTCTGCACTTGGCAGTAACTGCAAATCAGCACAGAACAGCTTTGCCCTGCACCGGGCAGGACCCCTGGCAATGTCCCCAGAGCACTGCAGGACTGTTTTGGAGATCCTGAATTCAGGACACAGGACACACCATGAAGGGAGCCATCTGGATCTCTTCTTTGCCAGCAGAGACAAGTGCTTCAGCAACAGAGCATGAAGATCTTCCAGAATTCAGTCAGGGAAGTCTAATAAGAAGTGAAACTCACTCTTTTACCATACATCACTTCTTGAGCATTTGGGGCCACAAGGCACTTTTTCCTCTCCTCCTCCCCCTTAGCCAGCTAATGCAATGGCATCACACTGCACTAGCCAGGTACACATATTAAGACAGGCACTCTGAAGCTATTAAAATACACTCTGAAGCTTAAAAATGTAACATATCTGCATTTTTAGCAATCGCCTCTACTATTGCAGCTGCCCTGTTGCCTGATTCAGAGGCACAGGCAGGTACAAGGATATCATAGGAGGATACAGCTGCCAACAGCAGAACCACCACCTGCAACAAGACTGCGCTGAAACCCAGGAAAAAAAAAAAATCAAGGCAGAAGTGGTGGGGTTTTGTCCCAAACATTTGTTCTTATCTGCACATGGCTGGAGGGTGGAACAGGAAAGAGGAAAGTGAAACATTTCTGCAGCTGAGCTTTTATGTATGGCAAAGCTTTTCAGGATAAACCAGCATAGTTGTGGCAGCCTGATTTCACACTCATGTTCACCCTTTGCATGATGCATTTGTTTCAGAGCTGTGGATTTTTTCCGAGGCAATAAATGGGGGGGAAAAAGGCACCTCTGCAGGTAGTAGGCTGTAGATAACAGTTCAATCGCTGCTGAAGCTTCAGAGTGGTATGGCATTCATTAAAGTGATTAGGAAATTACAACTAAGGAGGCTTTTAAAAATCATTTTGTATCAGATAAATACTTGAACCTTTCCAAAGCTGTTTCTAAGAAAAAGAGGCTGTGGTAAATGGCCTATCACCTTTTCCTCTACCTCCCCTGATAATCATTAGCCAGTTTCAACCAAGTATGCGGCAGTTGCTTTCTATCATAGTGCTTCATGTAGAAACTTGTGTTACTGTTTACTGCCTAATAAGAGGAAAGATTTTATGTATACACCCTAAGTAAGGAGACATTTGGTAAGGTAGCTCAGGCAGATCTTAAATCCCTGGATGATTTTCTGTTGTATTTTTAAGATGATGTTTAAAATTTTGAAATTAAAGGGCAAAGAACAAATGCAACAGGACAATACGACAAACCACCCCCCAACCAAGACTTTCCATACTTGCAGTCTCTCAGGGCACAGATTCCATCCCAGCTCTATTACACTTCAATTTCAAATACCATGCCAAACATACAGAGACCAAAATGTAAAACTGAGGGCCCTTCACATCCAAAACCTTACCCCCTGCAGTCAGACCCACATGGCCACGCACTTGTGCCTACACAGGTCCCTGCTTTCCTGACCAGCATTTTAAATCCAGACAGTTGGTCAAAGCAACTCATCACATTTAAGGATCTAGAGTTCAGATGGCAAACAACTGCAGAAGCTCAATGATATTTACTGTTTTTTTCCTCTCCATTTACAAAGCCCTAGGACAAAGAGAGGATAAAGCCATGAAAATGCTGCTTTGTATATTTTACATTGCATATAAAGGTACAGAAAGAGACCTGACACACAGATAACCACATACAGCTCATGCCTAGTTGTGTTTTACTTAAGTTGCAAAAATATGGACACTTCCATTATCTGAAACCCCAGCAGAATGAAATGGCTTCAAGCAGCTAGGTGTAAAGAGCCAGTTCCTGTCCCAGCTCTTCCACTGACAGGCTCTGTGATAGAGAACAACTCACTTCACTTCTCTCCACCTTTTCCTTCTCCCAGCCTCGCTTGTGCAGATTCTGACCTCTCCTAATTGATAGCTGTCCTCAAGATGTGGTCTCAAGTCAGTGCAGCTGAGCTAAACTCATGCCATCTCCAGAAGAGATCTAGGTGTTCCCAGCCTCACCCCTCCTGCCTGCCCCCACAGCATCAGCCCTGAGAGGTCCAGCTGAAAACTAACCCCACCAAGGCAAGCCAGATGAGCTCATCAGGAGAGCTGGGACCATATGAGGACTGGTGGGGAGGTGGGGAGTGGTGTTTCCTATACACAGCATAGGGCACCAACACATAAGCAAGCCACGCTTGTAGCAGAAAAGGCTCAGGTATCTGCTGTGCTCATGCATGGTTTACCTGCCAACGATTCTGGAGACATTTTACTGCAGTCTACACTGCAATTCCCTCCACACCCATTCTTGTAGGATTTACTTGACCAGTTATATAAAAAAATACATTGATCATGTGTGCATAACGTTGGTCTCCCAGTATGCAGAATATTTATATTAGGAATCAGATGTTGAACTTGCTGTAAATTTGAAGGTATCCCACCAAATTCAGTGCCCAGCAACGCAGTCTGGACTACGGCTGAGTGAGGTCCTTCTAGGAGCCACAAGGAAAAGCAAATACTGTGTAGTGCCAAGTATGAAAACAGGTAGCATCAATAAAACAAAAGCTGCTTTCTTAAACAGCTGTGCAAGGAAACACTGGAAACTAGTGATCCAGCAGAAGCAAGTTTTCGACTGTGGATCTTCCAGCACTGTGCTTTGATTGTACACAACATGCTCTGCTAAAGCAAAGTGGTCATCTAACTCCGATCAGAAGTGCAAGTTTCAGAGTAAAAAGACAGAGACAGAGGGAGAGACAGAAAGCGAGCACAAGCACTCTATCCAGACAGTGCATATCACAAGGAAGCAGGTCTCTTACCTGAAAACCCTTGTCTTCAACAAGCCAAACAAGGAGCTGAAATTAGCAATGAAGATGCAAAAGTGTGTTAAAACAATGAGCCAGATAAGGGCTCTGGGAATTTTAGGAAGCCTTCTCCTGAAAAACCACATAGTCGGATGCCCGAGAGCAACAGAGGCTCTGCTGCTGCTGCCCTGAGGTGCTCACTAGGCAGTGCTTTCCAAAGGTGTGTTGAATGAGTGGGCTGGTCTTCTCTCTGGATTTCCCTACAAGAACGTATACACCCTCTCTCCCAACATTCTCAGACACTCCACACACTGATCCAATTTCTCTCAGACAAGACAGCAGCTTTGCACTGTTCCCATCTATCACCCTAAGCTTACTGCAACACAGAGTGGGGAAACAAACACCTTCTACTACAAGCAACGGAAGTTTCCTATATTTTCCTTAATGCGGTTAGTCCAGTATAAGAAGGAAACACTTTACCGTTAATCTGGTGGAAGTACCACTAGGAACATCTGTGTGAATTATGGAAGTAGCCATAGTTACAGTCAAAGAAATTAGCTTTCAGACCACCACTTGCCCAAGAGCTCAGGCAAGATTCTAGGCATAACCATAAACAGATCTTTATTGTAGCTCCAATCCAGAAGCAATCCCTGCCCCCAAAAGCTGATGGCTAGATACACATCCATTTTACCTTGTGATTGCTTTGAAACCAGTCAAAGTAAGACTCCTTGCAAGTCCACCATAGAATAGAGGAGTTTGTGTTTAAAGGCAGATCAGTGCTTGGGTTAACCATTAGAGGACAGGGCTTAGAGTCAGACAGTTCCCTCCCTCTCTAATAAAGCTGACTTGTCTTTAGGGCAACTGGAAGAACTTCAATCCAGCATTTCACTGTCTGAAAGGTGCCAACTCAATCACAATTTAACCCTGCTATTGCTGACAAACTTGTTACACGGGCCTGTCTGCAGCTCAGGTTCCCAAGCTGGCTCAAGGGTGTGCCACCAGCTCTGAGCTGCTTGTACAGACAGCAGCAATATACATTCTTCAGCTGCTCTTCTTTGTGAGCTCTCAGTCAAGCTTCCTCCAGCACCAACTCTAGGACTGGTCTTTTAATTTTGGCTTTTGAACTCTTGCCCCATCACTTCACAGGGATCACAGAGTGGCCAGGAAATGATAGTTATGTCAGCTCACCACTAAAACAGAACATGTATGGATTCGAGTCTGTGGCTAGCTGTAGAATTTAAAAGAACTAGATTACCCTGGTGACCCCCACGGCACAGCACCTTGAAATTCAGTTGGTTTCAAGGGAGTATCTAATATATCTGAATTTTTATTCCACATAACACCAAAATATGTTTCAAGTTTCTTGTATCTGTGAATCATGCCATCATGGACAGACAGACAACTCCCTTCTACACTACTGCCCTTAGTGCGACCCTGGTCATTTGGGTTTTGTACAGTACAATCAGGCTTTGCTCATCAACAGTGTCAATTAAAACAAAGCTTCACTAATGCCATATGCACAGGAAACGCTCCAAGGGTAATGAAACCCTGCTGCAACCCTAGGGGTTTGATTTACACTTGATTTGAGCCATGAGCATATTCAGACCTGGGATATGTTGCTTCTGATTGATAGGTAGCACCTAACAATCTCTCTCCCCATCCCAGGTTCCACAATACATATCTCAGCCTCTCCTCTTCATGAAAATCAGTGGTCTGCCTGGAGATCGATCTTCGGCAGTCCAGAATACATCTCCTCACCAGCAGAGGGAAAGATTAGCAGAGATGAACACCACAGCCAGATAAACACTTACCTGTACCAAAGATGTAGTTTTACATGCTATAGTAAAGGGCTATTTTGATTCATGGGGAGCTGTTAAATATTAACCCTGACAGGTGAAGGGGAGACGGCCATATTGCTTCTTACAACCATAGGCTGCTTTTGCACAGCTCTTATCAAAAATCAAGCTCAAATATAAAAAAGCTTTTGTTGACAATATCACAAATCTCAGAAACTAGTACCTACACTGTTACTGAATACACAGAGAACTGAAGGTGTTTGCTCTAAGTTACAGGAAAGCCAGTCAACAGGTTTCGCACCTACCTTGCACCCCTCCACGCATCACAGTAAAAAGCTGCAAGGATTCCCACTACGAGGCTCAGCAGTAGCTGCATTTCTTTATTGTCCATACTTCCTGACAAGTTACTCTCTCTGGATTTAAGTGCAAGACATCGGTTATCAGAGGACCTAGGAGAGAAAAATGAAACAATTCCCACTACGAGGCTCAGCAGTAGCTGCATTTCTTTATTGTCCATACTTCCTGACAAGTTACTCTCTCTGGATTTAAGTGCAAGACATCGGTTATCAGAGGACCTAGGAGAGAGAAATGAAACAATAACACAGGTTTGAAAAGCCCTTGAAGAAACACAAGGGAGGTTTAGTCCAGGGTGCAACCCTGCCTCCAGCTACAGCAAAACATTTCACTATTGCTCAAACTGAGCCTAGGATCAAAGGAGATCTGTTGAACAATTACAGGCACTGAGAAAGGGATCAGCCAAGGTATTGCCATATTCCTGGGCAGCCCTCATTAGCTCCAGGCAATTCTAGAGAGGTGGGCTACAGGTCTGGGTGTGCAGCAGGCAAGTAGCAACTCTGTGGCCACAAGATCTCCAAGGGGACATTCTTACAGGAATAAGTATCAGTCCTGAAGCACTGATATGCAGCGTACACAGCAATGGCTTCATTTTAGCCTTCCTCTTTCAAGCCCTATGCACCTTCAGGCATACTGCTTGGAAGAAGCTGCTTGTGTGCGACTACAAGGCCTTTTTTGTTAATAGGGTCCCAAAGGGAAATTCTGGAGGCAGCAAACATTTTCCTTCAACCTCCTCCATGTTACATTACTGCAAAACCAAGAGCCACAAGGGATAGCAAGATTCCTACAACCAGAAAAAGACAGCTTTCTTTGCTTTTAAGGAACTGTGCTGGCAATTGTGGAGAACATGTCCGTAGTACTGTATGTTCAGCAAAGACTCTGCTTGGGGGAATATCCAAATCTCTGGCAACCACATTAGTCAAAAGCAGGCTTGCTATGCAAAGCACACAGCTTTTCACCTTCTTGGTGTAAGAAAGGAAAACCTAAAAAAAACCTATCAGAGTACTGCCTTTCACTTCCTTGGAATATTATTTCATTATCCTCCACCACTGAAATCGGTCTGTCAAAGCTCAGGCAGCCAGGCTGGTTAGCTCAAACATGAGGTCAGATTGGGAAATGGGGATGTATTGTAACTCCTCAGAGATGGCCTGCTAAAGACTGAGGCCAAGAGCAGAGCTACTCCCTTGTAAAGCTCTGTAAGAAGTGTGATTCCTGGGATACACAGGGCTCCCAGCCCACAGACAGGGAGATAATAAGCAAAGACTGCACCTAACACAGGGGTTGGCAACCTCTGAAGGGCCACAGGCCATATGCCAGCCTCCTTTTCCAAGGTTTTGCATGTTTCTCTGGCAGTCCTACCAGCAATCCCAGGAGATGCTGCTTCTCTCATGGTGCAGAGACTCCGAGCCCAGCACTGCTGCTCCATGTTCAGTGTGTCCAGCTACCAACATCAATGCCCACACCAGAAGTTCTTCTATTCTTTAGTGCTGTGAAAGTAAGACTTTTTTTTTTTTCTTAAGCAAACTCTACCTGGGACTATCAAGTGAAGATGGTTATCTGTTAGCCCTTTCCCACCTCTAACAGTCCATTTAATTCCACATCCACTTAACTACATCCTTAGTTACATCTGGAAAAAATAAAAGGCAGATTTGCCTTTCTGGGTTTTTTTTTTTTCCATAAACAAAATTTATCTCCATTAGATCTTAAGCTGTGCGTGTGTTGTGGGTGTCAGCTAGAGTCTGAACAACTCATCCTGTGCATGTTCTCCAGGTGGTTGTGTATCAAATCTTGCTTACTTGCCTGTGCCCTGTGTGCTTTCCCACTTTCCCATGACTCTGGGCTAGGGGACATCACAAGATGTGCTTTAAGGACCAAGCTGTTCTACAAACTGATCAAGATTCACTGTAGGACAAACCTGTCTTTCAGTGATGTCCACAACATACCAAAACCAGTACTTGACTGGAAGCCTGTGGAATAAGGACCTGCTAATGAAGCTGGGGATGTTTGGACCTGTTCACAGTATTACTTGATGATATAAGAACTGAGTGTTATAACTCGGAGAGAAAAAGAACATTGCCTGCAGCATGCAACTACTCAGCAGTCATGCCTGTGGGTTAGCAAAGGCTAAGCTAGCAAAGGCTTGGCTTGGAAATGGTAGGTTCTTGTTTTCCCCTCCCAGTTCAGTTGTCATCTTCAGAAGCACATGCTTTCAGGCTGAGAATACAGGGCAGAAAGAAATTACAAAAGCAAACTCTGCACAGCTATTTGTCTTGCTTTCACCAAACAAAACTGATAGCCCAACAGCTCCCAAGCTTGCCTTAATTCCACACTCGCTGGCCATTTTCCAGCAAGTCCCTTCCCTTCTACGCCAAACCTTCTCTCAGAGACACTGAACAAACACCCAGAGACAACAGCATTTACCAGCACAAAGCCCCCACCGCTTCTACTGCTGCACTTGCAAAAATACACACAGTTTTGTCGCAGAGCAATGCCTCAGAGAACTGCACCAGGAGGTGGGAACAGCTTAGTGAGCCAACTGGTCTGTGTTCTCCACAGGCTGAAATGCCCCAGGAGAGAAAAAGTATCTTTCACGGTGGAATGCTAGCAAGCACCTCCTCAGCATCCACACAGCAGACTTGCAGAGAAGGGAACACTTTCTGTTTTTTTATTAGTGCTGTTTTGACTGCTTGGTATCCAGCCCCACCCAGCTAATGCCCCAGTAAAGAAACTGCCTTGAATCTATGTTGTAACAGCAGATGATATGGGTCCAAGCTGGAATACCTCCCCCTCTCCCACACAGTAATGGGAACATAGGCAGGCTCCCCCAGCCAGCTCCCACACACCAGGGAAAGTCCTTGCCTGGAGCAATCACTGGGAGATTGGGTATAAATGCTCTGAATTTGCCCATATTACAGCCTCACTGGAAGTTGTTTCAGTTCTTTCTGCAAGCACAATGACTACTCAGCTGTTGAGCACATTCCCTGTGGCCACAGCCATAGGTGTTAACCTCTCTGTATTAAGGGAAGCAGACCAAGTCTTCCATTACACTGCTTTTCTGCTTCTTGAGCTCTTCACCACTCACCCCATCCCACCTAAGCTGCAACACTGCATGGCTCTGGTCCTGGCATTCCATTCTCAGACACATAAAGCTGAGAAGACTGATGAGCCACTTTATTTGAGAGAATTAAAAAAAAACCCACCAAACAAAAAACCAGAAAAATACGCTCCCAGAAACAATGGCTGGAAACATCAGATGGAGTTTCACAGGCTGGAAAGAACCAGGGCTCCTTTATCCAAATGCCTCCCTCAGCAGCCTTTTGTCTGTGCCATCCCAGCAGGAAGCCTAACATATCAACCAAGAGCTGACAGACAGAGAGACAAAACTGACACCACTTCAGGGCTGATAGGGGTTGTGGGGTTTTTTTCCCCCTTTTAAAATCTATTTGACGGAAAGGAAGAAAATATTCTGCTCCTTGACTAGGAATCTCTGAGAGAGCTCTTCCCCCAAGCAGCAGGGCAGTACTGCAGACAGGTGAGGAGGTAATTTATTAAACTCATGGCTAGCTGGCCTCCCATCAGAAAAGTAGCCTCTCCAGCTTCTGTCCCTGACAGCTGTCAGGAGCATTCCAGGACTCTCCACCGCTCCAGAGAGAGAAACGCAAAAATCAAAAAGCCCAAATCCCTCTCCATACCCCTGGCAAAAAATACAGGCATATCATCTCAGCAATTCACGTCTGGCTGCAAAAAAATCAGGCCCTGCACCAACATGAGTTACAGAATCACATCTATGTGGGGGTCTACTAATTTTAGAGCCAGAAGTGAAATATTTTTTGCCAAAGGTCTTTCCCCTACTCATCCCACTGACTTAACATCAGAAGCCATTCCTCTTGACATCTGGCAGGACAAATGTGCCATTTGGCATCCTTTGGGCTAAAAACTGCTATAGGAATGCAAGATGTAAGCCTGCTTCTTCAGTGGTATAAATCACCATATCCCTGACTGACACTTGGAAAAATGTGGCCTCACAATGCCTTCCTCTCTGTTCCTGATAGATGCATTGGAGAACTGCAGTCATATTTTCAGATGCAAGAGTAGCACAGCCACAGGGTCCTGTGAGAAGCAAGATGGATTTACTGCTGGAAATCACATGCTTCTCTTCCCTCCTCTCTCTCTTTTGTCTATTGTCTTCTATTTAACAGCTCTTCTGCTTTGTTTAGATACCTAGAGGGTCCTGTGCTACTTACCTCCATCCTCCTCCCATAAACTTGCCAGAGGCTTTTGCCCAGCCGTGGAGAGAAGTTAATTCTTTGCCATCTGAGTTGCACAACACCTACCAACCTCATACTGGGAAAACCCCAAGCAAAGTAATTGCTGGGCAGGAGAGCAGCACACTGTGCTTTTGTAGTGGAAATGCAAGATCCTTGTGCTCAGGAAGGGCATGCCATTCTCTCCTGGTTCTAGGGGAGCTGCTTAGCATCTGTTCAACTGGGGTTTGTCTCACAGGCCTTAAATGTCCAGGAAGGATGCTCCCGTTGCACAGTCTCATCCAGGGCCGAGAGGATCAGCCAGTCTGTTTCTAATAATGCTGCGCAATGACATTATTCATCTCCTCTCATGAGCTGCACTTCCTAAAGATGGGTGTCACTCTAGCAACAAGTGTGACATGGAGAAATTGGGCAGGACGTACACCGAGTGTGTTTGTACCTAGCTCTGCAGCTTGCATTTCAAGCCTTGTGTCCTCATTTTTAGTTATCAAATGAGAAAGATAAGGTCTACAACAGGAACAGCCTAAGCTGCATTGTTAACAGGATGATGTCAAATTCAGGGGGTGTCCAGCCCTTGTGCTAATCTCCACTGGCCTGCCCTTACAGCTCCTTCCTCTGTAGCAGGCATTTTGCACTCACTGAGACACTACCCCATCATCTAGAATGAGTTACGCTGCAGAGCCACAGCAATAAAGGCTGAAAGAGACATCTTGAAAGCTCATCTCATGCAGCTCCAAGCTTCAGTGGTATCTAAACTAAGCCTGTAACTCCATGCAGATGTCAGCTGGGGCTTGTCCATCTTGCAGCACTTGAGGTTTCCCTCTCTCTCCCTAAGCAATCTACACCCCTGTGTCATACTCCACTGATTGTCATCTAGGGCACCACCTTTGCTCCACCCCACCTTTCAGCCTGATCAATATTTGAGGTTGTATTTACCCCTTGATATTGTAATCATAAGTAAACACAAGCCCAGGTAACTAAAATTATTATCTTAAGAGTAAATGCACAAAACAATCAAGAGCAAGAGGACACAAAGAGGTCCATGGAAAAATGGAGCTGTGGAAAATTACTTTTCTGATTATTTAACTATGTGTGCTATTCAGTGGAACCATATGGTAAAGTGCTCTGAGAATCCAAGAGCAAATAACAAGCCCTTCAGTTTATAAACTTTATGTAATTTACCCTAATGCACTTGCAAATTACCTTACTGTGTTTCCTTCAGTTGATACTGAAAGGCAGTGAATGCTGAGAGGAATTTGACAAGCCATGCTACAGCACCACACACTTTTCCAGACAGAAGGTCTCTGAAATAAAGAGAAAGGAGACAGCACAGTAAAAGGCAGTTAATCACATGAGAATTTAACCAGAATGGTACCAACAGTCCTGATTTTGCCCAGAGCTACATGGGTATCTTTTTGTTTTCAGCTTCATCTAGACACTGGTGGCTCCACCACAATGTCCTCAGAACCCTGATGGCTGAAGCCACAATGCTCCAGCAGCTCACAAGTCTAAGGTGGGGTATTTGTTTTGCCACTGCCAAAGTATTTCACTGTTGTTCAACAGGTCGATTTATTAAAACATTTAGATATGCCAAGTGCCCCACAAACACACTAAAATAACTACACTGTTTCATGGATGGAAGTTCAGGTCCTCCCTAAAATACAATTTGATTTGAGAATTAGCTTTACCTCACTCATAACTCACATCTACAAAACGCACACTGTGTCTTTCAAGATAAATAGGTGGCATTTTACTTGTGGATTTTCACATGGTTTCACATGGTTTCACATGGGGGGGGCGGGGGGGGGGAATCCTGTCTCATCATGTGGTTAGTCTTTGGGTTCTCTGTTATCCCGTACAACAATTTATTGCCTAGGGATTGCAGCTGAATTGCAAGAGTTTTTCTACAAGGCCAGTTCCTTCAGTTGTTTACTGTTCCCTGTAGAAGCCAGCCTCTCACTTCTCTTAATATAAGCATTTGACAAGTTCTGGCCTTACAACTTCAAGTAAACCAGAAGACTGCAGTTCCATTTATGCATAAATAAATAGCGCATGTTTCACTAAAAAGGCCATTCACAGTACATAACCCAGACACAAGTTTATCCACTAGAAACTTTGAAGTGCACCACTGGTCTGGGAAGTCAACAAAAATGGTATCTTAAGGCTGCCTGATCTTGTGCCAGGGACTCTAGGTTAGATATACTCAGTCACAGATACCTGTTTTACCTGCCCACTCTGCTACCTGCACCTGAAATGCCAAAATCGAGACAGGCTTTGTGGTCACCAACTTTACCAGGGTTTTCCTGAAGGCCAAATCGAGTCACACTCATGCCTGGCAAACCCTTGGTCACGAGTTTTATTAACCTGGTTTGACTCAGAGCAGAGTCCAGGTGCTTAAATTTTGTTGCAACACTGCAATTGGCAAATGGAATTGATGCGCGGAGAAGAGATGAGCAGAACTGGCAAACAACAGATCATCCTTACGCCATCTCTTCCTACGTGCACCAAAACATGACTATAACATACCTGTCAATACCCTCAGCTAAGTGAGCCGAGAAGCACGCTTTCAGTACCCCAGCCACCTCTTTCTCCAAAACTAGCTGTACACCTGGCTATTCTGTGCTCACAAAGAAGGAAAAAGAATCGAGAACATGTGACAGGCAGCTAATGCAGTGTCCTGTCCTCTGGCAGATTTGTTTAGAGAAAAAAAGGTTTGTATGAGGGGGTCTCGGATCACAGCTCTGCTATCCCACCACATGCTGACGACCCCCTAGGTTGAGGGGACAGAACCCTGCCTTTACCATCACCGCATGCTGTCCCACCTTAGGGCAACGTGGTGGATCAGTCTTTGGCTCCCAGATCCTAACCCCACGTGTCCGCATGTGTGTGCCCCCACAGACATTGAAACAGTCACTTTTTCTCAGCTGAGTCAGTCACTATGACTGCAGAGGGCAGGATAAAGCCCACCATATTTTGATACAAGAGGGTGTCTGCCTCATCTCTTGTTGCAGCAAGGTGAGCAGGGACATCAACACCGTCGTCACGAGCTTGCCAGTATAAATATTACCAAACTGTCATGGACAATGCGGATCATTCCTGGGTAGAGAATATCCATGTACAAACAAGAATAACCCACCCTTTACTAAGAAGCCATTTGCCACAAAAGGCTATAGGAGGTGTTGGCAAAAAGGATGGTGGGAGCCAGAGAGAGAGCAGGTGATGCTCCTGCAGCTCCATGGGATCCCACCCAGACAGGCAGCATCCCTTGGCTGCAAAGACAGACCTTTGTCATGAAGGAGCCTCCCAAGACAGCACTTCTGCTGGAAACCAGTATAAAGGTACTGGATGCAGGTCCCTCATCTTCTCTGCCTGTGCAGCCAAAGTTTTGCAGTGATAAAGATGCCACTCCCCACCAGTACCAAGAGTGGAGCAGCTCCACTAGCAGCCTAGCGGGGATTAAGGGCCTTCTTGTAAAACTGCAGCATCTCTGCAGAGATGACTGCTGAGCTGCAGGTGAAATAACGAAGTGCATGAGGAGAGGAACTATCCCAAATTTTGTCTGCACAAGTTCTCAGCCCTCAGAACAAGAAACCACTTGCTAACACCACAGTTAGCAGGATCTTCACAGCCACGATTGCACTGTGTCCCAGGAAGAACATTTCAGCGGTGAAAGCTTCACAGGAAGCATTTCCTCAAGGTCAACACACAGGTCGAAGAGCCACTGGTGCAGGGTTTTCTTTTTATGACTTTGTATCACACAAGAATGGTGCAATAAATTACGTTCTCAGTTACATTAACATCAGATTTTTCTCCCCTAGTTTTGCTCTCTGATGTGGATGTTTATCTGTGAGAACAGATACAGGGTAGAAGGGAAAGCTTGGGACCAGAGTCCCTTGCAGATCTCAGGGGCAGCACAAAGGACTGCTGGATCTTCCAGTTGCCTGAATGGCATGTTAAACAGCCAAGCAGAAAACTTCCCATCTCAATGGTGCTGATAGGAGTTTAAAAAAAAAAAACAAACCACCACACACAAACAAACCAAAAAAAGCAAACAACAAAGGAGGCGTATAGGACAGTGTGCAATTTCCTCAGGACATTTTAGGGAACCATCTCATCAACCCACTCACAGCACTGCCAATTTAACTGCAGTTGTAGGGTTGTTGCAATTGTCATGGTCTATACACAAAATGAGAGTAAAGGACTGAGGCCCAATGCTCTTGGGTGTTCATGGGCAGCTTAAAAATAGCTGAAAGACCAAATCCCCCGCTAAAAACCAAGTTTTCAGAATGCCTCTGCTCCTTTCTCAAGGTCGCTGGGTTCATACACGGTGGTAGTCTGCTTCTTCACTAATGTCATACAGCTCTGTCCTGCCACAAGGACAGCTGGCGAGACACAGAAATCCTTTATTGCAGGACAAAGAAACACAGCCCATACAGGAGAAAGAATTGGCAATACCCAACCTGCAATTTTCATGCAGCGCTGCCTGAAATAAAGTTGTCTTGCCCATGCCAAAAGCCAAACTTCACCACTAGAAAGTTCATTTAAGTGTGTGGGTGTGAAAATTTCATCATAGTCTGTACAGAGAAAAGCTGGGGTTTCTATTTTCTCTATCCAATTTCCGCTGGTCTTTCTATTGCCAATATGCAGGTAACACCCTGTGTAACTCATCCAATAGCTTCACATCACAGTGGAAAAACAAACAAAACAAAGACCGTGGAAGAGGAACAGACAACATCTACCCAGGCCATCAAAACTGAAGTACATAAACACACACAGGAGATCTTTTAACAAAAAGCCAAAACAAAGAAAGTTCAGAAATCAACAGGTGTAGCTCTTTCTCCCAGCCACTCTGACCACACATAGACCACATCGTAGAAGTATTCAGAAACTATAACTCCTCCATTTTGCAAAAAGACATAGTTCTGACCTTTAGGACAAACATCACATGCCGGGACAAACCTAGGCAGTCAGTCATTCCACCTCCCTGCAAACCTGTTTCTCCAGGCAGTCCTGGTTTATCCATCCAGTCACATTTTCAGTAAGCCCCTCTTCCCTCAAAAGGTCATGGTCATGTAACCATCTAACTGTATGAGGTTCAACAAGGCCAAGCGCCAGGTCCTGCACTTGGGTCACAACAACCCCATGCAGTGCTACAGGCTTGGGGAAGAGTGGCTGGAAAGCTGCCTGGCCGAAAAGGACCTGGGGGTGGTGGTAGACAGCCGGCTGAACATGAGCCAGCAGTGTGCCCAGGTGGCCAAGAAGGCCAACAGCATCCTGGCTTGTGTCAGGAATAGTGTGGCCAGCAGGAGCAGGGAGGTGATTGTCCCCCTGTACTCAGCACTGGTGAGGCCGCACCTGGAATACTGTGTCCAGTTTTGGGCCCCTCGGTACAAGAAAGACATTGAGGTGCTGGAGCGTGTTCAGAGATGGGCAACAAGGCTGGTGAAGGGTCTGGAGCACAGGCCTTATGAGGAGCGGCTGAGGGAACTGGGGTTGTTTAGCCCAGAGAAGAGGAGGCTGAGGGGAGACCTTATCGCTCTCTACAACTACCTGAAAGGAGGTTGTACTGAGGTGGGTGTTGGTCTCTTCTCCCACATAGTTAGTGATAGGATGAGAGGAAATGGGCTCAAGCTGCACCAGGGGAGGTTTAGATTGGAAATTAGGAAAAATTTCTTCATGGAAAGGGTGGTCAAGAATTGGAACAGGCTGCCCAGAGAGGTGGTGGAGTCACCATCCCTGGAAGTGTTCAAAAAAACGGGTAGATGTGGCACTTTGGGACATGGTTTAGTCTAGTCTACCCTTGATTGGTTTAGAGTAGACTTGGTAGTGTAGGTTAATGGTTGGACTGGATGATCTTAAAGGTCTTTTCCAACCTAAACAATTCTATGATTCTATGATCTCCATTAGGTGCTGGGCTATAACATTTCTCCTCCAAAAGGAAACAGATGGATTTTTAAATGGTCCTTGTTGACATGAAAGGACACACTCCACACAAATGGCGCAGCAGCTAAAGGGAATTCAGGGCGACAGGAGGGATTAGAAAGATCCTGAGCTTCAACAGAGAACCACTATGCTGGGTCCAAACAGCTTACAGTAAGATGAGAAATATAGGCATGAATCTGATGCTGTTATTCATCTGAAGTCAGGACTTGCTTCACCTATGAACCACTGGCATCCTCAAAGTAAGATACTATCTATTCTGACCTCTGCTTTCTCCCCACATTTGTAGCAAGCAGTCTCTAGACCCTGGTTAGTCACACCCATGCATGCGTCACACCAGATCAGCTCTCGGTTAGCTCAGACACGGCTGCTCCAGGAACACAGGTACCGACGAAAGCCTTGCCAGTGACACAGAACATAATGCTCTGTGCTGAACCAGTGCTGTCACACAGGGGTTTTCTACCTGTACTCCACAGACTCGCAATGGTTATCAGAAACATCTACTGCCAGCAGACTGCAGTCTTCTCTGCAAAGTTCTCCTCTGCTACCAGAATTTGGGGTATCTGGAAACTGAAAGAAGCTGACAGCCAGTCCTATGATGCTGGAAGGCACTAAAAATTCAAAGTATCACCTTTCAGAAGAGTTACTGAACCAATGCAGCCATCTTCACTTAATACAAACTAAACACTTTAACCACTTCCTTTTTCACCCTCCTATTTCCTTGAAAACAGCGTCTCGAATTCATTTCTACTTCCATCAATTATCAGCAGTAGAATACCAACAACCAAGTCATAGGCAGAGCTTGCAAAACAATTTCTCATACCACACAGGCTACTATTCTTTGTTTTCTTTCCAATAAAAGGCTGTAACAGTGTTGACAAAGAAGACAAATTACAGAGGCAATGACCTACAAAGTCCTCTCCTTTGTAAAGACTGCAGTTATATCTTTGAGAGAGTTATAAAACAATAAAGAGTTACATCAGAACAATGTCACGTAAGTCACACACACCTATTTCAGATTTTATCCAATGCTACGCTAGCTGATGCTGTGGCAGGCAAACAAAATTCAAACTCAAGTCCTGGCCTCTGGAAAGGTGGTTTCATCTGAGGAATGTGTCTCCTCTTCCCCCACAATGAAGTATAACCACAGACTCTGAAAACAAGCTTTTCCTCCAGCAACTTGTAGCTAGCTTATTGCACTTGACTAAGCCAACAAATACTCATCCCGCAGGTGAAACAAAGTTTAACTCTTGGGGGCTGAGGGATAGAGGGAAGTTTTAAACGAGATTTTTAGAAAAATTCTGGTCCTGATCAGGAGGAATTACTCAGAAAATATGAGTTTTCCCATCTGCAGTCATTAGCTAAGTTTAGCCAGTCTCAGGAATGCTGGGTGACAGATGGATTACAACATAAAGGATTTGTGAGAGATTTGCTATGGAGAAAAGAACTGTGCATACCCTTCTTAACTCTCTCTGAAGCAAAACAGTACTTGAAGTCTTCAGTCGGAGCTATGCAGGACTGCTCTGCTGTTTGTATAAAACAACAGCACCATCCAGCGGATAAACAGTACTTGCTTTTCCTCTTCCACCATTCTCATGTTTACCTACATTTATCTACAGAAAATGCAGTATATAAACTTTCTTCCAATTCTAAGCACTTTAGTGCTTCTTACAGCACATTTACCTTAGCCTTGGGTTAGAAAAGGTGACACATTTCAGGACAGCGGTAGAAAATAGCTCCAAAAAGCATCGCACTTTCTACTGCCAGGCAGCTCGGTCAGCAGCACTGTCTCTCTCCAAGTGTTACCGTTCCTTGCACCAAGACTGCAATCTCTTAACCACTGTAGAGGTGGAAAAACTGAACCCCACAGATGCAAGTACTCATCATACCTCACCCTTGGATGTTACCACTGGAAACAACCTCACAGCCAGACGTGCTGCGGTGAGTCCATGTGTGACCACACGGAGAAGGCACGCAACCTCCCCTGCCATGCTCGGCCCCGTTTGCACTGCCAATTTTGGAGATGTGTTGAGACTGCTTAGGATTTCCCAGGACAATGTCAGCTGGCTGTTTCATCTCTTGCTATAGTGGCACCCCTAACAATTTGGCTTAATGTGTGAAAACAGTCAAAATCCCCACAGTAGGTTTGACGCTACCCTCTCACAGAAAACAAAATCAATTATCCCCTTTAAGACAAATGAAGATAAGAAAACCTATGTAATACCTCCTCTGTTAGTTTATTGTTCCCAATACAAATTAGCAGTTAACAAATGTGAGCAGTACACAGCATTCCCAACAGCTGATCACACCATGACTCACTCGCTGCACATATGGATTTCAAAGACTGCATTCCTGACCTACTTCAGGAATTAAGAAAGCATTTCAGACAAGAGATTTTCCAGTCCAAAAAGGAGTGTCCCACAGCTATTCCAGAGTTGTTGGCTGGGATCCAGTGACTGGATGCATTTGATGCACAATAGATATAATCAAAGTTTAAAAAAAAAAAAAAAATCACAGGGGCTTCCATGTTTTGCGCTGTTCCTGTCCTAGCAGAAAGCCAGATTCAAACCCACGGTACTAGCACTCCCATCTCCTGAGGTTATCTTTAGGAACTCTTTATCACCTAGTGCTGCTTCCGTAACTCAGTCTGAACAGGCACTCACAGATCAGCATCTCGGCTGCTTCACCTGACATTTAGAGAGGACTCACAAGAAAGATCACATTCCTGGAACATGTCAGGAACATCCCTACAAAAACTCACCTTTGTGAGAAAAGTTTTAGTCATATTGTGGAGAAAGGATGAAAAAAACAAAATTCCATTCACTTGCCGCAAACAGAAGGTAGCTGACACCACCGTACATTTCCTACCACCTCTGAGGTTATGTTGGTCAGACAACTTCCATTGAAAAGCAAGTGGAAAAGGCTACCTACCAAGGGATTTATAGATTTGTCTCTTTGGCCCCTTTTTATATAGTCCTTGTATCAAAATGGGATTTACCAACAAAAGTGTGGGTGGAAATAAAGGTGAAGGTGCCTTCTTAAAACAGGAGATGCTTATGCCCCACATTCACTGCTTGATTACTATGTAAATTCCCTATAGTCACCACTTACTGCAAATTTCAAAATTGGTTATTCCACTCTTCAGAGGAAATTATATTCTCTAAAATGGATTGTTATCTACATGGATTTTTGAACTTTGTTCCCACTATTCTTATGGGAGTAAACCCAGTCTATTATAAATTCAGAGACTGTGGCTTTAATTCCCTGTTAAACGCATGTAGCCTAGATACAGTGATTAAGAGACATGAGGGACTGGGGGAAAAAAAACTAACAAACAAACAAACAAAAAACCAGGAGTGTGGGGTTTTTTTTAGTGTTATGATAACTCCAAACCCAGTTTGGAAACTCCTACTTGTTCTCCTCTGGCAGATATTAATGAGGACTTTTGCCTTTAATTCATTCTGAGAAATGCCCCAGAGGAATTTACTTGAAATATTTGACATAGTTTTCAAAAATCCTGTAACTCCCCTTAACAGCACAGAAAGCAATGCAAGATGGAAAATAACTAACCTTGTAGGTACAAAAAGCAGAGGGTTTATGGTGGGTATGGGGCCACACTCTTTCCCATCTGTAACTCTTCCCATTTCCTTCACAGAAAAGGACAGCAGAAACCCACCTCTTCACTATCAGATACACTCGACAAGTTCACTGGCACAACTCCTCATACTGTTGGCACAGCCATCCATTTTGCCTACAGTGCTAATGCACTGGGCCAAGCCCAGTTTACATAACTTACACTAGCTCTAAAGTGCAAAGCAGATGCTATCACATCACAGAACATAAGGTTTACTAATTCTAGAGGCAACCTATGCAAAAAAGCTCATTTAAAAGATCTGTAGAGAAAGTCTCCAATCCTGAATTCCCTATCAAAGTTACCTAGAGCCAGAGGGGAGGAACTCGGCTTTCTCTTTCCCCTGCCTTCACCTCCCCCACCTACTAAAGCTCCATAACTAAATCATTCCAGACTTTTCTTAAACCTGGATCTCTGTTTGGTGCTCAAAGACTGCCCGAGCTTGAACAAGAAATAAAACACACCCAAGAACACTGAGAATGTGGAACAAAATGCTCCCTTTCTCTGATTTACCCAAGATTAGATGAAGACAACACCATCTATTCTTTATCTGCAGAATCAAGAGTCGTAACACTAGATTACACTAAAGCACGCTTAGTGTGATGTCAGTAACACACATAAGTAAGGGTATCAGAAAAAATGTGGCTACAAAACACCTTGGCAAAGTTCTAGGATGAACCGTTCTTGCCAAGCACGCCAGCGGGGGCAGCAGCACACACTTCACGTTGCTCTGGGCGCTTTTAGACGGACAGGATTCATTTCCCGTGACGCCAGCACAGACAGATCCCAAGACCATCACCGAACACGAATTTATTGAAGAACAGCTTAAACCACGGTCACCTCGACTTATCTCACTGCACTCAAACTCCAAACCCACTGAAACGAACGTCCTGCCCACTTCAACGGAACTGGGGTCATGCTAAACACCCGGTGAAAACTACCAGTGCACAGGCGGGTTAATCCCGATGCCTCACAAGCCCGGGGCGTTGCCTGCCGGCTGGCGAAGCACTGGACAGGTAAGGTCTGACCCCCCTGCCTCCCCCTCAGGGCAGCCCACCTCCCAGGCCGGGAAGCGGCCCTCCCCGAGCGACCAGGAGCGCCGCCGCGCCCCGCCGCCCGCCGCCATCTTACTGCGAGTCGCGGGGAGCGGCCCCGCCCCGCGCATGCGCGCTCGGCCCCGCAGGCAGCGGGCGGGGCTACGTCACCTGGAGCGAGTGACGCCCACGCAGTGCGCATGCGCACGGCACGGTAATGGCTCCACGTCTTCTTCCTGGTCCGCCCCCCCGCCGTGGCGGGTTACGGGGCCCTGCTAGGGACAATCCAATCCCGTTTCGCGTTGCCGTACGGGTGCCAAGTGGGGACACGTGTGTCCGATGGCGAGCGGCCGAGGGCGGCCCGGGGCCGGTTGCCATGGCAGCGGGCCGCTTCGCCGGGTCCTGCCCGGGCTCCGCCGAGGCCGCGGCCCTCGCAGCCACGGGGACCCGCCGCGCCGGGACCGCGGTCCCCTCGTCCCCCGGTCGCCTTCCTGAAGCGTCCACGACAGCCGCGGGCAGGAGCTGCTCCCGGCCGCGGGAGCGATCCCGGAGGGGGCCTGACCCCGCCAAGACTGGGGCTCACAGGAGAGCAGGCCGCCGTGTTATGGAGGGCTGTGAGAGGCCCCTCAGCGTGAGCGTGGATTCGGGATCCACCCGGCCATCTTTGCAGCCCCAGAGCTTGTCAAAGGGGAGGAGGGTTTCCCCGATGGCCCTCGCAGGGCACCGGCCCGGCCTCGCTACGCGCCGTGCGTTCGCATGGCCGCGTTTGTACCCTACGGCCCTGCATGAGGCTGAGGAAGAGCAGCCAGTGTTATTTAAAGGACAGTACCCAGAAGGGGAGATCCTGCTGTAGCAACTGGTGAAATTTCCTGTATAAATATTGATAAGCCCAGAGGGACAAGGAAATGAGAAGCTGGCTGGCCACGGTGGGCCGTACCCCATCGCTGCAGGTCCCGGTGGCAGCCTCCGAAGGCCACCTCCCCACTGCCATCCATGGAGTGCGCACAGACGTGTCCGGCGGGCTCCTCTTTCTTACAGCCTTGCACTACATGCAGAGAAAACGTACCTTTGAAAATCCATGGGGTTTACATCTAGACATCCCTTTGTTTCATGGCTTGGGCACAGGCTTCTTTATTTCGCTTAGTTTCTTTCATAAATTTGGGCCTAGCAAATGACAGGTCTTTTAGCGCTGTCCTGTCATCAACAACGAAAATGTCAACATTTTGGTGACACTGCTCGGAGAAGGTGTGGACAAGACAGGTTTAATGCCAGCTGCTCTTCCTTATTCAGCATTATGATTGCTGGCATAATATGAAGCTGAGGAGTTTGAGGAACTTTTTTTTCTTTTTTTTTTTTCCCCCAGAAATGTTCCCGTTGAGAGAATGCCCAAATGTAAAAGAAGAAATATAAAAATACTTTGGAAATAAACTGTAAAGTCTACAAGAAAAAGACTGAAAATCAACTAAACCTGAACTCTCCTTTGCTTGCTTTCAAGAAGAGATTTGGAAAAGATCCTGCTTTCAGTTTTGAACTAGGGAGAAGTCCCATATACAAATTTTTACATTTCTCCCTTTGCACAGCTTGACAAAGGAAATTGTGGCCTAGGGACACAGCAAGCTAGCATGACGTTTCACATAATGAAACTCCTTTTCCGGCTTAATTCCTTCATGTTGAATAAGAAGTAGTGATTTTCAGACATTCAATTTAGATTAAGTTATGAATTGGTAGTAAAACCAGCTTGATCTCATAATAAATATGCTTTCACCTAAGTGAAAACAATTAGAAGATAAAATGATTCTTAAAAGTCAAATAGTACAGTGTTATAGAATATACTTTAGTGGGAAACAGTGACCAGATAATGGGATATTTGGTTTCTCAGACTCAAAAGAATTACACAAAATAAAGCAATCCTCATCTTTTAAGAGATCATTCCCTAAAACTGGGTCACAAAATGTTGCCCCCCTTTGTTAGCAGTTATTAAAACCAAGAAAATAATTCCTGATAATAGAGTATTTAACAGGATTTCATAGGTGAGAGAAGTACACCAGAAGACATTCAGTTAAAATTAGGAACGCTCATTCATTTACTCTATCCAAACCACCAAGAGCTGGGCAAAACTGTTCAAAATACTTGATAAATTCACAGAGCTTTCCTAAGTATGTCGTTTCCCACATCATTTTTATGTTAGGAGAACAGGATCTGAATGGGACACAATCATCCTTGTGAAACTGCCAGCCACCTTTCTGTACTACTTTTACCAGTGTCAAGAGGCGAAGAGATGTTTGTGTTTCCAGGCTGAAGTTAGCTGCTGTTTTCTCAGGCGTGAAGATGAGCTCCGTGGGGTCAGCCAGAACCAACCTGGATTTCTTTCAAAAAGCCAGCATGAAGGAGGATGAAGTGTTCCTTCCAAGGAGATGAGAACAGCAGCTCAGCTCTAATCGGCGCACTAATGCCTTGGCTTTGGCTATTCATTTTCTAACTGTAGGTTTGGAAGCCTCTCTGCCAAGAGAGGTTGTGCAGTCTCCATCCTTGGAGGTTTTCAAGACCTGACAGGATAAAGCCCTGAGTAACCTGGCTTGATCTCATAGCTGATGCTGCTTTGAGCAGGAGGTTGGACTACAGACCTCCTTAGGTCCCTTCCAACCTAAGTTATTCTATGATTCTATTATTTTCATCCATTTTACATCTATCATCTTTGGCTTTCTTCAGATATCAAACTGATAAAGACTAGGTTTGCAAGTTCATTTTTATAAAGCATGGCCAGAAAAAAGTTGCGAGTTTAACTACTTTGTATGACTGAGACATATGACCCAGCCAGAAAGAAGTAAAAATCTCTGTATGAGATGAAAATACCGTGATAACTCTTCAAGGAAAAATGATAAAATGGGTGAGACATTACAAGTCTTTTGAAATATGTATCACAGGCCTATATGCGTTTGCAAAACAAACTGGAACTGCAAAATAGCTACCAAAACATGTTTATAGCACTACAGTCTCCAGTGTGCTGCATAATAAGGGCCAAGGTGACTTTTGGGCATAGTCTCCACTGGCTGCAAGGTTATATATCATACAGTCTAAGCTGCTCCTTCATGTCTCCTTCAGACATCTCTCCAAATGTGTCACTTTTTTCCTTCATGAGCCTGAAGATGGCAGCCAGCTGCTCTCTCTGAACCCTGTCAAGAAGAAAAGGAGAAGTAGGAATAGCCAGTCCCCAGAAGGCACTTTGAGCAAGAACACCGTGGTCAAATGAAACATGAAGCCAAATGCAGGTCATTTTACAAGCCCTACTGACTGCAGGAAATCTGCCCGTGTGAGATGAGAAAGAGATAGCCTCTGGTTCCCCTTCCTCCACCTTCCCATCTGTCCAATCAACCTGCACATCTCTGCAGTTCTTTAAATATGGAAGTAAAACAGACTGCTTTAACACCAGCTTTGGAGTTTCTTAGGGCTTATCTGTGCTCAAAGTTTCAGGATAACTTGACATGTGGAATTTCATAAGACCAACATGTCCCAATTTAGCAGACTCCATAATGAAACTGGATTAAGCTTCATCAGCACAGTGTCCTTTCATTCTGTAATGAGAGTATGTAGATACAGAGTAATTCAGGAATAGCTATTAAATTTTAAATGCATACCCTACCTTAGAACTAGAGACTAGACTACCTTCCAGTGTGGACATGACTTTAATCAGACACTGGAAGATAAGATCACAGATAGAAATCTTTGATTCGAGAGTTCGCCTGCCAATGTCAAATGGTGAGATGGACTCATGTAGCCCATCCAGCAATGAGGTGATCCCTGTGTGGGCAGAGGCTGACCAGTGCACCATCTAGCTCAGATTTCCATCCCTATGAAGTCCCATAGTAGATTATTAACTCCCTTCTCCCCATAACAGATGATATCCTGATTTTTCCCTAACCTGAACCAGTTAACCATTGTTGTATGTCCTGCAGCACAAAGACTGGTATCTGTCACAGGGCTTTATTTGAGGAAGCTTTATAGGAGGGCTTATATTGGTCGTACATCTACTGATCATCACTCAGGGATACAGAAGGGCGGACAGCACAGGAGTGTCATTTGTTCGCAAGTAGCTCATGAACTGATGCAACTGATTTTGATGTCTACAAAATCCTCTTTTAGAACAAAATGAATGTGCACCTTGGCTCCAGTCAGGGCTGGCTGTGGGCCGGTTCATTCTCACTGCTGGACTTCTATCTGATTGGGATCAGATTGCAGTATTGCCTAGCACACCTCATACCTGCCTCTCCCGTGTGAGATTGAAAGAACTAATGAGGTTGTGGTGCTTTATGGCTGTAACAAGGGAGAAGCAGTTTCTATTACTTCAAAGCTCATTTTGCCCCTATGTGACTGTGGGGCCAGAATTCAGCGACAGCCCAGCCGCTCAGAGCACAGATCTGCTGCAATCCCAGCTCCTCCTGCTTGTTTAACATCTTTAGACCTCCCCTCGGCTAGAAAGACAGACTCTGGCTTTTACTTCCATATGGTCACCCTGTCAAGAGTCCTTTGTGCTTGTCACAGCCAGCTTTCCGCACAGGACTTTAATACGCTGTAATTAATCCATTTAAATGCACGCCATTAGTTAACCTGGAGTAGTCTTCCTGCAAATCCTGTGTGGACAAGCTATTAGCTGTTCCAGTAACAGGAGGGGTAGAAATACCCATTGACAGGCAAAACCAGGACACAATCTTTGCTTGAAAGAGGAGAGGACAGCATCAACATATCAGAAGCAACCGCACCACAGACAAGATCAATGGAAGGAAACAGCCAGGAACAAGCAAAAGAGCCTTTGCGTGCTGAGCTCCTGCCAAGTGGGGCTCTGCATTTTCCCCTCTCCCAGACTGCCACAGCAGAAGCAGGAACAGCGGGCTGTCCTACCAGCACCATTGCAGCAGGCAGGGCAGGAAAAAAGCAGATCCTGGCAAAAGAAAGCCCATTTGCCAATTCTTTTCTATTGCAATTAAAATGCAACTGTCCTAAGGCCAAACATATCCTGATAATGATGTGGGATCTTTTGGTTATGAAAGCTCTGGCCACAGGCTGTGAAGCGCCTGGATTTGTCTGTCTCTTCTGTAATTTTTTGCGCTCACATGTATTGCATCCAACTGCCCTTTCCAGACAAGAGGAAGGGAAGCACAGTCGTTAGTGATCAATATTTTATTTTAGATCACCGCTGGGCACCAGAGGGCACATTTCCAGTCTGGTGTGGAGAAATTCAATACACGGCTTTGCCTCACGTGTCTGAAATGCATTGCAGCTGGGAGAGCTCTACACAGGTCTGAATGCCTTGCTCATTATTTCACAGACATTAACACTGCTGAAGTCTCCCCAAAGGCCCATTTCCTTGTCTCCAAACCTCCAAAATCAAGATCACAGACAATATTCACTCTATTTTTCTAAGTGCAACATCAATGCATTTTGGCCCTCCCTTCAAGTAGCATGACTGTGTATTTGAGAAACAGAAATAAAAAAGAGCTGTTACTGCTGTTACTTCTCTGTGCTACATAATCTACAACAAAGAGATCACAAAACAAAGATAAAGAGTGAAAAGAGCCTGAGAAGGAAGAGTAAGGCATCAAAAACTTGAAACTGATGTCAAAAAGAGCTTCTCCTATCAAAGGTGACCTTGTAAAACAACTTTGTACTGCTCCAGATTGTTTGTTTGGTTTTTTTTTTTTTTGATGGTTTCAGATCAAACCTACCCCATTCACAAGTAAAATCATTCTCTCTTCCCGTAAGTGCTGTCCTCAAAACTACTTGGATTCAGGAGGTCAAACAGAATTTTACTTATTGCTGACAAAATAGATTAATTAAGGATTTTCAAAGAAGCCTAATTCTTCTTGATAGGCAATTGAATTTGCATACTTAACTCCCTTAGGCTCTTTTCAGACATTTCAGTCCAAGAATTTTACGATTAACTGGAGGTTTGGGGCAATGAGCCATAAGTATGTTAAAGGAGATCTGCGTTTCAGGAACTGCTAGGCATCCATGTTCACAGCATCTGAACTCCTGGACAGAGCTCTGCGCTTAGGAATGCTGCTAATTGTTCCACAGCCAAACAAGACCAGAATCCTGCTGCAACACTGCATTGCACCAGCAGAAATAAGGGAAAATCGCTGACTTTCGCCATTGGTCTGACTCCGTTGTTCAGGAACACAGCGGAATCATTTATGGGGTAAAAGGCATATGACAGAATGTACCTCTAACCTAAAATCCAGATTTTCAACACAAATCTCTTGAGGAAGAAGTTGCAGGGAAAAAAAGCACAAACTAAATAAACTATTCAAAGGTTTATTGGACCAAACAAAGGCAATTTTTACAGATTCAAGCCACTAGAATTACAGTCCTTTGTATAAGAGCCACCATCAGATACAAAACAAACAAACAAAACAAACAAAAGTAAAAAATACCCAGACAGCCATTTGAGTTGAAGAAATAGTTTGACTCGCTGCCACTAGCAAAAATCTGGACTCAACTATAGACTTTGCTTGATGTACATATTGCCATGTAACTTAAACACAATGTATATAAGGCATTCTTTGCATAGTTGGGTGCTCGGGACACAGAGTCAGCCAGCCAGCACCAAGGGGAGACAGCGGCTGTACCAGTGGGATTTTGAAGCAGAGGGTCCAGATGTGCCTAAATTCATATGCAAAGCACTGAACACGCTTGCAGCTGTCGGCTGGGAAGGGGCAGCCCAGCCTCTTCTAAAGCTGAAGCCTCCTGCTGTTCTTTAAATAAGCCCTTTTATGAAGAGTTTGCCAACCCCAGGCGCTGGAAAGGACAACTGTGTACAAGGTTTCAAGTATTGTCTGCATAGGAATTAAAGGGGGGGGGGGGGGGGGCAGAAAAGCAGCCGGTTGGGTTTCTGATATGTTTGCAGCGATAGCCAAGAGGCAGTTGTCCTGCAGTGAGAGAGAAACTTTGAAGGACGCACCCCCACCCAGCCTGGTGTTTCTACAACATGGTTAGAGGACATGGGCCCTCTTTCACTCTCGCAAACTAGCTGGGTTTGATTTGAAACCTGCTATGTCTGAAGTAGTTATACACACCCAGCCAAATTCATCTATATGTGACAGAGCTGAGGAGCAATGCTGAGCTCTGGCTCCAGTGGTCAAGCCACAGGGCTGGCAAGAGAAGAGGGCACTGGAACAGCAGGCAGGCAGAGGAATGGGGAGGGTGTCTCTTCCAGGACCCCCACAATCTCATCCTGAGCCAAAGGGAACCCCTGATGCCACAGCTACCTCCTTGGGTCTCTCCTCTTGGGAACCAGAGCAGGGAAAAGTGAGAATCCAGATATTAACAGCAGCCAAAGCATGGTCTCCTAAACCTCCACCACAAGCAGAACAGCTAAACTATCAATCTTTATCACTTCTCGAGTCAGTCTGTCTACCTACAGAATCAGTTCTCCGCTAAAATAACTACAGAAGCAACATCTGAGTCGGTCCAGCTACCATCTGCCATCCCTCACTTGGATTCCACCTTGTCCCTCCACCCCTCAGAATAAAGCAGCTTTGTACAACATTTGAAATCATAGGCAGTTCCCACCCCCCAGCAATAAAGAGGAGTTTGGCCCCAGGAAGAAACAACTTGATAGTCTGGTATAAGGTCCAGGCTGGTCTGGGAGAAGACCTATGGTTTGCTCACCCCAATATAGAAACAACACAGATTTCAAGGCAGGCCTAATACATGATAATGAACACAACTAATAGACTCGCTGCATATTTAGCGTCCAATTTGGGTTCTGTTTGGGGGAAAGGGAGGAAGGTTCATCTCCTGGGACATCCCAGTTCCCCAAACACAACTCAAGTCACTGCTTGGGCCCAGCCCCAGTCCATGGAGCCACACAACAGGATCTCCTCAAACTTGACACCACAGGAGTTTTTGAAGAACTCAACTTCAGACCAAGAGGGGATCCCAAATTTTGAGGGTTTATGGATTTCTCTTATGGGTGTGTTTGGTTGGTTTTGGTATTTCTCTCAAGCCTTTAAAGATGCCAAGGGATGCCTTTAGGAGGAGGCTAGGGACAACTTCATATAGTCTTCAGTTCTGCAAAGAGAAACAGGGAGAGAAGAGAAATCATTTCAGTCATTTCACCCCTCAGGTTGGTTCATTATTATTCACATAAATGAACAGGGGGAAAACTCGGGGCGGGAAGGCAAGGCAACTTCCCACCTCAGGGCAGAACAAGCTGCTGTTTGCAAACCTCATGCCTCTAAGGAGGGGCACTTTGCTTCATCAACTGCAGCAGGATAGTCGAAACTCAGTCAGAGGTGTAAATCCTCTTGTCTGGAACCAAGTCTAAGTTACAACCCTTCTGACCTACTGATGAGAGCTGGAGAAGCCCAACTAATGGGAAGCCTTCGTTAGCTCTGGGGATTACTGCCTCACTGTCCTGTGCAGAGCCTCCCTGGGCTGCTGGCAACCTTATCCAGCCCAGATTCCTCCTCCCACCTGCAGCCAGCGGAGCCAGGAACTAGTACTGGTTTCACAGGGCAGTGTGCCTGAACAGGCCAACCTTTCTCAATCTCCCTACAGATGTGTCTGTTCAAGGGAAGAAGGCAAAAAAACCCAGACTTGCTGGAGGTCGCGGGGCTTCCTTTTGATGGGAAGCTCTCCCAATATCCCAGGGAAGGAGGGTGAGATGATTAGATGTGTTTTATGGGTGGGGACATCCGGGCACTCCCTGAGATCTTGCAACGTGTTATTAGCAGAGCCAGGGCTTGTTCTCAGCTTGAACCTTTCAGACACTCTGCCCTTACTGCCCCAGCATCTCTCATGGTCCACCATCCACAATGGGAAACACCTGACAGTAGACTGGGCAGCTGCCCATGGTCATAGAGACCTGCACTAAGGTAGAGGGATGCTACAACACACATTACCTGGGCACTTACAAACACACGCAGATGCACCCCAGCCTAATTCCTCCTGAATTCAATAGGGTTCACTGCCCATAACACCTGAGCCCCATTTGAAAGTCCCCTGCTCCTGACAGCCATGATATGAAGGCAAATTACAGCCTCATCTCTTCCTCAATCCTCTGCAAAAGGTTGCCTTCAGCAGTCTCACAAGTGCAGCTGGTGACCCGGATCCCGGATGGGAGATACAGGCTGAAGCATCACGTGGGACCAGGGTTACTCAAGCAACACTGCAGAGGCTCAGTGACTGGCCCATTAGGACAAAGAAAGGAAATTCTCCGGAGTGGATAATCACTCTGCAAGATTCGCAGTGCTGAGGATCGGATCATCCCGCTCAAGTCACGCAAGCATAATCAGATTTCACGCGCGAGGGCATAAGCTCGTTGCCACGGGGGCCCAGAAGGAGAGGTCCCCTCCAGCATGTCGCAGTTGGAGTGGTGAGGGATGGAGGATGTCAGGGAGGGTGGATGGGGCTCAGTTGCAGCCCCTCACAGGGATACTCACCTCCAGGACAGGGCCAGGCCAACAGCTGGCGTGAGAAGATCTTAAACCAAGTATGAACTTAATGAAGGATGTCCATCAGAACCATAAATTCCCCATCTGCACAACAGGGATACCCCTTACTGCTCTTGGAGCAAGCTGTGAGGGGGATTAGACTAAAGAGCATGAGACAGTCTGTCACTGGGGACATCAGGGCCGTACAACCCCTCAGGCTCAGAAGCTCTGACGTTGCTGCCACAGACCCTGAGAGACATAATTAGCTTGGGAAGGAGGCTGAGAGCTTTGAGCCGCTGCTTATCCTTGGCTCTTCCCTCCTTTGCATTTGGCTTGGACGATGAGATCAACGCAGTCGGCATGCTTTCCTGTGGCAGCACATCAATCAAATCAGGTTAGAATCCTCTTTTGCTGGAAGCCTGTATCCTCTCTTCAGATACAAATTATCCAAATATCTCTGCTCTGGCCCCAGCTGAAGGCCAAGTCAGTAAACATATGATCTGTCAGCTGGATGTAGTTCTGTGCAAGGAACAACTGGAGAACAAGGAGCTCAGACAAGGACAGGTCCTGGTTTATGAGGGAGGCTCAGGTACTGAAGGTCTCAAAAGACCATGCTTCTCCTGAAGCATGGAAACTGGATGTCCTTCTGGTGGCCTCAAAAGCATTCCCCTCACCCCAGCTCAGCAGTGGCATCAGCACAAGGGCATGGGCTTCTTGACTTTGAGAGCAGACAGCATCCCAGTACTGACAAATGGGGTGGGCTGGTGGCATTCCCATATGTGTTTATCCCTCACGCATGCAAAATCTGCAGCAGGAGGTCAGGAAATCCTGTAGCCCATCCATAGACTGTAGCTTTCCAAAGGGGTCCTGACCCACTCCAAGGAGATCCTAGAGTACAGCAGTAACCACCGCTGGCAATTGCTTGTGCCCTTTTCAGGAATAGTTTCACTCCAAAAGCTGATTTTCTGAAGTGCAGACCATTACCAGCTCCTTCCCCTGTCAGAGGGAGCAGGTGCTCAGCTTCTCAGGAACATTGGTCCTCTGGTCTGAAATTCTGGCAAGGAGGACAGGTAGCGATCTGGCTCCAGACTCCTTTCAATCCAGACAGGCTAGTTGACCCTTGAGGGCTGAGAGCAGTGAAGAAAGGCCTTGGGTGCTGGGCAGACCTGGCAATGGGTAGTCAAGCTCTCCCCAGGCAGTGCCTTCCCATCTCACTGCTGGGGATGGTCCCATCACCACTGCTTCCCATTTCTCTACCACTGGGGCAGCTACCATCTCATTTCTGGTAGTGACAATAATCCAGTCTTGTCCAGGATTGGGGTATTGCAGGAAGAATATGAGGAATGACATACTAAATCTAAGCTTTCCTCATGGTCCCCAAAGTATGGGCCAGTTCCTTCAGCCAATAGCTAAAACATGGAGAAAGAGGACTTAAATGCAGAACAGGAAGAGACAGTCAGTGCTTAGAAAAGAGTGGGACAGTGAGAGGTACCAAAGGGAGCTTCTATCAACATAAATCCAAAATTCCTCCAGTCAAGCAGAAAAGTTGAAAGGTGCACACGACCTCAGGAAACACCTACTGTTCCACAGGAACACCAGGAAAGCAGTCGAGGCTGCCAGAGCCTGCGTGACTAGGGAGCACAAGTCCCATCACCTTTAGGATAGGGGCCAGCAAGGAGGCAGTGGGGTCGGGGACTGTGTCACCTCCCGCACAGACCTTGCCCACCACTGTTTCAATACAGAATCTTCCCACATTTCCCAGCCACAGCAGCAACAGCTGAAGAGGCCAGAGCACAGCCAGGAAGGTGGCTCAAGCTCCTGGACAGCTCAGTCAAGAGGCCACGATCACTTCCTTCAGTCGTGTGCCCACCCCCTTGCAACACTCCTGACCCCCCCAGCCAATGCTGCAGCAGTGGGGAAAGCCACGGATGGGCCAGCCTGGGCTTTCCTCCATCACTCAGTATTTGTGCTCCAGCTCGCTGTCTACCAATTTGCACCCAGCCTGGGGTGATGCCCTGATTCCCTGCAGCCCTTGGTCTCCCCTGGCCGCAGGTGAGCTGCAGGAGAGGCAGAGCCAGGCTCCCAGAGAGTTAGCGGATGGAGAACGGCAAGCTGCCCATGCTGCACAGGATTAAGCAGAAGCAGATGAAGACGAGTTGTGGGCACTGGGTGAGGGAGACATGGAAAAGCAGCCACAAGCTGGGACAATTCAGGACCTGAGCCAAAAGAAAAAACCTGGGAGCTCAAAGCAGACTCGCTGTCTGGTCTGAAATCTCGTCCCCGGACAGAGTTAGAGATTCACACCCTGCAAAGGCTACAGGGAAGCTTGCAAAAGTTTCCTCTCTGGGACAGGAGAGGAAGAGACAGGGAAGGGGCTTCCTGGCCTCCCCTTCCCCTGGGTTTCCAAGGGAGGCATCCTGAGTTGCTCAGTTTTTAAAGCTGCTGGGGACTCATGACTCAATCAGATGCTCTATAAATAGGGCCAGAGCTCAACTCCACTGACATCTCGTAGGTCAGAGGACATTTTCCCTGGGGATATGGTGGAGGCAGGGAACAGCACTGGGTCACCAGGAGACTCCCTCCTCATACAAGCAGAGTCTGGCACCTACAGAAGGAGCATCAAAGCAGGGGGAGCTCAGCAGGGACCCCCAAACACACAGTGCCCCTTTCCTGCAAGAGGCAGGTGGGAAGGAAACGTGCCTCATGCTCTGGGTGTTTTGCAGCTGAAAGCAGCCTTGCCCATAGTTGGTGCCATCCCCGTGGCTGGTGGCCGCAGTGAAGCAGTGGCCAGCCTGACCTGAAGAGTCCCATGGCCCTAGGCTTTGTGGTCCCTTGCTGCTGCTACTCCTCCTCCCTCAGCCCAGGACAAGTATCGTGCTGCAGAAGATGAAAAGCAAACGAATAATAAAAACCCAAAGAAAGCCCAAACTTACCAGCTTCCCTCATCCAAAAGAAGCACTATGCTGGACAGGACAGCAAAGCTGTTGGGTTGGGGGTGAAGGTTTAGAAGAAGAGAAGGGAGGAGAAAGAGGCCCAGATCCCATGCTATACAGAGGGGGGAGCAAGCAAGTGAGCCAGGGCTATGTGATGGCAATGCAGGGGGTGGACAGGGACAGATGCTGATGGAGAGCTCTCCCGAAATGCAACCTCCCCCAGGCCAGTCCACCCACTTATTTTTGAAGGGCTAGTAGTAGTGGAGATGTTTGAAATAGGTCAAGGTCTGTCAACACGGTCATTAAACTCCTGCAGCTGCTTCCTGCCCTTGTGTGCTCCAGAGTTGTCCTCATAGTATTGTCTTGTTCAAAACTGAGCTTCAGCACCATTCTCCCTGAAGCCACAGCTGCATCCCCACTTCAATCCAGGATGTCTGGCAGAGCAGGGAAAGGTCTCTCCTCTCTGCCATTCCCTAGAGCCAGGGTCCATCCGGGGTATCTTGCTTTGCTGAAACTCCAGGGTCTAAGCCTGAGTTTATTTAGTGCTTCACAACCAAGAGGTACTCTGAACCTAGCTGGGGAGGAGACAGGTTACCATTGCTAAATTACCACCAAGAAAAGGACTGGGTGTGAGACTTACAGCTATCCACTTCCCCTTGCATGAATTCCAGCTTGCAGTTGAGCTCTAGCATTAAGTCTAGCCTGGATTCAAGTAGTGTCTCCTCAAGCCACCCATGGCTGGCCAGGAGATGAGAGGAAAGGTCTGGGAGGCGGGAGGAGAATTTGCTCTTGGAATGGGTCACCTGGCTGTGGAAACTGAGCCCATTAGCCAAGGAAACTGGGAAGCCATCCCTACCTTCTTCTCAGTCTTACAGAGGGTGGAGTGTGGTCTGGGGAATCACCTGCTCCACCCATGAGTGCACCAGCAAACAGCAGAGTGTGTCTGAGCAGTTTGGTGCCATTCACTTAGACCCTGTTCAAGGGGTCTGCAAGAGTGCCCCAGCTGAGGCCCCATGGGGCAGCTTCTGGCTCTCCACCCCCACCTCTTCCTAAACCCCAGAAACAAGAGAGAGGACAGAGAGAGGAGAGACCTTTCCACAGACTGTCACTTGGAATCTGCTCTCCTTTCTCCAGCCATTACACCTAGCGAAGAGTGGCAAGGCCAGAGCATAGACAGCTCAACCCCTCGGCATCACCAAGGCCAACCAATACTTGGCTGGGACCTGCTCTGCCTCATGGAAAGAGAGAACTGAAAGCAGAGACCCAAGGGAGTTGTTTCTCCTGATTGTTTTCTCTTCTGCCTTGAGTGGAACCTTGTTGCAGCTGTCAATGATCACAGTCCTGATCAGACTCCTTTCTAACTGCAAAAAAACCCCACTAACCTCTTTCAACTTCAAGAAAGGTTTGAAAAGCAGCTGGCAGAGACCACTTCAATCCATCCATGCAAGCTAGGCCCTGAAGGCACACTGGGGAGCCTTTCCTCTTCCTCCCTTATCTGCCAGGACAGCAACACCTAACAGTCTGCCCTTGTGGGCTGTCTCATACCTACACAACTCAGCCCTGCCTGAATGGGGGCAAGCTACACTGCTACAAGTCATATTTCTCAGCCTGAACCAGTGCTTTGCACCATGGCAGCTATAGCTGGCAATAGATGGCCAAAAGCCTCAGGTGCAGAAGAGAAGGATTTGGGAAATACGCTGTGCTGGCTTGACTAAGGGCTGCATCCTTCCCATGCACTCTTCCCCTTCCTGCCCAGGCTATTTTTTCTCCCCCAGGGGAGCAAACACTACATGCTTCTTTCTGTTCTAGAAGTACTGGTGACCCACCAGGTGTGATCCAGCAGATCCACCACCTGAGCAGATGTATTTCCCAGCTAGATTTACTGTCCTCCTCCCTCACTGAGAGGTCTCACTATTTTTTAAGACTGAAGTAACCAGAAGCAGGAAGTTGCATCACTCAGTAAAGGTCACATTCCTTCCCCTTTTAGTCCAGATTTAGCAGCAGTTTGAAGCCACAATACTCAAGTGAATACTAGGCAAGACAGCCACAGCTTCTGCAGTGATGCAGGTTAGAGCAGAAGTGGGGTTGTGGTTAAATAACCCAATCTGCTGCATGCCTGTCCTCTCCTGTCTAAAGTCCTATAGTTCTTCCTGGAAAAGGCAAGTAATTCTTTCAATGGCACCTCCAAAATCAGAGGTCCTCAAATTAAGACTTGTGGACTACTGATCACCACAACAAGTAGCCTCAAGGGGGTCTGGGGGATCCACTTGCATTTTTGAGGATGTTGCTTACAGGCTGCTTCATACAGGAACCTGTTGGTCTGTGGGAAATGTGGAAGGCTGACAGGGCGAAAAGACTAAGCCTATCTCAGCTTTGGCAACACACCTTAGGACTAACTACCCACTCACTCAGCAGCCCTAATTTTCCAAATCAGGAAACAGAAGTGGTGGTGGGATGTCCAACTTCAGGCATCCAAGATGGAAGAGGTGAGCATCCAAACATGAGAGCCCCCATTCCCCCCGGAGCGCTTGTGGAAAGCAAGATGGAGGTAGAGGGGAGCGGACTCATTAATCTGTTATGAGGAGGGAAGGGGGAGGGAGGGGGTGGGGGAAGTAGGACAGGCAGTCAACTGCAGCTCAGAAACAAGCCCTCCCCCAGAAAATGAGACCCAAAAGCAAAAAAACCAACACATTAGCAGATGTTATCAGTGGTACCACTACTTCTAAGAAACAGTGTGTCCTTACCAAAAAGATTTGCAAGAATGTTTGTGGCCGAGGACCTAAGGTACTTGCTACAGAGATGTGAGATCAGAGGTCAGCTCAATCCTGCAACATAAAGGTGGCAAACCTGGGTCACAGCAGATCAGCAGCACAGTTGGGGTGCATGGAGTCGGGGAGAGGGATGGAACTGCCGAGGGAGAAGGGTGCAGGACTCGGCTGAGCCGCTGCGCTTAGCTCGCCCGGGAGCTTACCTGGCAGGAGCCCTGCCCCCTTACACCACCTGCAAGGCCTGAAAGGAAAAGCTGCTGATGCCGCAGTGAAGATTTGGAGGGAAAAAAGTAAGCCAGCAACAAAGCAAGACAAAAAAAGAAATTCACAAAGCTGCCTTAAAGAAATGAACAACACAAATATGGAAGAGGAGAAAATAAAGGAGCAGTAGGAAAAACATGTCTGCCAATGGCCCTCAGAGTAGAACGCTGCTAAAAGCCTCCAAGGGACCCTGATGTCCAGGCACTGTCCGTCAGTCTTAGGTGCACTGTCCTGCCCTGGGACCACTCCAGATGGACATGATCAACGATGCCTGGGAGGTCCCAGGAAAGGTCCACCAGCCCCTGGAGCCAGTTCTACAGTCCGGAGTTACAAAACCACCATCCCGCTGCTGTCCATAGGCAATGTCCCCTAGTGTCCCCAGTCCCCCAGGTGACAGCAGGGGCATTTGTTGCCACAGAGGAACCAGCCAAAGGCCCTACAGGACTCATGGCCCTGAAAACCTGAGCAGCGATTGCTCAGCTGTTTTGGATGGAGCAGCTGGTACAAAGAGTTTGAATTTGCCTGCTACAGGTAGATTTCTTCCCGCCCCCCAATCAGTGCTTAGCAGGATCCTGAAAAACAATTCCCATTGATCCCCATGGGTTTCACTCACATTCACTCAGTTCATTCCACCACCACCCTCCCCAAGTGAAAAATACAATGACGCTAACAGACCTGCTTAGCATTTTACAGGCTGGGGGCTCCAGGCATGATAAAGATATAACAAAAGGAAGAAAGCAAAAAACATTTTTCCTGATGCCACCAATGCAGAATCAACCCCTTGCCAGAGGAAACCAGAGCTCATTTCTGTTGCTGACCGCAGAGCACACAGCCCTTGCAGTTCTTCACTCCTGGCAGTGCTACAAGGCAGGTGAAGCCCAAGATTTGAGAACAACTGGGAGCCCAGAAGCCAGGGGAAAAAGGGAAGACATCTCTTGATGGGAAAGTCAGGTTTGACATGGAGAAAACAGCTGTTGGCTGCAGGCTCAGCTAGAGAAGGCAGCCTCCATGGAGCCCTGTCCACCACCTGAGTCTCCCACAGTATCAGAGTGAGGACATGTCAGTGCCAGCCCTTGGGCAGGTCTCTGGATTTATGCTGTGTACTGCAGTGCCCTGCCCATGCCACAGAGCATGGAGAGAAAGCCTGGACAGCCCAGCCACCAGCAACATGGAGATGTTGCCCAGAGGCCTTGAGGCCAGGCTTGCCAGCAGGATCATACGTAACCCAGGGGCAAGGTGCAATCCCTCCATCCTTGCCTTCCCTGCTGCGCTCAAGTTTCTACTTAGTCCGTCTCTGTACCATACCAGTTGTGGTGGTACCCAAACCATGGCATCACAGGCAAGGGATGACAAATTCCCCCAAATCATCCCAGGAGCTGCACACCACTGGGTAGAGAATTGAGTCCTACAGCCCTTGGGACAGCAGCGGAGAGAACAACATCTCCCAGGCTTGCCTTGAGCCACCACTGGAAAAATCGGTTCCCTGCAGCTCGCCCAAGAGGGAAGGGGTACGAGCTGCGCACACCTGCTATGGAGAAGCCTCCCACAGAGCCTGCTCATAGGGCAAAGCCCTTGGCTGCAGGGTTTGGTGTCTCTGGTTTAGCATGGGCTCTGGGTGCCCATGGGCTGAAGGACTCTCTTCACTCAGGGGCAGAGACTTCACACTGAGAGCACAGATTGGTTTTGGATAGTGCTTTGCATCTCAAGGTGCAAGGTTGGGTTTGATTTCCTTTCTATAGGCTGGGAAATCTTTAGCTAGAAAGCTTGTTTTCAGTAACAGGACAGGCTCTTCCTTTCTTCAGGCAAGACTCAAGGTCAGGAGGACACTTTAGCAAAAAGTGCAAGATGGACAATTCTCCTTCTCTACCAGGGCCACTACGTGGCAAATCCCCACCATCACTTACAGCTGAGGAGCCAGCCCTAGGTACGGACGTTCCCAGTCTCAGCCCCATCACAGTGAACTCTAAAGCTCCACGCTCACTCACTTTGCTCCAGCATTTCTGAGCTATGCCCATGTCCTCAGTTTGGAGGCCATCCACAGGTTAAAGGGAGGGGAAGTAGCTAGAGATCAGGTCCTCAACAGATGTAAATCATCATGGTACTAATGGGATCAGGGGAACGACACCAGCTTGCATCAGCTGGGAAATTTGGTCTAAGATTCCAGAGAAGGAGCTTGGACAGCTCCAAGGGTATATAGGGCCACAGTGTCTTCATCTCCTGAATCAGTGTGACTTTATTTGTTCTCATGTCTTCCTGGGTGGGAGAGGTCTGGACCATGGTGCAATGAGATGTTGAGTCCAAGGCTACCAAGGTAGTCTGGGGAGAGAAAGGTCTGAACACACCCAGCTTGCTTCAAGAGGATGCCAACCAGATGGCCTTGGGGAAGAAGAAAAAGGAAACTCAGCTTACCTTTGTTCTTCCTCGAGTTCTTCTTTGGTCATCATTGACTTGTACTGGTTTCCCCTCAGCTTTCCAGGACTGTATTTAAAAGAGAATGTTTCATCTTCAGCTGGAGAGTGGGAGAGCAAGAGACAAAGAGCAAGAGATTGTGTGAGCCAGAGACCTCCCAAGAGCAATGATTAACAGCAGTAGGCTTGTTCCCTTGAGCTTCTCGCCGACCCCTGCTCCCACGCACACAACCTAAACACTATGGCCACCCCGAAAGATTCTTCCACAGTCAGCTCCAGTCTCCAGAAAGCCTGCACAGTGTTGGGGAAGCTGTGTGCATTGTGGTGGAGAGCCACGGTGTTGCTGGCCAGAGGATGGCAGGAGTCTCAGCTGCAGCTAGCACTGGAAACAGCGAGGACTGCTGCGAGCGAGCAGCCCTGCTTGGAAGCAGATACAAGTAAATCCTACAGCACGGGAACCATATGCTATTGCTCTCTTTGGATTCAAAGCCTTGCAGGCCCATCTTGGCTTATCAAGACATGCTAATCCTGCCCTGATTAACTTACAGCATTTTCTGCTTCTCCTCTCCAGACTTGCATTCCTCCTCTCTCCCTTTCCTTGTCTAGGGGCCCTTTCCCATGCTTGGGGCTCATGGATAGTGCCATGAGCAGAGCTGTCCCAGGCCACGCAGCTCAGCAGCTCTCCTGCAGCCCTTGACTGCGAATCCCAGGGCTGCAAACAGAGCTGAGCCAAAGCAGCCCCAGGAGCACCAATGCAGCTGGGTCCAAGTCCCTCTGTCACCAGCCAACAGACCTGAAGAGGAAACTGAGGTCTCCTCCAGGTCTGGGTGCTCTCCTACATGGCTCGCCAGCCTCAGCCCTGTGCTAATTAGAGCACTGAAGCTCATGGACTCTGAGCCAAAGCTGATCCTTTTCCAATCGGATTTTCTTCGACCACTATTTACTTTTAAAAACCTCTCCCCTGCTTTATCTTCCTACAGATGGGAGAAAACAACAGGAGTGGAGGTCAATCCAAAGGGCAGCCCAGGAAGAGCAGCTGCTTCGGGTAGTTGCCTTTATTGGTTATCTGTGGGCTGTTTATCTGTGAGCCTTTATCTCCCAAGGACTGCAGGACTCGGCTGCCTCACGTTGAGCCATCTAGCATTGCTGTTTCCACATCCACCCAGAAACATCTGTTTCCACCAGCCCTGGGGATACTTCTAAGGGGCCCACAAAAAGATGATGTTACTGTATTATCTACATGGTGCTGAAAAATTGCACGTTATCCACAAACCATATATCCAGGATGATACCTCCCAGCACCAGCAAGACCCCCAAGAGTGGTGAAACTCCTGTCTTCTGTGGCAGGAGAGAAAGCCCCAACTTGTACATAACCTAATTCCCTGTCCCCAGCCACCTAGGCAGCCCCTTCCAGTCCTCACCACTGCTACTGCAGGCACCACATTCATGACAGTCTCTCCTCCTCCACCTGCCCAAATGAAAAACATCCCACAGCCCCCCTCCTTCTTTCCTCATACCCAGAAGGATCCAGCATCAGCAGCTTCCCTTTATTTTCCAGCCAATACTCCCTTTAAGAATTTTCTCCCCCTGTCCAGGGTCAACTGCTTGATTTAGCGATTTCTCCAACCCCAAGCTCACGCATGCACTCAGCTGCTGCCAGAACTCTTGCAGACCTTGAGGACCCCTACGCAAAAGGCCTGTCAGAGCCTTATTTTGTAGATGGGGGGTATGGGACTGAGCGTGCTGACTGCTGCAAGGTCACTGCCACTAGCGCACAGAGTGTGCCTGGAGTGATGTTAGTGGGCTGGGAATTTAACAGAAACCTCCTCCCTGCAGATATCCACATTTCCTCCCTCCTCTCTACATCTCTGCATCCCTGATCTTGGGGAGCTTCCCTGGGAAGTCCGGGCAGATTACTGCTCAGTTACTGATCTGGAGTGTTTTTCTAATCCCAAAACACTGTTGGGGCTCCTGGAGGAGCAACGAGGCAAACCCTTTCCCTAGCGTCTTCACAAGTGTCTGAACACAAGCACCCCCATGCTCCAATCCCACAGCCCCAAACATTCAGCTTGGCCATATCCCACTTCCCTCAGCAGGAAAACCCTCCGAATCGGCAGACAAACAAGTCTGGCCAGCTGGAAACAAGCAGTAATGTTGCAGCTTATCAGCCCTTCAGGTAGCTGTAAAAGTGCACGGAAAGAAAATTCAGCTGGCTGCTGCTTTGGGAGATATTAAGGAAGAAAAAAAAAAAAAAAAAAAAAAAAAGGGAAAAAGGGTGTAACATCCTGTTTCTTACCCTGAATCAGAGCAGGAGCCATTTCATTACCTTTGTATAGATTGCCTGATTTCAAGGACAATTAAGAACATTTCCCTCACATGGTTTTCTGCCAAGTAAATTGAGATTTGGGATTTTGCCTGTCCCAAAAAGGGCAGTTTAATTGCCACCCCACCAGAAAAGAATAAGGGAAGAGGGAGGCGAGGAGGCTACCCATCTCCCTGCCCACATGTTGTGGTTAAAAAGCAGCCAGTGTGCAGCTTTGGAAACCACTGGATGTTTTCTGAGCTCAGGAACTTTCTTTGCAGACTGAAAACAAACTTCAGGAAACACATGGAAAAGGGGAGGCTGGGTTTTCACGTGGACAGTGAAAACGCTACAGAAATATGAGGTGACCTACTTACTCAGACCTTCTGTGAGTTCATATTAAAGAAAACATTTGTCTTTCATCTCTCTGCCCTTGCGTTGCCAGCGCCGTGACCCTGGGCTCACAGGGTGAAAGCAGCCCCTTGAGTGCACCTCTGCTCCGAACAGGCTCGCTCCAGCGTGCCCTGCACACGCAGCAAGTACCTGCCTCCTCCCTGCCAGCTCCCCGCCAGCCTGGCTGCCTGAAGCGGGGAGAAGGCTGCTCTTGTGGTTTTGGCCACCATGGCAGCATCCCGGGCTGGTGACAGACTGCCCGTGCCACCCCCGTGTGCCCGAGGGGAATCTCTGTTCGCGGGCTTGCCGGGCAGCAGCTCGGTGGCTTGAGTTGGGCCAGGACCAAGCAATGCACAGGCGAAACGGTGAAGGAAGGAGCGAGGTTTCTCCCCAGCAAAGCCTGGGCAGCACTGTTATTCCCAGCTCACACCGCTCACCTCATCATCATCAAGCTGAGCCATCGCTTTAACCAGTCCCTTTAAAACACCTCAGAAATAGTGTAAATAATTCAGGAGAGGAGTCGGTGGCTGTCTGCAGGAGATGCTTAGGGAGGATGCTGGGGTAGCCACAACCCATGACCAGGGACTGTCATCTCCACCTGCTCCCGAGCCACAGCCACTTCGGGGTGACGCACAGCGCTGCTGGAGCAGCCCTGAAAGAGGGCTGAACCGAAGGAGGCAGACCCTGGCAGAGCAGCGTTACTGAGCATCCATTTGGCAGGATATGTCCATCGTTTCTCAAACCAGGTCTCCCACAGTAACATCCCTGATCACCAGTGCTGCAAGGAAGCCTAAAGGGGTGGAGTAAGTGTCTTTTGGGAACCCTGTCTCCAAAGGCCCCACCTTGCGGGTACAGCACCAGGATTAAAATTTGATTCTCTGTGGCATTAGGCCTCCTGAGCCAGGGGATTGCCACACAGTGCCTTAAAAAGAGCAAGCAGAAAGTGGGGCAGGGAAGAGGAAATGCCCCAAAGTCTCCTGCTGCCCATGGCCACCCCGGGCAGGGGCTCCTGGGGACATCCCAGCATCTCCAGGACTGCTCAGGAGAGCAGAGTCTTCTTCAGACACACACTCTTGCTTGGCACCATCTGTTCCATTTTCTTACAAGTGCAGCAGTTGTCACCCCAATTAGTCAATTAATCATTTTCCAATCAACTAATTGGCTAATCAGTTAAACGGGGCTCTGACTAAAGCCCCTGGAGATCGTCCTGGATGCGAGCAATGAGCTTTTGGGGCAGCTTCTTCACAAAGCTACCCCATGGCAAACAGCCCAGGGGCACCTGGGGAAGTAAATAGCAGCTGCTGCTGGGGTAGGAATTTCCTCTGCATCTCCCAGAGGAAGGAGACCATCCCCAAGCACTCTGGGCTTCAGCCCCTCAGACCCGTCTGTACCCTCCCCGCAGGGTGCTGGCTTGCTCGGCACTCACCATCCTCATCCTCTGGTTCTCTCACCACCAGCTTCTCGTTTTCTGAGTCCGGATCTTCTTCCTGGAGGAGGTAAAAACAGAGCAGCCATGAGGAGAAGGTGCTGTGCTAAATAACCTGTGCTCAACCACGGCACCAGAGCCTGCAGGGCTGGGAGGCAGAGACTGGAGCTCCCGAGACGAGGGCTGGGTACCCCTTTCCGTGCCTCCTTCATGGAATAGGCCAAAATGATGCTCACTAATGAGTGAGGTTCGTTAGCCTGCTTTCTTCTCGCTTGTCAGTGGCGGGGATTTGGCCTTGCTTACTGCACTCCCACCCAAAGCCTGCAAAATGCAAATGCCTCCCCCTAATTGAAGGGATATTAAAGTTTTTAAGAAGACCCTGCTATCCCGGTGTCCCCAGGCACAGCCTTGTGCCCGAGCACCCTCCCGGGCTGGCACCCGCCACCAGCACCCCCTGCGCCCTCCACCCTGCCCCGGGATGTGCAGGGAACTGAGCCACAAGCCACGGGGACTTCTCCTGTGTGCCCTCAGGCCAGGCTTGGACGGACCACCCCAGCACTAGGAAAAGGCAGGTCCCCAGCAAAAGCCACCTTGCAGCCACGGGCCAAGCAGCTGCTTGGAAGCGCAGGAGCACTTGCCAGCCGGGACCAGCGGTGGAAGGCAGCGCTGGGGGGTTCGTGCTGGGACCCTGCCAGGAGCCCTCCCAGCCTCGCCTGGCAGCAACCCCCCCAAGACACCACTGGCTGCTGCCCATGGACCCCCGGCCCCTCGCTCCTCCAAGACACTCCTGCCCACAGGCACCGCGGTGGCACAGCTGATCTCTGGAGCACAGACAGGAGCAGCGACAGCACATTATTTTTTATAAATGCAAAGCAATTTTGGAAGTTTTGTGGGGTTGCTTCCTACAAGCTACAACAAGTTTATCAAGCCCAGATTCCTTCCCCTCGTGGTACACACAGCAGAGAGTCACGCAAACAGCAAACAGGGAGGGAGAGGACTGCTCCAGTGCTGGAGATAAGACAGGGACACATGGCAATGCCCCCACGTACGTGCCTTCCTTGCACAAAGCGCAGCAGCATCCAGCACCCTGGCTGCAAACCCCCATGAGCTAAGCCCGGAGGTCGACAGCACCTCGGAGCACGCATCCTCCTGCATCCTCCCCAGCCCCATGCATTCGATTTGAAGTGATGGGGCTGGTGTGCAAAGGGCAAAGCACATGGGAGAGAGGGGAGGGAGCATGGCAGGGGGAGCCTGGCAAGCCGCCACGCTGTTGAGGACAAGGGAAAAGTCACAGTGAAGGAGACACGAGGGAAACGAAGAGGGTCCGAGAAGGTCCCTGCACAGACCCGAGCGCTGGCTTTTGCAGTGCATGGTTTTAGATAAACTGCTGGAGAGTGGTATGCAGCCCCGACCCAGAACTAGGTTAGTTTGTCATCGGTGAGGAATGCGCATTATTCACAGCCATTTGGCTGCTTCTCTGGCTTCTTCTCGCCACCCTGCTCTCGGGCTCCCCAGAAGGACATGCCGCCGAGACCCCCGCCCTCGGTGGCCACCACTATTTTGGGCCATGCTTCCAAACATGGGCACTTCCTCCCGGGCACCCGGGCTTCCCCCGGGGATGGCTGGAAGTGGGGCAGCAGCCAAAGGAGAGGCCTCAGGGAGGGTGCGGGGAGGGGATGCTCAGCTGGGGACTCGGCCACAAGCCTGGGGCAGTGGTTCCCCATCACATCTGTTTCAACCTGTGAGCCAGGATGCCCCCAGAGAGACACGACCCTGCAGGAACCGGCACAAGAGGGATATTTTAGCCTGTTTCCTGCCCAGGCATTAGGAACTGAGCATTTCTGAGCGTTTAGTGGAAGCAAGAAAGAAATTTGGGTGCCAAGCCTCCAAGAAAGGAAAATATCTTCTCTCCAACCCCGAGGAAGAAACATTTGATGGGAGCAGAGAGGGAGCCACCAGGGATGCCAGGCTGGCAGGCGACAGCAACGTGCTGTGGCCGTGGCTGTGCCAGGAACCCCCTGTTCATGGCAGCCAGTAGCTCACTGCAGCGCAACGTTTTTCTGCTTGGATGGCTTAGAGGCAGATGCCAGCACCTCCCTTCCCCCCGCACTGCAGCCCCGGCCTCGATATCCCCATCCGTCCGCCTTGCTGGGGCTGCTTGCTCCCGCGCACCCATTGCTGCCCCGCTGCCAGAGCCCCCCAGGCCACCTTAGCACGACCCCGCTCACTAACCCCCCACAGGAGCCAGGCATTGCTCCAAGAAGCACAGTTACACCTGGAGCACTGTTTCTCTCTGCTTTAAACAAACCAAGCCATTAAAAACCCACCCAAACACCCCCGGGGGGGAGCACAGCGGGCAAGCTCTGCACCCCCTCCCCAAATGGCCACTGCTACCCTGGGACAATGTCCCATCAATGCAGAGACACCAGCACACTGTTCGCTGTGCCACCCTCCCCAGGCTGGCTCTCCCTCCCACGCACCTCTGCCTTGCTGGAAAGCGCTGCATGGCCGCATCCATCCTCCACTTGTCCCATGTGCCCGAGGCTGGACCCAGGTGAGGCACCCAAAGGTGGGATCTGGAAAGAGGCAAAAGCTTTGAGCACAAACGCCCCCGAGCCCTCCCCATGCTCAACCAACCAGCCCCAGCAGCATCAGCACACATGGACAGATGTCCGGACGCGGCCGGCAGCCCGCCTTGCCCCAGTGCCTGAGCCCATGCTGCCTCCAATCCACGTGCCGAGCCATGGCATGACTGCTGGAGTGAGGAACACCAGTGACCTTCAGTGCCCAGCCCCGGAGCCCAGATTTGGAGCTCATGAGCTGCCCCCTGTGGCAGCCCCAGCCTGCGGGACCAGGACCCTTGCAAGGAGCCATCGGCGAGGGGGAGCAGCTCGGCCAGCACCGGGCTCTGCTGCCCGGGTGTCCTGGCAGGGCTGGAGGCAGCTGCCCGGGATGCTGATGCGGCAGATCAGGGCTAGCAGGAGGGGAGAGGAGAGGAACAGCACAGTGTGCTCAGTTTGTTAACGCTTGCAGGGCCTGCTCTGCCAGCTGCCCGGGATGCTGATGCGGCAGATCAGGGCTAGCAGGAGGGGAGAGGAGAGGAACAGCACAGTGTGCTCAGTTTGTTAACGCTTGCAGGGCCTGCTCTGCCAGCTGCCCTCTCCATCGCAGGGTAATACCCCCTTGAAACCTCGTCCCCCTGCTGCAATCCCAGAGATGGGGCTTCCCTGCCCTCTTGGCCCCACATCAGCTTTGAACACAGACTGACCTTGACCCCCACGCAAAGCCTCCCTTCCCCTACCCTCTCCCAGCCCAAATGCTTCTCAGCTGAACCTTTCCCTGCTGCACCGCGAGGGCGGCTGTGGAGGAGGATACGCGTGGGCAGGGAGCGGGGACATCGCGTCCATTGGCCTTGCAGCGAAAATACCAGTGCCGGGCTGGGAGCAGCCTCCAGGCTGGCTTGAAAAACGGTCAGCAGGGACAAAACCCCCACCCCAAGCCTGGATGTGCCTGCAGCCCCTGCCAGCCGGGACAGCATCCCAACAGCCCCAGGAAGCCTGCCCCAGATTTCAGGGCTCCTCAGCCCTACCGTGGCCGGTGGATGCTGCTGTGCCGGTTCCCCTCGCAGCCGTGGGGTAAGAGCAGCTGAGCCGGGGGCTGCTGTGCCCCAGGCATGGGATGCTCTGCAAAAGCAGGGCAGCATTCTGCAGCCAAAAAACGGAGGGGGAAGGTGTTGGGGCAATGTTGGGAGACTTGACAACCAAAGAGGATACTATGGCACCGCAGGCACTGCTCTCCTATACGAAACAGAGCCCAGGGGCAATACAGAGGGACTGTTCCGAATGGTGGGGAGCGAGGGAAGCATGGACCAAGGCCAGACAGCAGCAGGAGCTGCTGGAGAAACAGGGACCAAAGTGCTCCAGCTGCCAGCCCGCAAGCCAACATCTCTCCACAGTTGCACGCCGAACAAGAAAGCCTCCCCGCAGGAAAAGAAAAGGGCAATAAGAAGCACTGCAGGGAGACTGCGCACGTCATTATCCGGGAGCATCTGGAGGAGACTTGACACGGGCTGCCCAGGCCAGCTGCTGCGGCAAACAAAGATCATGTTGCCACTGGCATCGGCAAGGGGACACGTTCGGCAGCAGCTGCCTGGCCCGGAGGCCACATGGGGTGGGGAACCTGCCCTACACTCCCTGCCTGCTCCTGCTTGCGGGCAGGGTGGACCCAGCCCACTTCACAGCACATCCCGTGCCTGCTGACGTCCAAGTCTTACCTCTGCACAGCTTGCCAGGGGCTTTGGAAAGCCCAGCGCCTGCCACCGCAGGGTTAAAATCCAACAAGTCATTTACCTTAAATACCAGTGCAGCAATACATCTGTCCTGGCTTTTGGCAGCTCTTGGCTTTGGAGCTGAAGCATTTGTTGAATCATCAGAAACACGTTTTTGCCCTTCAGCTTTCACAGCCAACAAGCGAGACGCCCGCGCATGGAGCTGAGTCAGGAGCGAGGACAAGACCCCCAGGGACATTTTGGGCATGGGCAGCCCCAACCACAGACAGCCCCAAGTTACCCAGAGGAAGATGGCTCAGACGCAGGAGCTTGGCGTTGTCCCCCAAAAAGCCTCCCTCGTGGCTCTGCTGCTGTGTGAGCCCTCTCCCACCCGTACAGAAGGAGGCCAGGCTCCCCATCACGGCATCATCTGCTTTTCAGCTCGTTTCTGGACATTTCCTCCCCGCTTCCTCCATCCCCGGCGCAAACCCCTCTGAGCAATGGGTTTCCCTTCTCAGAAGGGACTCGAGGAGCTCATGGGGCTGGTGTGTTCCTCTCCCTGTCCTCAGTCATAGGGACAGCCCCAGCATCTATGGACAGGACCGGGACAAATGAGTGCCCCGCTCCAGCTCCGGGAAAAGGGAAGATCCCAGGCTGCAAAGTAGGGGGAGAAAATTGTCTTGGATTAAACTCCTGGGCCCTGTGTGTTGCCATTTATGGCTGCACTTTCTGCTCCAAGCCTGATGCAAGATGTTGCAAGAGGGAAAGAAAGCAGACAGAAGACAGACAGCCAGAAAGAGAAAAGCTGGGAGGAAAAGGGGAAGGAAGAAGCCTTTAAAAAAAGAATAAATAATAATGTTGGGCAGAGTTTAGCAAAGCAAAGCAGCTGCTACATTGGCAGCTCCCCTTCACCCCATCGCTGGGGCTCTCCATCCTCCCACCAGACAGAGAAGCAGCTGCTACAGAAGGAGAGTGGTTTTCCTGCCCCGGGCGACGGTCCTGCCTCTTGCAGAGGCAGCGCTTCGCAGGTCTGACCCCTGCCCAGACCCCCGCATCTGCTCCCACCAGTCCCCCCGCCACCGCTGCGGGCAAGGATGAGCCCGAGAGCGGCCAGAGCCCCGCTGAAGCTCCGGAGCCATCCCGCCCCTGGCGAGGGGGCAGGCAGCACCAGGTCTCATTAGGAAAACACAGGTGCGTCCCACAGCAGGGTGAGGAAGTCCCGGCTCAGCAGCACCCGTCCCCACAGGCAGTGTAACGCTCCAGTGCAGCACCCCCAGCAGTGCACCCAGCCAGCTCATCTCGTGCTCTCCCCTTTTTGCTCTGGCCTCTGGTGAGCAAATGCCACAGGCACTAACACTGGGACATCTCCTGCTGCCACGGATGGGCCAGGCGGCATCCTTGGGCAGGGAGCAGGGGCGGGCAAAGCCTGCCCTCGCCTTGAGGTCTTACCCAGCGGCTGTTCATGTGGGTGGGCACTTCAGAAGGCAAAGAGTCCTCGTGGCCTCTGCTCCAGCAGCGCACCGGCTCTGGGCAGGCTCCCGGGGCCGTACCCAGCCCAGAAGGGACTGAGCAGCAGCCTGACCTCCCCAACCCACTGTAGGGGACACAATGTAAAGCCCAACGCAACCATGCCCCACACCATGTCCCAGCACCAGCCCTGTGCTCCAACCCCACAACTGGGACGGAGGGGAGGGCACGACACGCGCACAGGGTCCCCGGGGGCGTGACGCACGTCCTGCCTTGCTTCCCAATTTGCAGACACTGCAAGAGATGATGCATTCATTATCGGCACAGACTGCACAGGGTGAGAGCCAGGGCACATCCGAGCAGTTACGGGTCTGGCAGAAGAGCCCTGCATCCCACTGGCAGGGGCCTGGGCTGCTGCCAAGGCTGCGACAAGGGGTAGCACATCACCGCATCCCTCCCCACCGTGCTGCGGGACGGCAGAGCTCTTGCCCCAGCCCTGCAGCAGCATGGAGGCAGCCTGCACAGCCGCCAATTAAAGCCACGCTAATTAGACACCCTCTCCCCTCCGGCACTGGGAAGACAGGCAGCAGGCATTAGAGGGGGAGATGCTGACTTCTTAAATTTAAAGAGTCCCTGCTGGGAGCTGGGTGGTTTGTGCTTCTGCTGCCTGGTGTGTCCAGGCGTGCTGGGAGCCCCCAGAAAGGCGCAGGTGGGGTGGGGGGCACAGGGGAAAGGTGACGGGAGCTTTGCAGAAGAGGCAGGTGACATCCCCTTTCTGCCTTTGCTGTCCGGGTGACAGCACAGCATGCTGTCCTGGCCAGGCAGGGTTTGCATGACTTTCCCTGGCCGGGCCGAGCTGGGCAGCTCCAAATGCGAGGCCCCCCCTTGCCAGATCACCTCCAGAGCTGTCCCCTCTCTCCCTGCTGTCACCCACTTGACCCTGCTCTGCTTGAAGCCACCAGCTGTGGTTAACCCTTGGCAAACCAGCCAGGCTGCCGTGCTGGCAGAGAGCCTGGCATTGCCCACTCGCCCTCCCCGTCCCCAGAGTGTCCTGGCCAGGATGGCATCCCAGCAGTGGCTCTGGACCACCACGGAAAACCCTGCCCCGTCGCTTCCATCTGCCATTTCCACAACAGAAATACTCATTAGAGAATTGAAGTTTGCTGACTGTTTCTTGCAAGAACAAGACTCGGCAGCCCCAGCAATGCTGCAGTTCCCACCCAACAGCTTTTCATTAGGGGATCGCTTTGACAGCACTGCCTCATCCGTTAACGAGCTGGGGATGAGAACAGACAGCGACACACTAATTAACTTCTTTTCAGTGATGGGAGCCAGCAGAGACAAGGGGAACCTCTACCAGCAGTTAATGGAAACGAGGACTCCTGGACTCCTTTCCCTGCTCTGCCACTGCTTTATTCTATAGCCGTGGGCACAATGCTGCAACAGCCCGTTCCTCCCAGCGAGGGGCAGGGAAGCCTCGACCCACACTGATTTTAGCAGCCAGTTGCACATCACAGGCTGCCCTGGCAGGAGGTGGGAGCAAGAGGGAGGCTGAGCCACACAGCTGCCCCAGCTCAGGGTGCTCAGCAGACGCTGGCTTGCATGGGCAGGGAGAAGGGAAGGAAGCAGCGGGGTGCACAGCTCCAGCCAGCCATTAAACACACCAAGGCTGCTCTCCCTGAGCGGGTTCATCCATCAGCATTTTGGTTGAGTGGTTAATGGCCGCAGTGAATCTGAACCAGCCCGGTGCAGTACATGCTGAGCAAACAGGGCGGGGGGGAGAAAGGAGAAAAAAAAAAAAAAAAGGAAAGAAAGCTCTCTGAGTGCCAAGCACACCCTCTGCTTGCTGATGTACTGAGTCAACCAAGAAGCCCTGAGCCTGCAGCAGCCCTGATGCTGCTGGGAGCCCGCAGCCGAGCGGGCAGCGTCTGGGAGCCTTGTCTGCTGAGTCACATCAGGGGACCGCAGCCCTCAGCCGAGCCAAGGCAGGTTTGATAGGGCGCATTTCCAGCAGCACCTGCCTGCAAAGCACTCGCTGCTCTGCCCAAGGCCAGTCCCATCTGCGCCTGTAACAACTGCTGGGCTTTGGCCTAAGCGGTGCTGGAGGAGAAAGATGAAGCAACTTTGAGGATATTTGCAGGGAGCAAAACGAGGGAACCCAGGGGAGACTCTGCAGTGCTGTGGATGGTCTCCCCGACTCTGCCCGCAGGATCAGCCCCTGGACCAGCGGCCTGGGTGCTGCTCCCTGCTCACACGTGTGTGGTGCTTGCTGGAAATGCACGTACTCCCTCCGCCGTGCCACCCAGCACCGCCAGCCCCAGACAGGCATCCTGCGCCGAGTGGTCCTGGCAGCTACAAGATCATGCGTGGGCCAGCACTCCCAAACACTTATTCAGCAGTGAGAAACATCCCTCCCCCTTCCCCCTGCTCTCAATCACCACGCAGATCGCAGCCACTGCCTGGTCCCCATCCTTCCTGAAGACATGTTGCTCAGGTCCAGGGTGACTTGCCCTGCCTTGCTCCTGCAATGAGGTGACCATTCCCAGGACGAAAAACTGGCCACAACCCTACTCACAGGGCCCAGCCAGGCTTCTGGAGGACACAAGACTCCCTGTGCCTTGAGTAAGGGCTCGCCTCCAGGCATGCAAAACCCTGTTATCACACTGTGCTCAAGCAGGGATAAAAGAGATGAGCCCATCTCTGAAGGCAATAAGCATTGCAGCAGTGCCTGTTCAAAGTAATCAGGACTGAAGAGCAGCCAGAGGGGAGGAGAAACATTCCCAAGAAGACTCAAGCTAGTGAGACGGCAGAGGAACCCATGAGCTCTGGCAGAACTGGGCACAGCCATCTGTCCCGACAGGGTGCTGCACTTCATCAGAGAGCGCTGGGTGCGCCCCGGGCCCCACAGCAGCTCTGGCTGGGTGGCCAGCTTTGCTGCCGAGCTAGCCCAGCCAGAACCCAGCCAGCTAATGGCAGCCCAGGGGCTCTCCAGCTTTACAAAGGTCCTGGTACTCAAAGGCACCAATAAATCACGCGGCAGAGGGACAGATGCGGCTTCCAGGATGCTGGGATGAGGGAGGGGGCTAGCTCGAGAGCGGTACCCACGGCCAAGGGGTGCCGGGAAGGGGAGAGAGAGCGCTCTGAGGCTCAGAAACGATGAGGGGAGGTGAGGAGGAACACAGGAGGCAGAACCACGTCGCAGCCCCAAGAGCGGGTCAGGGCTCACCCCTGGGCGTTGCAGAGCATCACGGTAAGGAGGGGGGTGCACAACCCCCTGGGACTTGCCCAAGGCTGTCCAGTGAGTCAGTGGTGATGCTTTCCAAGGCGAGGGCTGTCTGCGCACTGCCCAGCAGCCTGGATACTGTCGCTGAGGATTACAAATACTGCTAATAATAGCCAACAGGCGCCTGGGCCCCAGGCCTGCGCTCCCCAGCTGAAACACACTGCCTGCACACAGACGACGCACCACTCCTGGATTTCGGAGCCACCCCATTACTCACTTCCCCCCATTGGGACAAGGGGCCGCCCTGGGAGAAAGCCACCAACACTGTGAGTTGAGGCACCTTGCGCTGTCACCGAGTCCCATCCAAGCCAGGCAAGAGCAGAGCAAGCTCTTTCCACAGATGCTGGGTCGCCCTTTTATTTTTAAACAAGATCCGGTGCTGGAGGAGGATTTGCCAGGCGTTTATAGACACGGCTGCTCCCCCAGCCCCCCCAGTTCAGCCAGGGGTCAGCGTCCTGCTGGGGTTGGGAGGGAGGGGGACGCCAGTCCCTTCCCCGGGGCAGGCAAGGAGAGCCGGCCGGGGACAGCGTAAGGGAACCCTGCGCTGGCAAGGGGACAGTTTGCTGCAGCCCACAGAAAGAGGATGCAGATGGGAAGAATAAACACACACGCGCGCCCCCAGCACCTGGATTAGCTCTTGGGAGAAGAGCTGATCTTCTTCCCCTGGGAAGGGGCTGGATGTGCAGACAGGAGAGGCTCACACAGGTGAACGCTTCTCTTCCCTTAAATCTTCACTCTCTTGATTATTTTTAAAAGCATACCTTAGGGGGCAGTGGTGGAAAGGAGCCCGAAACACGCCCCCACCGCTGCCGCCCTCGGGGACAAGGGGCTTGTCCCCACCCCGAGGGCAGCCCCCGGCTTTTGCCGGGACCTCCCGTGTTGGGGGGGCAAACGCGGGCGCCGCGCTCCCGCCCGCGGCCCCCAGCCCCTCCCGCGGGGACGGGGGCAGCCGGGAAGGGACGCTGCGGGATGGGGGGGTCGGCACCGGCTGCGGGGACCCCAGCGGGCCCGGGGCACGGGGAGAGGCTCCGCAGGGAGCCGGCCTTACCTTGCTCTCCGCATCCTCCCGCTGCCCGGGCTCCCGGGGCTCGGCGGGCGGCTGCCGGGGGATGCTCTCGGCCGCCGCGGGGCTGGGCTCGGCCGCGGGGCCCGGCTCCGCCGCCCGCTGCTCGCCAGCCGCCTCCTTCCCCTCCTCGCCCGCCCCGACCTCCTCCACCGGCACCCGGCCCCCCTCGTCCTCCGGCCCCTCGGCCGCTCCCGCCGCCTCCGGCGCCGCCGCTTCGCCCCCGGGGCCGCCCTCCCGGGCCGGCTCCGCCGCCGCCGGCTCCCGGGGCCGCTCCGCCGCCCGCTCCCCCGCGCCTCCCCGCAGCCTCACGAAGACGGAGGCGAGGACGAGGGCCAGGACGGTGAAGAGCAGCGAGACGGCCAGGTACAAGTCCACGGCCACGTCCATCCTGCCCTGCCGCCGGAGCCCGCCCGACCCGACTGCGCGGCCGCCGAGGGTGCGCGGCCAGCCCGCTCGGCCTGCGGCGGGGCTGGGCAGGCTCTCAGCCGGCTTTACCCGGCGTCATCTGCCTGGGCCCTGCCCACAGCCCCGGCCCCCCCTCTCCCCGGCCTCGGCACCCACCTCCCGCACGGAGCCGGCAGCCAGAGCGATCCCCCCCGCCCGCCGGGGACGCACAGCCGCAGCCACGGGCGGGATTTGGGCAAGGGGGGACCGGGCGAGGAAGGCTGCCCGCAGGCAGCCCGGCTCTGCCTGATGCGAGCGTCTGGCTCCGGACAGGAGGATCTTTCGTTAGACGCTGCCCTATATCCAGAAAGTCATTCCCAAACCGTTCTGCACGCACACTTGTGTCACGTGTAACTGTTTGACTTGGAAAGGTCTCCTCTGTCTCCTGCCTGCTCGCAGCAGGCACCCACAGCTCGGTGAGCTCTGTGCAGGTTGGGGCATCAGCTGGCCTCCATGTAGTGCTTAATGAGCATCTGCACCTCGTTAGCCCTCGGCTGAGCAGTGGAGGTGCTGGCGGGGCAAAGGAAGGCTGTCCTGACGCCCCCCAATGAAGAGCATCTGGCAGCACACCTACGCCAAGCTTCAGAGCATCGCTCCACCTTCCCCAGGAGCTGTGGGTGATATCGGTGGCACGTTTGTGCCATAAACTGCTGTCAGGCCCACCAGGTAAGTGCGTGCTGAAAGTAGCTGGGCTGCCAGAGCCTCCCCCCAGGCACCTTGCTGCTGGGGCGTCTGAAAAGCAGGAGGCTCAAAGAACGGGATGTGCCCAGAAGCCATCACAAGCTGCCAAGGACACTGGCCAAGGGGTTGTCAGGTCCTTCCAGACTCTGCCACCAAGGATTTCCTGCCTCTTGAGACTGCTGGGAGGATTAGCCAACCTTTTACAGAGCAGGCTGAAATTAGAAGGCCTAAGCTATTCCTGCCAGGGTAAAACCAGCATGCAGCTTTCTCCCAGCTGTGTGCGAGGGGGGCAGACATGGGAATCCGCTCCCAAAGTTTCCCCCAGGGAAAAGGTTTTAGAGATATCTCCGGGAGCAGAGATTTTTATTGACTGGCTAAAAATGAAACATGAACAAAGATGGGATTAAATCCCCGGGGTGGGAGGAAGGAAGTGAAGCCATGATCCTCACTGTGGTTTGTCTTTATTGGTAATCCTATCAGGCAGGCAATCATTAGCGTATGGATAATTGTATTCTTAGTAACAACCAACCATGGTACTTATCTTCCCTTCTCCTGCACAGCTTTGCATTTCCTGGCCCCAGATCATCAGAGCTGCTCTAGAGCTCAGCCAAAACATCCAGAGACTGGTAGCATCGCAGCACTGTTTTGTTCAGCATCTTTTTTGATGTATATTTGGTCCCTTCTTCTCCCTTCCTGTCCAAATCCACTCTTTAGCTTGGTGAAGCTACTGGCTTCCGAAAGTTTGACCCGCTAGATTGAAGGGTCAAAGCACGAGGGATGTGACAGCCAGGACTGCTCCACCAGATCAATACAAAGGGGTATAAATAGGTCTGGAGTACAGCGAGACTGAAATTCTCTCTCAAGCAGCTTCTGGAAGACCCTTCCAGGGGCAGAAGGAGCAAAGAGCCTCAGCTGAAGGGTTTATGGCAAAGCCTGTCTGACAGGACAGGGTGATTGTTGATTAGAGCCTGGCACAGCCTGGGGTATATGATACATTGCTTTGTGTTTTGGGAGGCAGTTTGGGAATGAGCAGTTAATCAGGTTTGTTTGTTTTTATTCTGTTTTTTAAAGTAACCTCAGAGGTGAGCTGACCACCTGCAGTAGCCACAAAGGCATCGTCCCAAATCCAGTGTACCACTTGCTTTCGGAGACCTCCCCTGAACCCTGGAAATTGCTCACAGCTAGAGACAGAACCAGGGTGGGGACACCAACGGGACTGGGTCTTTGGTCCTGTGCTCACGTGGACTGTCAGTTTTGGGGACAAAGAGGAATTTTGGGCGAGACCGCCAGAAACTGGCCACTGTGGCCTGCTAGTAGGGTGACTGGGGGTGTTTTGGCCTTATACACTGATGCAGACTTTGCAGGTGTCACAGTGCCCTCGATCACTGCCGACATCCAGGACACCCCCTGCTCTTTTTCCCTGGCACCGTACATTTTCCATGGCTCTTTGTTGGAAGTCTGTTAGAGGGCGTTTGCCTGCACAGGAATGCAGTGGTGTGTGGCACGCATTAACCCGGTGCAGAGACAGAGCACTTCAGCAAGTACCCTCCCAAGCAGGGTTTATCACCACCTTAAAATACGAGGCACTGGCCCTCACAGCTTCTTCTGAGACCGGGATCACTGATGGGTGAACCAAACGGGAGCTACAGCCAGAGATGACCATTAGCGGCTTCTGCCTTTGGAGCTGCAGTGATTTGCTATCAGGTTGCTGGGACCAGCTGCACTCGTAGGAGTCGTGCGAACTGCAGGGCTCAGACAACTCTGAAAAACAACACTCCTGGTCTTGAGAGCAACAGCCAGGAGCAGCAAGGACGCATCTGCAAGGACAGCTGCTCTAACCGAGCTAACCTCATACAGTAATGAGGTGGTAGAATCAGCAACAGGGCTCAGCTCCCCACATCCAGACCTGGGGTGAGGGCTAGACTCTCCTGCAGAACACGATCCGATCTGATGGGGGTGGTCCCCGAGCAGAAGCCAGGCCCAGCAGGTCCCATGTGATATCCTCTTGTCCCCTCCATGGCTCTCTGGAGGCAACTGGACAGAATAAACTTGCCCTGATGCAGCAAGGCTCCCACTGGGAGGGACAGAGGTTATCTGCATGGTTCTCCCATCAACTCGCTCATAAAAATATGCTGCTGCCCCTCTGAACTGCCAAGGTAGATGGGAAAACCTGACGTGCAGCAGAGAAGGTGGCCCGTGGAAGCTGGTGGTAACTCTCTCGTGCTTCCCTGGAGCGGGGCTGGTGTCACAGCTGCCTGGACTGGACTCCCAAAGGATGGCTGCCACCGAGTCTCTCCAAAACTAAAGAGAGGGGACTGCAACCCAACAGCAAGATTAATGCCTCTGGCTCCTGCCACGCAGCCACACGCTCCGGGACAGGAGGGGATGGATTCGCACGCCGGGTCAGCCAGGCAGGCTCCCAACCAGGGATCTCTGCCCTGCCCCTGCCTGCCAGCTCCGGGAGAGACGAGCTGCGGAGGGGCTGCCACAGCCTCTGCACAGGGACCGCTGCGAGGGGGGGCCCCGGGAGGGCAACCCTCCGGGGGTGCGGCACCCCCGGCCCAGGGCCAGGCTGAAGCCCGGGGGTGCCAGCCGTGCCCTGGGCAGCCCGGGGCGGGGAAGCCGAACGAGCGCGCTGCCCTCTCTTGGGAGGAGAGCGGCTCTGCACGGCTGCGGCCGGGGAAGGGGCTGGGTGGGAAACAGCTCGCCGAGAGCCCCGGCCCCGCACAAAAGCTGCTTTTACAGGGCTGCCGGCTCCAGCGGAGGGGGGCGAAGGGCTGGGTAACAGCTGAAGAGCTTTACCCACAAAGGGGGATTCAGGGGAGCTGCGGTGACAACTGCTCCGGGGAGCATCCCCCGCCACGGAAAACGCTGGGCTGCAGGGAGCCAGCCGAGCTAAATCCTGCCCAGCAGATCTGCCTCTGAGACGTTTTTAGCTCGGCTGGCTCCCTGCAGCCCAGGCCACTACGGTCAGCACTGCTCTCAGTCTCCCGGGTGTAACGTGCTGAAGCCGGGAGAGCTTTCTGTAGGCACAGAAAAGACCTGATTTACCACGTTGCACATTCTTAGTCTCTCCCGCAGCACATGGACTGTGCAGGCAGGAGATGTTTCGAGGTCCTCTGCTTACACAGACGCATCCTTCCCACCCAAAGCAGGAAAGTCAGCTGATGCAAGCCGAGTTTCAATACCCCTCTCTCTACTGCAGCTGTAACCCAAGCATGGGCCTACAAGATCCTGTGAAGTGAGGCGAGCAGATATGTGCTGGTTTCTAGCGGGGAAACGACCTGCTGCTGGTTTGCACGGACCTTAGCTATTTCAGATGGTACCTATTCCAGGCAGATGATTCTGTGTTCCCAGGTCCTCCAAAAACCCATTTCACCTCACATAAAGCTTGAGCAGAGACTGGTCTTCTAACTGCTCCAAACTCAGATAATTTCTGCAAGCCCCAGTCACCGATAACACTTTTTCCTTGCCAAGAAGAGCAACATCCTCTCTATGTTGATGCCAGAAATAAGGAGCTATCCCAGGAAATGTCACTGCACTCACCCTGTTCTTCAGCTTACACAGGCTCGGTGGTCACTAAGGTATCTGGCTGGCTGTAAATTGGCTTCTTCGCACCCGGCTGTGTGCTAGCCCTGATGCTGCAGCGATGCTCAGAGAGCTGGTTCAGTTCACAAGTGGCAGAAGACTGAACGCCACAAGAAGAGTTTGGCTCGCTAAGAGGTCCGAGCCAGCACAAGGGTAGGGATGGCCGTTCCTTGCTCCCACTGAAAGGAACGATTACCAAAGAGCTCTCTTGTGAGTGCTCATTTCTATACCTTCTCCCTGAGCAACCATCACTAACTCCTCTGCTGCCTAGGCCTCTGGCCTCACCCAGTGCAGCTCTTCTTCCATCATGTTAAAACTCATTTTCCAGTCTAGTCCCTGAGCTAGGGCAGGCTCTGAGTTGCTGTTGATGGGCTTCACAGTTTTGAACCAGCTGTACAATTGGCCTTGCCCTTGAAGGCAAGCTGATACAAGCTCAAAGTCCTAAGAGTGAACCAAAAGCTCATGGATACTGGCAGCCAGGCCAGTGCCGGCTGGAGCAGAACAGCTGAGAAAAGATGCAGCCTTGGGTTTAAACAAGGTAGCACTGCATCAGAAAAGCAATCCTTCTGAAATTCTCCACCAGCCCTGGTATGCCTTCCCTGCGTGCACAGCTGGGGCACAGCTGGGACACAGCTGGACCAGCTGCTGCCCCTCCCAGCAGGCTGCACAGGTGCTCGCTGCGATGGCAGGCCCCCCATTTCAGGTCCTCCTTCTGTTAAATGAGAGGACACACAACTGTTAGAGGCATCATGTACAGGTGGGAGCCGCCAGCTCTCAAACCTGAAGGGACACGGAGTGATTATTTCCTTTTGAACACATTTCAAATCAGCTCTACCTGCCTCAATTTACACTTCTCCAGAAACAGAGGAGGTGCCATCCCACAGAGGGGTCTTTACATGCCTTGAAAAAAAGGTGAGATTCTGCAAGTGTATTAGTTTAATCCCAAACCAGTCTTAAAACATGTAGCTACTTAGTGCCGTGGCTAACACACAAGTAGGAATGCAGCCCCATTCTCTTTGCGACTTGCTTTTGTGGCTTTCTAACTGCCACAAAAGCAATAGCAATAGTTATTTGCTTTTACATCAAACTGGAGGAAAAGACCAAGAACATCAGCACGAGTACAGCATAGACGATCCAACCTCTGCATTCCCACTCAGGTAACCTTGTCCTGTTGGCTCTGCGGTAGCAATTAAAGAACATCAGTATGCTGTCCTCCTTGCTGAAATGAAGCGTTAGGTTGCAATTGTCACAAAAAGGAAGATAGGTAGATAAATCAGGGGAATAAAAATAAACCAAGGCCAGATTGCAAGACCACAGAGGCACTGAAGGAGGTAGCAGCAGTACCTGCAAACAGGAAGAACAATGGAATTCTCTTAAAGCTGGGAGCATGCAAAATCGCCTCTCTTGGGAATGAAAAGCAGGAGATATGTTATAAAAGCATTTCTACAATGTCTCTACATTGCTTTCAGCCACCGCAATTCATGCCATTTTCTGGAATTGGTTCTTGTTAAATGCCAAGCACCGATGTGCCCAGAGCACCCACATGGAGAGGAGGGCTCATTTGCTAATTGTGACTGCCTGGTTGCATCGAGCTAGACAGCATCTAGCAGAGGGTATGAACAGGGTACGGGGAAGAGATCTTCTGAAGAGCAATTGGAAAGGAGAAAAAAAAATTGGTTTTATAGGTGACAGTAATCAAGAAGAGTGTTTACATCAGTGTTTGGGAAAGGAAAGACACAGGCTTATGCAGAAATTGGCAAACTCGCTGTCTCCACAAAACCATTTACTCTTCAAGGTGTTTCATTCTACAGTACATTCATATAAATATTTCAAAAGCCTCCAGGCTGCTGTCCCACACTCTGCTTCAGCTTATTTACCTATGGTTCCTGGTTTCAACAAAGCTCACTAACAAAATATACAAGTTTTTCCACTTCCCCAATCCTTGTTCCACTACACAGCCAAATTCATTAAGAGGCAGCTTCAGACACACAGGAGGTGGCTCTCTCCATGAACCCCCAGGAATGGGGGGGAAGGTCGGTCAGCTCTCTGCTTGGAGTCCAGCCCTTCCGCAGTGACTCTCTGCACTGTGTGTCTTATCTAGAAGCTAAGCTGAAAGCAGCATGCGGCACCTGGAAGGTGAAAGCCCCTCCCTGGCAAGAGGCAGCATGAGGTGGCAAGAGAGATGCAGCACAAGGCTTCTTGTAATACATTCCGGGGAGGACAGGGGAGGGGCAAAAAGCACGTGTTGCAGTCTGGTAACAAAGCTACTGACACAAACCTTCTCCCAAAGCCACCACAGCCCCAGCAGCTTCCAAAACACACCCCACCATACAGCCGTACTCATCACACGTGAGGGAGAGCTAGAGAAAGTCCCCAAAGCAGCCCCACAGCTATTACCTCAACACCATTTAGCATACTGCAGTACTTCGGGAAACAGAGGTGTACACCTGTAGGGTTTTTTCAGATCATGATATGAAGAAAAGTGACTAGCCGACAGGATAATGCAAAATAATTGACTTTATTTAAAATAAAAAGCAAAACCACAATCATCCAAACAAGACAATTAAGAGTATCCCAGCTCTGCTGGATGGGGTGATAAAAGCAGCTAATGGCAGTGGCAGGGCTTGGAGCTGACAGTGTGACTGTCAAACGAATCGGTACACTCTTTCCTTCCCCCCTTTGCAAGGGGGATGCCAAAAACCTCCCATGACAATTAGCCCACACAGGCATTTCAGATTTGATTCAGTCAACAGTCTTGCTTCCTGCCCCACGATGGCTGGGGATTCAGGGAGGAAAAGGGTCTAGGTTAATTATGAAAGAGGTTGCTGTCTTTCTTCTAAGCATTTGGAGAGGCTTAATGTAACTGAGAAGACAAACTGGAGCCAGCGTACCCGAGCTGGAAAGGGCAGGAAGGTATGTATGCCAGTGCTTCCTCAGCATCACCTGCTCCCACAGCACTTGTGCAGAGAACAGGTGCCGAGATCAGCACGCCTGTTCACATCTACAGTTCTGACGGGGTATTTATTCATTTACTCCTGAACTGTCATAGCAGACAAGCCTGTATTGGTTACCAGACTCAAAAGCACAGCCAGAGCTCACCAATCCCTTTAGCTTTCGCCAGAGCAGGCAGGACAATGACACCAATACGCACAGTACAGTCGGGAAGCCCATGGTCCAAACCCAGCACACGGCTCTCTAAGCCTGTCCCTGGGGAGCAAGGCAGCCCACAAAGCACGGCCGGGCTGGCAAAGCGCCGGCGGGGACTGAGGCAGAGCAGCGCTGCTGCTTTGGGGCTCAAGGAAACGAGGGGCCCAGCAGGTCTGGGTGCTGGACCACAGCAGCCTGCTGCATCCAGGGGCTCACAGTACACAAAAGCAGAGGGGTCGGAACAAGAGACTTGGATGCCCCAAGAAGCACAAGCCTGGAGAAGTGAGAGCACAAAACCCACTCTCCCCAGTCAGCCTCCCACAAGCACGGAGCTAGGCACAAGGGGAGCACAGTTTAGTTTTATTCCTCATTCACCTGGCCTGGAACGAGGGCTTGGGAAGCACCAGCTTCCCCCACTTCCTGTAAGGCCAGTGAAGCTGACTCCCTGATGAGAGAGAAATTATTCTATTCCTATTTAAAAAAAAAAAATCCTGATCTAGCAGGACCTCCTGTTTAGAGCAGGCCATGAAATGCCAACAGTTAAACTCTGGTGAAAACAAAAAGCCTTGTTCTGCTACAATTTATGTACCACACAGCAATTCTGGAAAGGCTGCCACAGAATACCACGTGGCCAAGAGAGCTGAACAACATCCCCAACATTTTCTGCTACAAAAAGCTAACACCACGTTAGGAAGTCTCAGGTTGCTTAAAATGTCCGGAACACTTTTTGTAGGAGGACAACTTCAAAGCATCTTACACAGTAATTATGTTTCAGCCTCACAACATCCCTGTGAGGTAGGTATTTTCCTCATCTACTGAAGCAAAGACAGAAGCTCACCAATTCGGCTGAGCAAAGAGCCTGTAAGCAGAAGAACCAGAGATCCCAGGAGTCCCAATTCCCAGGTAGCCTGAACAGATACACCTTCGTTTTGTATCACAAAGTGCCTTCTGGAGAAGTCAGTACAGCACTGCTGGTGTCAAGATGCCTGCAGTCCATTCCAAACACACCGCTTTTCTGCGAGGGATGTGAGACTAACACAGGCTTCAATCTGAAATTGTTTTATTTCACACCATGGAAGAGTTCACAGGCATGGAAGAATACTCTGCACGCTGGATCTTCCCACTGTGCTTCTGGTGGCAGAGGTGTAGCTTTCCTGGCACAGCGATCAGGCTTTCACGCACATGTAAGATCTTAAGACCGTAAAATTGAACCGTACATGCTAAATGCAATTGCAAGCTACAGCATAAGCCACCTTACTGACATACTGTCAAACCACCAAAGAGGGCAGCGGACAGTTCTCTAAGGGCTCCTCTCACAGTGACAGAGCTGAGACTTCTGAACCTTCGCCCCTCCAGGTCCTCACGTTCTTCCAGAAGGCAGCAGCTGCAGCCTGCTCTGTCTGAGAAGACATACAGGCTGTTCAATCAGGCAGGAAAAAAGGCAACCTTGGCGAGAAATGCCAGGAGTTCTCAAAGAACTTCTCAAAGTACTTCTCAAAGTTGGGGTTTTTTTTTGTTTGTTTGTTTTTAAATTAAGTAATCTTGTGGAAGAATCTGCAGCACTCTACACAGCAAGCGTGCTCACTTACGCCTGGCTATCACAGGAAATTCAGGAGTCTGGACAGCTAAAGAATGTACCAAAAAACGTTCCCTCTCCATTTTTCCACCACCATGCTGCTCCTGCACAAAGTGACTGGCACAGAAGATTCAGAAACAGAGATCCTGACAAAGGTATTTAGGATTCCCTTGTACAATAGGATATTGCCTGGTCTCCAAGAAGAGAGAGAGTGTTTAAAGAAGAGGAGACAATTTAAAAAAAGAAGATCAGAAAACCCAGACAAGCAATGTTCTGCGTTCCATCAAACCCAACATGTATAAGAAAGTCACAGTTAAGGCTGCCAATCCGCTTTTCAATTCTGCTACCAGTGCCTGGGCATTATTGCATGTTTACTACACGCACACCACTTCTGCTTTTGAGTTTCCTCTCCCAAACAAGAATGGCTGAAGTGAGGTCTAATACCCATGTCCTAGGTCTCAGGAGAGTACCCAAGGAAGCACCCCGACCCAGCTAGCTTCTGGCTGTGCTGTTCAGATAGAGAAGGAGGATCATTTCCTTGCAGCACACCTTCAGCCAGACAGACCTCTTCGCTGACATCACCAGCACAAGCCCCTGCTAAAAAAACCAGCAGCTCCAACAGATCCCTTGGGGATGAGAGCTTTACCCGCCATAATACAAATGCATCTACACAGACTTAAGCAACACATTGCATTTTTAAAAAGCATAAAACAACAATATGTCCCCCTCCCAGTCCTTTAAAATTGGCACTGCAAGTTCTGGAAACGTCTGAACCCATAACCTCAAAGAAAAGCCATTTAGGTATGTGAGCTGCACTGGCCTGAACGAGCCCATGGCCCTATCACTGCTTGGTATTTAAAGCCCAGCAACTGTTGTTAGAATATCAGAGTCAGACTTGGTCAGTCGTTGCCTAGTGCTAGACATCATGCCTGCACCTAAAGGATTGTAATTACTGGCAAATGCTGACTTTTTCCCCATGTTTTTTGCTGTGCAAGAAACTCTAGGATTCTTCTGCTCCATCGAGCTTCCAATCGCAAGGTGCTAGTGCATCTTTGTTACCAGTCATCGTAACGGACACAGAGCAAAAGTAAATGGACTGTTGCTGGTTAAGGTGCTGCACCTTAGATGTATGCATGTAGATTAAGACCATGAAAGACACTTCAGGTTGGTGGTCACCTCCGCTGAAGTTGCTTCAGTGTTTGGAGCAATCATACCACCTTCCCCTCCTGAAATTCTGGTGCAAGATCCGCCGGACGTTCAGATAGGCCAAAAGGGCTGGTGTTCCTTTCCTCAAGTGTACAGGACAACATGTAAACATATGACAGTGTCAAAGCAAGGCAGGTTTTTACATTTACCTGCTCATTTTAAAAAGAGTTCTTTAAAAACTGACCGTCGTCTTCCTTGCCAGTTACGTGAACCATTAAATACTTGGCATGTCCTTACCCAACACTGGGTTATTAGTGCACTCACTTGGGGCGCAGAGGGGACAAAGCATTGCACAATAATGTAGAGTCGGGGCATTCCCCTAGGAGTTATTAAGGAGCCAACCTTCGACAGCACATAATGAAGATGGATGTCTGGATCAAGGAAGAATGACAAAAACTTAAGGACTGTGAGAAATAGAAGCAGAAGGGGGTAGAACAGAGCTGGCTGGCTGCTAACGGAGCTTCGATCGGCAGCTGCCTCTAGGTGGGTGTCGTTATCTCTCAGGGGTAGCTGCGGCCTCCACAAGATTCCCTAATCCTGCCAAAAAAAAAAGTACAGCTGCCTGTCAACAACTATAGCATTTCCTCTCTTATCAGGGCAAAAGATCACAGCATGCAGGTTAATTGTATGCTTATTCTTCCTACAGAATTGTGCAAGCTAGATAATATTTTATATTTGGAACTGTTTTATCAACTAATCCATCACACAGCTGGAGCAGAAAGCCCACCCACCCTCACAGAGAGAAACAGTCAACATACCGGAGGAAGAACAGTGAAACCTGGGAAGCAAGTCTTCTAGGCAATGCGCTAATTTTTAATATTTAAGGTATTCATTTCAAAATTTGAAGTGCAAACAACGTAAAAATGCACGGGATTTTCAGAAGAACAGATCTGCATGTGTGCTCTGCATTTTTACAGCTTTTTTGCTTTTTTTTTAAAAAAACAGGGTCTGCATTAAGATTCGTTATCTCCTGCTGCTCATTCCCTGCCTGAAGCCACACCGACTGCTAACATGGGATTTGACAATGTCATAACAAATTGTTAAAACCTCCAGGGCAAAATAAGCAGTCAGTACAGTTCTCTCCCAACTGTTTAATGATGCTCTGTACTTGTAATTCAATTGTATCGTTATGAGCAACTCCTGAAAACAAGAGAGCAATATATCACAGCAAGATAACTGCCAACATGTACAGGAGCAAACAGGTCTTTAGGCAATACCCTACACTGGGAGTTCAGGCACGATGCTGGGAATCTGGACTTCCTCAGGTAAATTACTATTGCACACCTTCTTTAGCAGGCCACACAGTAAGTCACCACAGCACTTGCATCCATGCCAAACCTGGAGTATCCAACAGCTCAGCAACTAGACAGCACCCTAATGCAGGCAGGCAGCTAATACAGCAGCATCGGTTAACCAAACTGCAAGGAGTTTGCTTAAGAATTTTGGCAAGCCTCTGCTACGAGAGAAAAATGCTTCATTTACCAAAGAATTTCTAAGTTCCTCCCTGCAGTATACTCCCAGATTCCCAGTATTTCACTGTTTTCATCCTGGCAAGTCCAGAGAACTTCCTTCCTTGGCAACTTTACCCTAAGTAATATCAATTCGTGCTTCTGCAATATTAATGTTCCCTCCCTCCACACTGACTAGAAACTTGTTCTTTTTTTTTTTTTTTTTTTGAATAGGTAAACACAGACATTCAGAATTTGGGATGAATTTTGCCTTTAACCGATAAAACAGTGGGCCAAATGGAAGTAATCCAGGCAAAAATAAGAGAAACTGTACAACTACTTGAAGGCTTTCTGTTTGGACAACAGTCATCAAAACCCGAGTCTTGCCTGATCATTCCTCATCTTTAACCATTTACTATTCATTTGCACTCTCTGAAGAGCACAGTTAAAATATCCCACCTCTCCCATAAAAAAACCCAAACCAAACCAACTTTCTCAAAAGACAACTAGGAAAAATAATAAAACTGTTTATTAAATAAAATAAAAAACCTCTTATTTTTTAAAAAAATATGAAGAATCTTAGTTTTCAGTTTGGAGCAATTAAAATAATTTATGGAGGGAAGATATCACCACTGGCCAACAGCTTCACATTCTTGTAAGGGACCCCTCGCTCTCCATCCCTCTGTCCTGAAGAATCACCCTATTTTAACTCTGCCAGCTCTGCCTTGTATTGCCTTTTGCTTGTTTAAAAACAACAGTTGCCATCGGGTCACCTGGAGGAGCTGCGCTCTTTGCTCACACAGTCGTCCTGGGAAGTTGTATCACCGTTACCCATCATGCTGCATGTTCTCCTCTTTTTCCTCCGGTGCATCATCCCCTCTGTCTCAGAGCCAGAGTCACACTGAAGTATGAAGAGAGGAAACCAGAATTCAGAGAAGCCTAGTAAACTGTACTGTGGAATTCACCGTAAGAGCTACCTCAGCAACCCTGAATCAGTATTAAAAAAACATGCTATTTTAGATTAGACACGTGAAATAAATTTTAAATTAAGCTTTAAAAACCAGGAACAGGTATGGTCTTAGATTTCATCACTGACTAACCTGGCTTGGGGCAAGACAATTGATGCATTCATTTTGGCTCCTAGAAGGACCTAATTTTCCGAGAGCAGACTCAGTGCCTTCTGAAGCACTTAGGTGCCTAGAAAAGTGCCCTGTCATAACTGACAGTCTCCATTTTGGATCTTGTTCCCCCTCCCCATTTTTAAAACATTCATTTTGCAGCCATCTTACACAAGCATGGCTTAGCTAAATGAGTGACAGATTTATATATAATCTAAACATAGATCAAACAAACCAAATTCATTTAGCAATACAAAGAGAGGCTGCAACAAACAGAAACGGCTAAAACCACAGGCTCCCCCACCATGTAGATTTCTTTAGTTGCTTTCGAATATTAGGATGAGGACACATGATCAGGTATGGAAAAAACCAATATAATTGCAAGATATGGATCACCTACTGTAGTAAAAAGCATTACCTCTGAATCAGAGTCTGAGGAGCTGGAGCTTGAGGAACTGGAAGAATCGCTAGAACTATCGGACGCTATACCAGTAGATTCCTGCAGGTCAACTGAATCAGCCAAGGCTGCCAAGTCAGGATGTTCCTGCTTTAGGATCCTAAATATAGTTGAAATTTCAGGGTTAGCCTTTGAACAGTAACACTGCATGTAAATGATCAGGGTATTTTGGGTTCTGTTTTAAATAGAGAATATGAAAAGCAAGCTACTAAACTTCTTACCTGTACCATTTCCGTGACAATTTGGGTCTCCCTCTCACTGTCTTGTGCCACACCACAGGGAAGTTGGTACAGCTGGCAAAGTTTTGCGTGATGGCAATAGTTGTGTCAAGATTGAGAACTACATGCCACCAGCCACCTATAAATACAACACCAATGACCATTTCTGGCTACGTAGCAGAAAGCAACTTCAAGAACAGCCGTGAACACTTCTTCCATAGTATAAGTGGAAACTGGACCTTATCTCCCAAACCCAGGTGAGTTTGCCACCATGTCATCTTTCCTCAGTCTTATTTCAGATTTACAGATTCTTGTCCCAGAAGGCTGCTCAACGCTCTGACCAAGTTATCCAGCTCACGAACAGTACTGAAGATCTGACTTGCAGCAATGCGCTGGCTACCACCGGCTGATTTAATAGCAAGAGCCATTGTAGCCCAGACCACACAGAGACCCTCTCTGTTAAGCTGGAGAGCACTTTCCATGCTGATTTAGTAAGGTTCTTATGACTACAGACTAACCTTTCATTTAAAAATAGATGCAAAATTGTTTCCCCACACAGGATAAAAATAGACAGTGGTGTTCTTACAACCCACTTATAACCTCATAAAAAGACTAAGGAAACAGTTTAATGGAACCCGACAGCTACAAAATCTTAACAGAAGGTACACTGAGGAGTCACTAATAAGTGCCAAGACAATCACAAGGCACTCGTCAAACATGAAGTCAGCTGTATGTTAGAGACAAGCAATGCGGATAGAAGCTATGGGCCACACTGCACAAAAATCACGCAAAATTTAGATGTTAGAATTTGTCACTGAACTCACCCACTTTATCCACTAGCCACCTCATCTCCCAGTTATAACAGGCACACAATGTGCAGCCACTCAAAGAGAATGGCATCCTTATCAGATCTTTCTTTAGCTTTTGATTTCAAATGCAAGTTGAAGCATAACCATGGAGAGGTGGGTGGAAAGTGTCAGTGCCTTTAAGTAGTTCTTTTCCCACAGCTAATTAAAATTCATATGCAGTCAGACGACCCAGGCTGCAAAATTCAGTCATGAATTTGCTACGCTGTATATAAACTCAAACATTTTTGTCTAAGAAGTTACTAGTACTCAAACACCTCTATTATTTTACGCCTTGATGGTTTCCTATTACTGCAATTTAGTTCAGGATCACACTCCTGTGATGCTGCAACTGAGGTCCCATTTGTTTTGTCATCTGTACCACACGCAATCCAATGCTACAGGTCACATATGTTTCAGGACATTCAGAAAATAACTGAACAGTCTCAAAGAGCGCCTTGCAATATATATCCCTTTTGAAACAGCTCAGAATAGTTTCTTTTGTAAGAGATGGTCCATATAAGAAAGCTGAAATAGTCTCTTTGTCAGTACTACACACGAACGTTAAAAATATGCTTTTCTCTCCCAGAATTCCTTACTGGAGAGATTCGTACATACCTGGCACAAAGACTGTCTCGCCTGGTTTCTGTAAGATTTCCAGGGGTTTGAATTCAGCGGGCCAGGTGGGGAGCTGCGTCCTAGGATAGATGACATTGAACCAAGTGATAGCCTCATCCTGCTGGTTCCCTCCCTCTTCTCGTGTCACTTTGATCAGCTCTCTGGGAGTGCTGGTAGGGAACAGGCACCAACGCTTATGTCCCTGGACTAAGGCATTCCACGCACTAGTTCCCAAGGGATCGATGTGAATTCCTGTTCCAGAACGAGGTGGGCCCATCACAAACCATCTGCATGGGAGGAAAAAAATCCTTTAGCCATAGAGCCAGCAAGTAGCTACCTTCTCTTTTCTTCATATTAGACAGAAAATTACAGCTGTTAATTTCACATACAGTTAGAAATCAAGGTAGTTACAGTTCCTTAATTTATCTTCTTACACTACAGCAAAAGATACGACTTGGGTTTAACCTAGAAACCAACATGAATTGGGACAGGAAATTACTCCGGGACAAGAAAGTGAAGACAGCTTTTTAAAACAAATACAGCTATGGAGTATAAACAGTTCTTCCATAAAATATAGACTTATTTCAAGGTTTATGAATGTCATTAAGTCGTAACAGCCTGCATTATGATTCTTACTATGCAGGGGAACTCTCCTAATCCTATGTTTTTCTAAAATTCACTACTGAAACGGATCCAGAACTGTGGAACAATGAGGAACAAACAAAAGGCAATATATGTAAGGAACAGAGCAAAGTTATGCAACCCTGGCCTCCCTCTATGCCCTCTGTTCATTTACAACAGGCTTTTCATTCTAACATTTAACTAGTTGGTGCTTAATCTCCAGTGACTGTTCAGGATTTGGTGTGCATATTCTCATTCCCCATTTGCAAGGTTTATTTCTCCCTATGGAGAACTTTATGTGCTACACATGTTTAACAGCAACATCACCTTCAATTGCTCATTTCCCCTGTAAAAGAACAGTAAGATCTACCATACCAGATAAAGCAGTGTAAGGGAGGTGACTTAATATCAGGTGTCAAGAGGAAAAAAAATGGCAGCAATTGTTTACTGGGCAGCAGAGAGGGTAGAAACTAAAGCACCAGCAAGACCCCTCCATTGCGTGGCTGACAGGCAGGCAATACCCAGCAGGAGGAGTTCAAAGGTTCAGAAAATATCAGAAGTCAGCAAGCTCTCCATCTCCCCTTTCCAATGCAGGTGTAAATTAAGCTGGCTTCCAAGTATCACTTGTTAGCACCAATTGTAGGACTGCAAGTTTGGTTATCAAGCTGTGCTCTTCCTACTTCACAAAGGAGCAATAAAAAAAACATAAATAGGCAGGTGTTTGTCACTTCTTCTGTCAATTCAGTCTTTAGATTCATACTAGCCTTGGAAAGCTAACTAAACCACAAGCAGAACAGTCAAAGCTTTTACTAAGAAGTCAGAAGAAATTAAACACATAAAGATCTGTCTGGTACACAGACAGATGCACTGTTCAGTGCCAGTTTTCTGCTGTATCCTGAATCTACGCATGCGGAAGATTTAAAAATCCTTATTTAGCAACACTATCATTTACCAGCATCTTCCTCCAGGCATTTAATTTACAATGAACATAACCCAGTTTGCCACAAGACATCAAATTTACCATTAAACTTCACATCCTGTAACTTCAATTTAAAAGCAAAAAACCCACATCCCACCCTCCCCAAACTAAAATAGCTGCTTCAGTAAATGGCTTCCAAAAATTACTGCCTTTATTTTAAAGAGGAACAACTCCAATAAAGGTGCTCTAAACAGCACGAGTTCTTACTTTAAGATCTATACACTATCACACACCTCTCAATCCAGAGATCAATCTGTACAGTGCCTGTCCTGATCATACGATTAGAAAGCACCACTTCCTGTTGGATTTTCAATTATGCTCCTGAACTACTGGATACTCTTCATCCATTTCTGTACCTAGATGAAACCCCTAACTCCAGGAGGCATCAGTGTGCTCTCTTGCATCACTCATCTCTCAAAAAATGGTAACAGCCTCAAACAAACCCATATTTTCCAGAACAAAGTACAAGGATTGTGAACACCAAGATCACAAGCAAGGAGCTCAGCATGCGCCTGTAGGTGGAGAGGGTGTGGGAGAAAGAGATATCTATGTAATTGAGTCACAACCAGATTATCTAGTTTACCTATAACTTGGATAAATGATTCCTAGTTCTGTAAGTGTATTCAGTTTCTAATAGAGACTACACCTGGTGTGCTTTTGCATTTGATCACAGCATTGTATGTTCTTCTTAGAAGTGAATTATAAAAAGGGTCTGTTACAACACTGTAAAAACAGCTACTTCAGTGATCTTGAATAGAACTGGCTTCATGCTTCACTCCTGCAAAAGCACAACTGGACTACAGACACGTGAAAGATTGTAAAGAGAAGAGAAGAGTACCATTGTTCATTCCTTGTTCTACTTTATTTTAAAAAAATGAAACAATTAAAGATCCACATCACAGCCTCATGTCACTCAAAGGGCAAGGCATTCTCTAGCAATTATAATGTGGCTGTAAAGACTTTAATTATTTGGGAGTGTTCAGCTTATGCTCATACTGCTATGATGCATTATATTAACATAGATAGAAATCCCTTTTGTATCTAACAGCCCAAATACAAGGTTGTTGCATTTGATTTCAGGAATGAAGTGTCATTTCAATCCTTTTTCAATCAGATGCGAAACAACAGTTGAAAAGACTACACAGATGTTAAATATTGTTCCCTCTTAAAATCATCTGAAAGGGAGCTAAGAGCTAGTCTCCACACTTCATACTAATCTAGCTTAAGAACTTTACCTTAAAAGGACTGACTCGTAATTAAACAAAATCCCACTATGTACATAAGCCACTGGTGCAAAACCCAGGAGCTAGTCCTGAGGTATTTAAAATTTGAAAGCCAGAAGGCACACATAGCACAAAATTAATCTTCATAACTTTCAGTAATTATGTAATTTTTTTTAATCTAAGTAGTGAGGTAAACTGACTTAAAAAAAAGAAAAGCCATAAACTTGTAGCAACACTGGTGGCAGAACCAGAAATTGTGACACACAAATCTGCCCTTCCCTCCTCCTGGGTTACAGATGTATGCTCATTTCAAAACAGCAGATGTAAAGCTATCACTTTGTTTTGTACAAAACAATCAGACCTATTTAGGAGTAGCTAATGAGATGGAAAATACCTACTTTTATCTTGCTGTCACTGTACTGTACCTGTAAGGTGGCCTTCGTTTCTCCCCTGCATACTGAAACAGATCATCAGTGAAGAATTTGGGTACTTTGTAGTCCTCCAGGAGTTTCCTGCGCTTGGGGTGCTCTCCATAACTGCTGTCAAAGATGTAGAGCGGGCTGTCATCACGTGTGGTTTCCATATACTCTATGTAGTATTTCATCTTCATCTTCACAGAATAACCGTCATTGTCCTCCCCACATTTGAACTTCTGGTTCCTATACTTGCGTTTCAGTCGTTCCAGAGTCCACTTCTCTTGGGCAGACCAGCCCACCTGAGCATTCAGCAAGACTACAGGCTTGTAAGGTTTTTCGTAACGCTCAACAAATTCCTCCACCGTTAACTGGAGTGCATCTGCCCTCTCCACATTATCCTGTGCAACCAAGAGAGGAATACAGAACAGATATTAGGACAGACTAACGTCCTAGAACCCAGCTTTCTAAGTCAGTGTGGAAGAGCTTCACACTCATACTTTGTTTCACACACCACGAGGGTATCAAGCTGCCTACGTGTTATTTTAAGCTCCCCGAGGCCGCAGTCCTGTTTCTCATGCCCCGCTCCTTGCGCCCATCAGTAACAACCAGCAGGCCGAAGCCGTTTGGCAGCCCTCCCCAGCGAGGTAACTCCCCAGGCGGAGGCCACCCCTGCCCTTTCGGCTGACACATCCCCTGCTGCCTTTCAGCCCCTCGCCACCTCCGGGGCCCCGGGGAAGGCGCCTGGGAACGACACGGGCGCTCAGGCCCCGAGGGTGCCCATCCCACCCCGACGGGGCCCTGACCTCCCCGCACCCCTCGCCACGTGGAGGGGCGGAAAATCGCGGGTGCTGCCTGACCTCCCCGCCCTGGCGCCCCCAGGGAGCCCCGCCAGCTCCGAGGCAACCCCGGCCTCGAGAAAGCGCCCTTTCCCCGTTCCCAGCACACCTCCCCCCCGCCCCCGATTCCCCTCAGGCCTCCCTAACCCCCTGAGGACCCCCTCACTCCGGTCCCCCCGCTTCCCCTCAGGGCCTTCCCGTTCCCCTCAGGCTCCCATTCCGTTCCCCGCGGGCGAGGCGGGGGCGGCGCGGCCGGGGCGCACCTTGCAGGCGGCGGGGCTGAGGGGGAAGGTCTCGCAGTAGTTGTGGCGGGTCCAGTCCAGCGAGTCCTTCAGCTCGGGCCGGGCGCTGCGCTTCGCCTCACGGATCCGCTTCTTGCTCTTATGATTCATGGCGGCGGTGTTAGCGGCGGCGCTGGGGGCTGTCACCATCCGCCGCCGCTGCCCTCGACGTGCCCCAGGCCCCGCTCCGCGCCCGGCCCGGCCCCGGCCCCGGCCCGTCTCGCCGCGGCCCGGCCGCCGCACCTTCGAGAAATTTCACCCCCTTGCCGCCGCTGTCGGCGCGGCCCCGCCCCCGCCGCCCTCCCATTGGCTCGCTGCCCCGACGTCTTCCTCCACGCCTCGCCCGCCCTCCGGCGCTGATTGGCCGAGGCGAGGAAGGGGCGCGGCCGGGTCGCCATGTTGGGAAGGAGGGTGTCGCGGGCGACAGGAAGGGAGCACGGGCGTCGGGCGCCCTTGGCCGCGCTGCCCCGCGCCCGCTCGCCGGCGAGGTCGCCCCGGGAGCCCCGCGCCGCCTCTCCCTTTCCCTCGGCGGCTCCGCACTCCGCGGCCGCTGCTTCCGTGACAGCGGCGAGCCGGCCGCGTGTCACCCGGTTCGTGCGGCACTGCGCGGTGCTCCTCACGGCACCGGCCCGCGGGGGCGAGCCCGTCCAGCCCCTCCGGGCCAACGGTGCGGGCGGGAGCTGCCCGCTTTGACCGCGGCACTCGGGGGAGGCAGCGCGCGGAGCGGCCGCCCCGCGGCCATCAGCGCCCGCGGCGGTGCTCCGCGTGACGCCACCCCCGGAGAAGGCGCCGATTGGTCCGCGCGGCCCGGTGCAATACGTGGCCGCCCGCGATTGGGCGGCGGCGCGGCGCGGCCATGGGAGAGCCGGGGCGACGGCGGGGCGGCGTGCGGCGGTACCGCTTCGCGGAGGGGCCGGCGGCGCTGGCGCTGCGCATCCCCGAGGTACCGCCCCGCGGGGCACGGCGCGACAGCGGGGCGGCGGCGCGGCCTTCTCGGCGGCGGGGCGGGGCCGCGCCCGCCTCCTCAGCGCCGCGCCGGTGTGTTTCAGGTGCTGGACTCGCAGTACGGCATGTACGTGTGGCCCTGCGCCGTGGTGCTGGCCCAGTACGTCTGGGTCCACAGGAGCAGCCTGGCCGGCAAGCGAGTGCTGGAGGTACCGCTGCCGGCCCCTCTCGGCACCCCTGCTCCTGAGCTGCAGGGCCGGCGTCCCCCCCCGCCTCCCTGAGCACGTTGCGGTTGCAGGTCGGTGCGGGCGTCAGTCTGCCCGGCGTGGTGGCTGCCAAGTGCGGTGCTGAGGTGATCCTGTCCGACAGCGAGGAGCTGCCCCAGTGCCTGCAGAACTGTCGGAGGAGCTGCCTGATGAACGACCTGCCCCACGTACCTGTCGTGGGACTCACTTGGGGGCGGGTATCTCCAGAGCTGCTCTCTCTTCCTCCTGTAGACATTATTTTAGGATCAGACGTCTTTTTTGACCCAAAAGGTATGTTAACGCTCTCGGGTATCTGATTTGTGACAAACTGCAAGGAACTTCGTGTCCAAGGAGGACTGGGAAAACTGTCAAGAGATCAGGTGACAGCCTTTATGGTGATACTGTGCTACTGAACTTGTTATTCTTGGGGTAATTGTAGCATTAAGCTGTCATAAATACCACTGGAGGGGGGTGAGTAGAGAATGGAGCAGATTAACTGCTTAAGGCCATGCTTCTTGGGTCTCTCATACAGGTGCAGTTAGTCTTGTATTGATTTTTAACTACCACTTCACATAACCAGACGATATGTAACTATACCTAGAATCCAGAGGCTAACCAAGACTGCTTGATATCCCCAAACTACACAGACTTTGAAGATATTTTAACTACAGTTTACTTCTTGCTGGAGAAGAATCCACATGCTCAATTCTGGACCACTTATCAAGTCCGAAGGTAAACTCTTTTGCATATTTAAGACTCAAATCCTAATTCCTGTCTCAGCTCTTAGTAAAGAGTGTTAACTTCAGATGCACCCCTGCACTGATTCCAGAGAAGCTCCTCCCAGATTGTGAATCAGGCTGGTATTAGCCAAGTAAATCCTCGGGGTATCAGACAAAAAAAGGTGGCCAAACCAGAAAATAATCTAAGAACCACAAATTTACTGTTGACTAGAAAACTGCTACAAACTGTTTTGTGAACTGTTGTTTTTAAACTTAGTGACAGTCTTCTACAATTGCTGCAGGAGTTATAAACTGGGATTACGTTTTCACACACTGGTATTTCCTCCCCTCAGTGCTGACTGGTCGATTGAAGCTTTGCTCTACAAATGGAAACTGAAGAGCATCCACATTCCCTTACATTCGTTCAGTGCAGACAAAGAGCACTTGGCCAGCTCTTCTCTACCAGGAAGACATACGATTGAAATGATGATCATCTCACTAGCAAGATCAGATGGTATTTAAGTTTATTCCACTTGTTGGTTCCAATACAAGGCGATACTTAACTGTTCACTGTAGCATGGATCTGCAGAAAACAGCCCTGTTTACAGCAAACCTCATGCGTATTTTTTGGGAAGCAGATCCCCTTAACAGTGATTCTTAAAACATGCACTGTAAAAATAAAGCTGTTCAATTGTTTAGCTATGGCTTTTGAGAAATTTGTGCTCCTCCCCAAAGACCATGTAATAGTTCAAAGACTCAATTCCATTATGTAAGCCACTACACAACAGAGCTTAACAACCTGAAAATCCACAAGATCCAACTTAAATGCATAACTTCAGCAATGAAGAAAAGTTAACTGCACTCTTTCAAGATAAAAAAATATCCCCATAAGATCTGTTTCCCAGGACTGAAGCTCTTTCCCAAAGATTCATATACAAAAGCCAGCCCCTTTATTTTTAAATGAATCTGCGTAGACTGCCACTAGCCATGCAGTCCTGGAACATACAAACTCAAGTTTGTAGAAAAGTACTTTTAATCCTCAATCAAGCCAGATTGCAAGAATTCAGATGTTTCCATTCCCATTTAACATACATGCATAACAAAGCATTATAACAACCCTTGACACGTGATGGTGTAAGTTACAATTCATTTGCCATCCAAATCAAGAAAAAAAGTCATCACTAAGATTAGCTACCATCAAGCAACAGCCTGTTGAGTCAGGGCAAGCACACAGCAAATGCAATTAGTACTGCTCAGTGTGTATCTTCCGTAACAACATCCAACGGACCTGTCTGATTCTGTATTTATAGTCTGGTGTGCAATACTTGCCATACAACACTTGGGTTAGTCACAATACTAGTTAAGTTTGCCCATAGTAATTTAAAAGCAACCCCAGTCAATAAAATTTATAAGCAGTAGAATGCATTCAGTTACTATATAGAAGTTAAACATTGACAGTATAATTGCAGAAATCTTTTCAAGCTAAAAATAAGCTGACTCAGACATTAAGTTGAGAAAAGTTAACACAGAAAAATGTTTAATATTAACTACAGAGACAGTGGGTATAGTACAGAATGTCTTAAGCAAAAGATACACCAAATCAGTACTTACAAAGGAATGAACCATTTTTCTTAACATTACATTTCTCGTATGTAAGTTCATATATGTAGGTTGGTAAGTTTTACCATTCTGGAAAAAATAAGGTGTGTATATCATCAGCTAGATGTGCTCACTGTATGCTCCATTATTTTTACGCAAGGCCCGGGTGACTGGAAGTGCAGTTGTCAGGCATTTTAATTAACTGGACAGCCATTTGTTTCTGCACGACAAGGCATCGTTACACAGGAGCAATCAGGAGAAAACAGGAAACAGCCAAGCACTCTGCACTGCAACACGCCACCTTAACAGCTAACCAGCATTACTCAACTGCTACACAACTGCGCCTAGTGCACAAAAATACATAAGAGAAGAGATTAGAATTGAGTCTGATAAAACAATCCTTTCAAATATCAACTGTCACCTGAAAAGATTTCTACCAATTTGAATTTGAAGATACTACTTGAATTCAAAGTTAAAAAAAAAAAAGCATTTACAGTACGTTTCAAATTGAAGTTTTGCAGGATTTTATTTAAGGAATGAAGACAAAATTGAGAATACTTTTTGACAGAGTTAGCTACTCAGCATATAATGGCTGCATGTTTCCTCAGTATGAAACTGGAGGCAGCAAGTTACCATCAGTTTAATTTCAAAGTCAGCACTATATAAACAAAAATGAAGTTTTACCTCAAAAATCCAAGCCAATAATGAAATCGGTAGTCGTTCACTTCACTAAATTACAAGAAATTTGAATAACAGCAACAAAATGGCACATAAAATGTAAAATCTGCCACTTCAGGCGCAACTTAAACAAGTAAAAAGTTAGACAAAATGTTACAAAATAACCTTTTCAACAGCTGGTTGCTCGTGCCAGGGGTCTCTCCAAAGGACTGAAGACGCAAGCGATCTTTTCCCCCTCAAAGGCGTCCTTTATGTAGATTCTCATTTATCTGATGCATCTAGGTTTGAAGAAAGAAAAGTTCAGCCAGGTTTCTACCTTGTCTCTTTTGGTTGTGTGGATCACTTCAGGTATACTTCTAGTTGTGTGTCAACTGGCTTTGCCTAATTTAATTAAGTTTTAGGAATTTCCATAGTGTTCCACCTCCCCCCATGTGTTGCTTTACTTCAGAGGCCAAATGTAAGGTTCTGTCAAAGTATTTAGTTACAAAGAAGAATAAGCATCAGGCTGTAGATCAAGCCACCATTAACTTCCATTCAGCCTGTTCAACAATAAATTATTAAAAGTTATGTAGAAATTATAAAACTATTACTTCTTTATAAAGACTTAACTAAACTCTAATTAGCATTCAAAACAGAAAGTGTGACTAATTTTGCTACAATTATCTAACTTCAGAGCTAGCTTAGGCCCTTTCCTTTTAAAAACAGGACCAAACAGTTTGAAGGGTTAAAGACACACTATCCTTTCCCCACCCGGTGTATCCTTAGATGCCTCTTCAAGATGTCGACTTGAGGAAAAACTGGTTTCCATGGTTTTCTCATTGCAAGGAATTTGCCACTTTTCTAGAACAGTTATTACCTCCAGTCAGTATAATGGCCACTGAACCGATCTTCCATTATAAAAGGATAGTGTATCTTTAACATTTAAAGACAAACCTGCTCCAATACACGCCCACAGAAACTGGTCCCTGGAGGATCAGCCAAATCAGTTAAAATCTGCAATACTGGCCAATATTCTTTTAGCAAACAGGAGACCGCAGCTTTAAAGGGGAAAATGCAGATGTTGGATAAATACAGTAAGAAATAGTCATTTTCATCATAGGTTGCGTCTCATACAATATTTTATTAAAACCAAGCCATTAATCTCTCAATAAAACATTTTCTCTGTAAAAAAATTTCTCTGTAGAAAGCCCTTCGGTATTAATTTCCCTAAACCAATAACCAAAAAAGCACTGCTCAAGAAAAAAAAAAGCTATTAATGTGCCCCGTTAGGATTCACTTGGTTCAGGCTATTAATACTCTAACAACTACCCAACACCCCACCTAAGTGCTATAATAAAGTAACATGCAACATGTGCTGATCCCGAGGTACATTACCATGTTCCTAGGAGGATACAGCTCCTTCTTCTTCCGGAGACTTGGGAGGGCTCTTAGACCTGGATCTAGAGTTGGATTCCCTCTTTGAGGCAGGGGGAGGGCTTCTAGATCTGGACCGGGATCTTGACCTGGACCGGGATCTGGAGACAGACGAGGACTTTGACTTGGATCTCCTGGCAGACCTGGACTTCGAGGTGGAGCGGGACCGAGAGCGTGTGCGAGACCGCGATTTGGATCGACTGTAGCGGGACCGACTGCGGGATCTAGAGCGGCTCCTGCTTCTAGATCGGCTGCGACGGCGTCTTCTAGGGCTAAAACATACCGGGGGAAAAAAACAGAGCATTAAAAGTTGAACAAGGCACAACAGACCTCAGCGACTACTTCGGGACAGGGAGGGCGGAACGGGACCCACGTGGGCAAGAAAACGAGCGTTAAGAGGGCGCCATTGTTCAGTGAGTGGCCGGGGGCTAAAACTACTACGGGGCGAAACCCTTCCGCTCCGAGGAACTCCACGTGCCTTCACTACTGAAGCCCTACTCCCCCCTCTCAGCCCCGCCGCGAAACTCACTCGGAAAAGGAAACAAAACGGCGCGGCCCCCGCTGGACAGGCGCATGCCTAAACCCCGTCTCCCTGCCCGATTCCTGAACCTCCGCTGCCCCCCGCACGCTTCCAGGCGCTCACCTGCGGCTGCGGCGGCCGTAGCCGCTGCTCCCGTAGCGGCGCGGCGGCGGGCCACGCCGGCTGTGGTGCGAGTCGGGGGGGCGGCCGTAGCGGGCCATCTGCACGCGGAGTTCGCGGCCATCCAGCACGGCCCCGTCCATGGCGTCCATCGCGTCCTCGGCATCGCGTTTGTCGTGGAAACGGACGAAGGCGAAGCCGCGGCTCTCCTTGGTGTAGCGGTCCCGAGGGATGTAGACGTCGCCCACGCGGCCGTACTTCTCAAAGACCCTCCGGAGCGTGTCCGGGGACGTACGGTAGGTCAGGTTGTCCACCTTGAGGGACGTCATGCCCTCCACGTCCGGCGGAGGGCGCCCGTAGCTCATGGCGGGCAACAGCCCCCGAGGGGCGGCGGCGGCCGAGAAGAAGAAACCTGAGGGAAGGGGGGCGAGTCAGGAGGCGGCGCGGCCCTGAGGGGGAAGCGCCTCACACCGGAGGGGGGGCGCCGGAGCGGCGGCCCAGCAGAGTCCAGAAAGGAGGGGAGCTGCAGGGCATAGGGGAAGGCCGTAGGGTCCTCAGCGGAGAGGGAGGCGCAGGCACCCACCTCGGGTCCGGAGGGGAGACGGCCTGAGGCCGGAGCGGAGACGAAGCGAGAGCAACGGCCGCCCCTGCCCGCTGCTGCGAGGAAATGAGCGGGGCGCCGCCCGCGCGCGCCTAGTTAACGCCACAAAATGGCCGACGGCGACCCGGAAGCGAAAGCGCCGCCCGGCGCGCGCTGCCCCGCCCGCCCCGCGCCCGGCGCCCGCCTCCCCGAGCGCGGCCTTCTCTTTCTTTTTTCTCCTTACCGGCCGCGGATCCCGGAGGCGGCCTTGGGGGGCGCACGGAAAATCGTCTTCTAAATTAATAACTCGCCTGCCGTTGAAAGTGACCGTTAAGGGGGCTCCGCCGTGACCCGGAAGGACTCGGCGGAGGCGGGGAAATTTTGAACAATGTGTGCTGAAAACGGTAAAAAAACGGAAATAAGGCGAGGCCTGTCTTTGCTAGGGGGAGGAGGGGCGCGAAAAGCCCGCCGCGTGAAAAAAAAGCGTTAACGAGGTGAAGCGCCTCTCGCGCGGGCGGGGAGGTGACGGTTTAAAATGGCGGACGCGGAGGAGAGAGAGCTGCGAGGGCAGGCGGGTGGAGGCTCTCGGCTCGGGCCGCTGCGAGGGCGCTTCCTCCGGGGCAGTTGGAGCTCCGTGCCCTTCCTGCTCCCGCCGCAGCCGGTTGTGCGCTGCGGTTGCCGTCGTGAGGCGGCCTGGCAGGCTGGCGTGGGCGCTCCGCGGGCTCCTTCCCCTCCTGCCGGTAGCGGTGCTGGGCGAAGCCGCCTCGGTCCGCGCAGCTCTGGACGCGCCGCGATGGATGCGCGCTGTGGTGCCTTGGCTGCGCAGCGTAGGTGCTGTGGGGCAGATCCCTGCCCGCACGCTGCCGGCAAGGCGAGCGAGCTCCCCCGGCTGCATCGGTGCCTGAGAGCGAGCTGTGGGCCGAGCTGGGAAACCTCAGAAATCTGCCTTTACACACAGCGCTCTGTGCAAGTTCGTGCTTTGGCAGCGTGCGTGGTAAAATCGGAACAAGGATGAGAATTAGCACAGCCCTTGTGTGAGGATGACAAGCAGATCCCCTGAGTTCTGTCTAGGGAATTTGGCAGAAGCTGTCCCCTACCCCAAAAGTTGTTGCCCTGTCATTTCAGGCACTGAATAAAATGCCTAAACTCCGAGTATGAACTATAATACCTAGTTCTCATTTTACAACAGTGATAAATGTTTCTACCCATCTGTTCTGTAACACTATGCTAAAAAAAAATAGAAACAAAGAAGAGACAGTTCTCTACTGATCTGTTTAATGACAGTATTGATATGAGAAAGAAAATTCAGTATTAGAATTAAAATCCTTATTCTTACTGTAATTATGTTTAATATTTTTTCCACTGAAAAAGTATAAAAACAAGCAATGACATCAATACAAACCTAGAAGCAATTGTTTGTTTCCTGCTACAAAAGACTTAAATAAACTAGTACTGCACATTCAGTCTTGCTTTGTGCTATAGTGTTCATTATTTTTTCCCCAGAGGATTTTGATTAAAACTTTTCTGATTAATCTGCTGAAACCCTTTCTCTAAGGAGAAATTTTATCTTTACAATGATTTCCCTAAAATGACGGGGTGGGGGGGATTCCCGTTTCACTAGTTTCACAGTCACTTCAAATCAATACCAGCTGCTGCCAAAAGAATTGGTCCAGCACACCTGCCCGGTTTGCTCTGCAGCTAGATGAATGCTTATGCTGGCACAAGGGGAAGACGGTGTGAGGGGGACACAGTGCCTAGAGGATCTTAAAAATCTGTCACTGTAAATTCATAATATAGAAAAAGAAGAAGAGGACTTTGCTTCTGTTAAAAAAATCCACCTTGATATTCTAATTGGATCTTTGTAAAGCAGCCTCTGAATAGTCATACTGATTTCTTCCACAAGTAAAAAAATCAATCAATCTACATTTTTAGAAAATGCAGCTCAGGGATTAAAAAAGAGTTAAATATGTAACAATACCTGGGATATGGATTTTATTTAAGTCCTTTACTGTAGGTAGCAGAGGTAAAATTTGATGATTCAGTTCAATAAATTCTGTAGTTCTTTTCCTTCCTCTTTGGCTATCAGTTAAGTGGAGCTGATTTAGCTGAATACTCCAATCCTGACTTGGAGGCCCAGCAGGATAGACATGGGTTAGTAACAGTAAAAAGCAGCCGTTCAGTTGATACAAGATGTGTGATCCTCTTTCAGTTTTGCTGACTCTTTAATAGAGATCTTAAAAACTTAAAGATCAATTGATTGTAATTTTATGATTTAGAAATACTGTGAAATAAAATACAAAGGCTATGTAATTACTGAAACCGAATGTTATTCCTTGAGACAAAGCAGTGAAAGATTATGAAGACTTTCCTGAGTCACTGAGACAATGAAAGGCAGAAGCACTGTGTAGAGCATGTGTGTTGGCAGCACCGCGATACTTAGTTTCTCCCAGGTGGGAAACTTTTTCCTTTTGGAATGACTGCGTGTGTGTTTGAATTCAGCTAATTACACAATTTTCTTAGACAGCTTTCTAAGACTTTTTTTTATCTTGCTGGGTTTTTCTTAGTGGATGGAGTTATAATTCTTAAAAACTACTACAAATCTTTTTTATTTTAAGGGTTGGAGATTTCTACCCTTTCAAGTAGAAAAAGTGTACCTTGATAAAACTTCATTTCCCATGGTGCACAAGGGCTTTCGAGGCTGGGTCAGCTGATCCAGATTGTGAAATGTTCCTTATTTCCTGTCCAACATGCGTGGAAATGACTGGCGTGTATGAATGTCTCATCTTTCCTTCATCAGGTGATTTAAAGCCTTCGGACCGGAATTCTGATCTAGAACAATGCAAGAAACTGAGCTGATTAACTATCTTGGTGTCTGGAAAACGGCTTCATTTTGGGGAAAGAGATGTCATGAAGAAGTAACATGCTGCAGTCTGCTCTGTTAGCTTCATGGGAAAAGGTAGAGAGAATCTTGATCTTTACCTTTTTACCAGACCTTTATCTTTGTTTTTTTTGAGTTACTGATTTTGCTGTACATTATTTAAGAGCGTCACCAGATCTCTTGATTAATTGATAGTTATGTCCTAGCAGCTGATAAGTAGCTCTAAGTAATTGTCATTTTTGAAGCTTTCTTTTTTGTTTTATTCTTCTTGCTTGTTTGTTTTTAACAGAGGTTAAGAGGAAACTTTTAAAAGAAAATAGAATCTTTCCAGACTGAAGCTGAGGACTTGGCAAGAAAACACAAAATGTCTCCTGAATCAAAAAAACTTTTCAACATAATTATTTTGGGAGTCTCATTTATGTTTATATTCACTGCTTTCCAAACATGTGGAAATATTGCGGTAGGTGTGAATTTCAAAACATACCACATTTCTGTCATAGTTATTCATCTTTTCTTGTCTTTCGTGTGCTCTAATGTAAGAGTTGCTTTACTTGGGATTTTCTAATGTGCAAGACACCTTGACATTTTGTCTACTTTCTTTTAGTTTAGTGTTAACTAGATTAAGTTGGTTAACTGGATAATAAAGCAGTTTATTTCTTCAAGATAGCATAGCTACATACGTAAGTGTGCCTGATTGCTTAGAAAGTAGAAAATTAATGAATCCTATCAATTGTTTGACTTTAAAATAGCGTCTGTTTTGACACTTGCAATATTTAACAATTGAATTATGTTGGACCCTACATATTTCTGATTATTCTATATAGTCCCTTTCAAAATATTTGCCTAAGTTGTTATTATTAACCGTGCCCCTAGTTTTTCCTAGAGTGTTTTTCCTAATTTAATATGTTTTTCTGTTCTAACTGACTCGACATTGAGGGGGAGTATAACATCTGACAAGTAGTTAGACTTCCACAATTGCTAGAACTGCCAAGTCACTTTCCATCTGAATAAGTAATTTACTGCTTTAGTATCATGTATCTCTGTGTGCTGAAGCAAAATTGGGCATAACATAATCCAAATTTACTATTAAAAGCAGACTGTACTCTTACTACTTAAATTTTTAGAATCCTGCTACTGAAATACTTAGCCCAGATCCTCTAACTTACTGAGTTGTTGGCATTGCTTTCAATATTACTTATATGCCTGAAAGACAGTTAGATTTCAACATACCTCTTGAGCGTAGAGGTCTTACAGCTTCTCTTTTCTTGTATGCAGGAAGAATCTTTTCTGGGTTCGGACATATAAATGTCCTTCACTGCATTACAGAAATAACTACTTAGGATAGTTTTTGTAAAAGTCATAGCGCAGTGTGGTACTGTACATGAGTACAGCCCAGTGATCTTAGAAGTGCTGTAATGAATTCACAGTGCCTAACTGAATTGGACCTAGTGATCATGCAATCATGTAATTTATTGTCATCAAAGTCATTACAAGTGACTTTCAATGAGATCTGCCTGCCAGTCCAACTAATTACATGGTCTCATGATCACTAAAGCTGATTCAAGGGAAAAAAAAAGGAACAGGGAAATAACGGGAAATTGAAAAGAACGGAAACTTATCAGAAGCTCATTGTTAGGTCAAATTAAGAATATTTTGAAACTTCTTCTTTTTTTCCCCACTTTTTAAATTAAGATAGTCATACATATCTACCTAAGAGAGGTGTTTTGTGAAACAGAAGTTTTGTGAACTATTTTAAAGTCATGTTATAATCCTAAAGTACTAAATACTGCTTCAAACATAGATGCTTCCCTGCCAAATATTCCTCCACCTTCATTGTGGAGGTGTTGTGAGATGTAATTAACACTTTAAATTATTTTAAGTACTTTGTAGAGTCTATTAATGATTAATTCTAATATTTAATACTGACTTCAAACTGATGCAAGCGTTCCTAGACTACAAGATATATTCTAACATATACTATAACATATTATTTTTTTCCTCACAGCAAACTGTTATCACAAATTTAAACAGCACAGATTTTCATGGCAGTGGCTACACAAGGTAATTTACACAGATCTTACTACTTTGTTCCTTGCAGGGTGAAGCTAGTTATAATTCCATCTGGTAGAGATATACTCTCAAGAGATTGTAATCTTCTGCTGACTTCACAATTTAATAACATACTTAAAGCAGTTTAAAACATAGTCTTCTCACATTCACTCTAGTTCTACTCTGAATTATTTCTAGTTGAACTACATATCTGTTTTGCATGTTTTCTTTGTAGGGAGAAAAAACACCATACAGTCATCACATTCTCAGCATTTTATCTTAGGAGATAAAGAATGTGGAAGTTTTTTAAAATAAATAAAACTGCTAACTAAGGCCTTCGTGGTTTGCCCTTGTACACCTCTGTGTGTTTGTATAGGCTAGTGTGGATCAACTTCCAGGAAATACTGCAACGTAAGTGTGAAAGGAGCAGTCAGAAAGACAAGAAGCAAAGCCATGAAAAGCCATTCTGTTTGTTTATTGCACTGGCATAGCCAAGCTTGCCAAGCATGATCAGGGACTTTTTGTATGCCAAATTAAGCTGTCATACGGGAAAACATGGTTGCTGCTTGGAAGGGTTTACTGTCTTAATTTAAACTAAAAATACAACTGGCACAAAATATACCTATACAATTTCTCTGGTGTATTTGGCAGAAAATGAAAATGTCACTGATAGACAAATGAGGTTCTGGAACATCCTCCTCTAGAAGTACTAGGCACAAAATACAGTAACTGTTGTTAAGGTGCATTTTGACAAATGCATGTTGTATGTTACAAGATGTGCTTGCCTGCAATAGTTTGGGACTCTATTCAGCAATCCAAGAAACACTGTACACTCCTATATTCTCATATAGAGTGCAATGGGTGAAGGTAACAGAAGAAAGGAAGGAAATGTTTGACCATGAAAGTTACGTAGTTACTTAAGTTACGTTTGTACTTAACTTGATACTTTGGAGTTGACTGAACGTTCTTAAATCAGTTGCACTTATACCCTATCTTTTAAGTACTTAATCATCTTTGGTGTTTATTTATGTAGCATGTCCATTATTTATGGAGTATTCTCTGCATCAAATCTTATATCACCTTCAGTGGTTGCAATACTAGGACCTCAACTCTCCATGGTTGTAAGTGGCATATTTTATAGGTAAGTATTAATTTGGAATTTTTGTCTGCTTCCTTTGAAATCTTTTTTCCATTTTTTCACACCTAAGGCTACCATGCCATACATGAAATTGTACTGGCTAAGGCAGGCAACTCTCTGTATTAGTAGAAGTGTAACTGCAGAGTACTTCAGCCTACTGGAAACAGAGTGTATTTTTTCTACCGCATTTCCAGACGTTGCTGACTGTGGAGTTCAGGTTGTAGTCTCAGATTAATGACTATATGAACAAAATTCCACATGCTTAGTGGAGTAAAAAGATTACCTTTTTTCATGTGACTTGAACTATTTTCCAATGTCACTTAAGAGAGAGTAGCTGATTTAGAAGAAGCCAAGTGAGAGATCTGATTGTTAAAGAGCATTGTTCACGTTAAGTCTATATTCAATAAACTGATCTGTTCTATTCTAGCCTATACATTGCAGTTTTTATCCAGCCTGCTACATGGGCTTTCTACACTGCTTCTGTTTTTATTGGCATTGCAGCTGCTGGTAAGCATTTTTCTTACCCTGCTTACTATTCTTTCCTACATTTGAATATACCTCTAAAATGTTTTTATTTCCTGAGCAATATATTCTGTATATTTCAGTACTCTGGACAGCACAGGGAAATTGCTTGACTGTAAATTCTGATGAAAACACCATTGGAAGGAACAGTGGAGTATTTTGGGCACTCTTACAGTCCAGGTGAGCTTTATTTGTTAATCTTTTTTTTTGTTGTGTACACATTCTACTTTTTACATTCTTTGATAAGTGGGAGACTGCATCTAAAAATACTGTACTGGTACCTTGCAGTCAGTGAAGTGGGAGGGAAGGCTGGAAGCCACATTTCTATTGCTATTGTGCATTACAGAACAACAAATGAAAGTTACATATTGCAAGCCTCTGCTCTCAACATGCTAAAAAGATAAATGTCTGTTAGGGGAGCATTTGACATATGTAACAGAAATCTTGTTGATTGTGGAGGGCTGTGCTAATTTGTGTCAGGATCCTGAGTGCACTAATAAGCCCTAATGGCCCTGAACAACCTCACCTGGGACCTCCACCACACCCTTCCCATCTGCCCATGGGCCCAGGAGCCCCATTTAAACTCAGCCCTGGGCCTCCAGTTCCTCTGGAGCTGCTTTGGATGAGTATTGGTCTCTAGCTGAGCCATAGTTGTGCCCATGCCTGGCTGTGGGTCCTGGTGGTCTAGACCCCAGTCCAACAGACTGACTTCCTATATTGGCTTTGTTCTGCCTTGTCGCTGTGGACCTGTGTGGTAATGACCTGACTCTGGCCTGTAGACTGACTTCCCAGCTTGACCTCATCAACACGAACTTGTATGATGGTCTGGACTCTTGGTTGACCCTGCCTACAGTCTTTTGCTCTGCCCTGCTTGCCTTGCTTGAGTACTGTGAGGCTGGGCTCTAGCTGACAAGGAACCTTCTCTGCTGGATGTGTTATCCCCCTTGACGCTTAACCCCCCTTCCCTGAGGGAGCAGCCAGACCTTGCTGCTTGCTGACAAGTTGAAGTGCAGATAGTAAAGTTGGACCTGGCAGTCAGAAGTCAGAAAAGAGATCTTGTTGATAGTTCTCTGATATTAAGCTTCAAGCGCTGCAACAACCAAAAAAGTCAACAAAAGGTTTGGCATCGAGAAAGGCAGTGCGAACAAGGTAGTGGACGCTGTGTTGCTGCTGTTGAGTATTTTGTGTGGATATGGTTTATGCCTCTTGGGAGAGTGTAATGTAATTAGGGTACAGGGAAAAATAACAAAAATACCCAAGAAGGTATAGCTGCTGACTTGGAGAGACTAGAAAGGCTAGGACTCCTTCCTTTGGAGAAAAAGTGTCTGAGGAGGATTATACTGATGGGTTACTAAAACATGAAGGCAGCAGGTGAGTTGAATGTAGAACTGTTGCTCACCGAATGCTGCTGTACTAGAACTGAGGTCACTTGGTGAAACTAGATGAGGATTGGTTTGAAGCTGATCAAGTGCTTCTTTATACAATGGGTGATTAAACTTTTAGGGCTCGCTGCCACAGGAAGGTGTAGGGTTAGATGGTGTCAGCAAGATCAAAAAGGGATCGAACAACTTCATTGGCAACAGGTCCACAAATGGTTCCTGAAGAGAGATACCTTTTACCACCCCTAATACAGTAATTCTGGATATTGGGAGATAATGAGGGGAATGGATCGCAGAAAGTGCTTAGGCTGGTGAGCTTGCACTAGAAGGCATTGCTAATGCTGCTGTGGGGGCAGAATTAGTAGAACATCAGTCTGAACCAGTGGCATACTTCTTGTGTTCCTTAAGTTTCAGGTTCCAGAATTAACATATGGTATGTTATCAGAGTAGCAGTTTCCACAAACCCAATTAATCATGTGTTTTACAGCGAGTAAAATGCATGGCTTTACATTAGGAAATGTGACTCTAAGGCTGTTTCAAATCACTTTTCATTCAGAATTACTGTATTTTGGGAAACTGTAGGTAGGAACACAGCATTTCCCTTGAACTGTTAACAACCAATTTAGCATCGCTGGGGCAATACTTCAGAAAAGACACATGACTCTCCTAAGGAAGTATTACAAAATCATCTCCATAAATATGTCAGCTTTATAGCCTATACCCTTCCAAAATTAGAGAGAGAGGCAACTTAGATGCAGATTTCCTCATTTTTGTCTTGTGTCTTGATAGCCAGCATTATGGGGAAGGATCCTCTACTGTGTTTGAAGTTTTGTACAGCATAAGCAGTTTGCATGGAGAGTGAGTGACTAGTGTCTTTATTTCTTTCACAATTGCACAGTACTATTTTTTTGCATGGAATAATATTACTGTGATGCTACAACCTTAATCTTACCACAAAAAGTGCTGTTCACCTTTGTTGTCCTTTTTGTTTACAGCTTGTTTTTTGGAAACCTCTATATATACTTCGCTTGGCAAGGAAAAACTCGCATATCAGGTGGGTATTGCTTGTTTATATGGGAGGCCATCCTTTAAAATATGGTAGCATGAATAAACAGACGAAATGATGAACTGGACAGTGGCAAGGAACTTACACAATAGTAGACATTTTTTTTTTCCAAATTTATTGTGAGAGAGACTCTATTTTTGGACTATAGTTTTGATTCAGTGTTCTGTGGTATTCACAGCCCTTGTATTACGTATGTTGCTTTCCTGCATGCAATGCACTTTGAGTACCTTCTTTTAGGATATTGTCTATAAAATTCTTCAGAATGCTTTAGAATAAGGTTTTCCACAATAGCTACTCTGGGATTTCTGCTGTGCAGACACGCTTATGCTAAAATACACATATTTTGGGAGAAAGGTGTTCTGGAATGGCTGTATGTTTAATATACATGCTGTCCTGTTCCAAAGTAAGCTCCTGGTGGAGACTGTCCTTCTAAATCAGATTGGAGACTGATTAACCTATGAAATAAAGGAAAAGGAAGGAAAACCATCCCATTTCACTTCATGGCTGCACTAATCATTGTGCTGGCACAAAGCAGCAGCCAGGCAAGAGGATGAGATGTGCAGCTGGACTGAGAGTGGGCTGCTGTTGCTTAAACTGGCAGCATTGCTGGAAGAGCGTGTAAAGAATTCAGTCTTCCTTTCTTGGCATAGTTTATGAAGACTAACTTCCTAATGGGATTGTAATTAATACTATAGGTTTTTTGGTTTGGTGTTGTGCTAGACTACTAAAGACCAGGAGAGAGAATGGTAAACTTAATATTCTTAAGAAACTGAATAGTGGTTGAGACTCATTGGTTTTAAAGCGGAGATTTCTACTTAAGTAAGCAAGGCAAGGTGGGATGGTATCAGCTAAGAAAATGGCAATGGTGAAAATAGAGCAAAATGTAAGACTTTAATTATAAAACCTGAGTATTGCTAGAAAACCAGATTTTTGTAAATAAATAGGGTTGATTGTAATTTAATGACTGTGAGAGTTTTCTTTATTGTAGTGTTAAAGCAAAATATCTACTGGAATGGTCAATTCTTTTAGCATTTTAAAAATGAGGATACTTCTGCTGTAGTCAATCAGGAATAAGATGTTGATTTTTAAATGATAATTACCAGGCTTCAGAAATACTGCCACGTTGAGATGAATAGTTCACTTCGTGTCTCTGTTAGAGCTGTCTTCTCAGGTTCCCCACAGACATTGGCTTGGTAGCACAGCACAGGTTAATTTTTAAAGGTCAGCTCCCACATTCCCTCATCTTTAACACAAAGGCTTAAATGTTATTGAAAGTATTGGAAAGACTTTGAATCTGGTGGGCCTGAAATTCTGTGCGTTCTAAACTTCATTGCTCTTTCTAACCACAGAATAGAGCAATTAACTATGAGGGACTTCTGATGTTACATCTCCCTCCCCATCTTTAAATGTCTTGAGACTCCTCTTTATTAAAAAATGTTGGTATCAGAAGATCTGACAGTGTTAAAAAATCAATTCTTCCTTCCTTTTACTACCTAAATGAAAATTTTACAGGTATTTCAAGGTGAAGCACATATTCTCTTTTTGATCTGTAATCATACACATTATTTTTAATTGATATAGAACAATTTTATGTTTGCCTTTAAGCTAAAGTAAATACAAATGTAGGCAATATCTTCAGATTCATACACTAGTTCGGTCACAACTATTAGCTGTTTCTTGGCTTTTTTTTTTTCTGCTTAGTATTTGTAAATGGGAATGACTTCTGTATTACGGACTTTCCCGTGCCAAACAAGTTGGTTAGGGCAGCAGAGCTCGTGCATAGGGCAGCAATTACCTTCCTCCAGCTGCACACTGTACGCTGTGTCAGTTAGGTTTCAGTGGTTTTAAGGCCTTTGTAGTTTACAAGCCTACTGGTTTATGATGTTACAGTGCTAATATTTCTGATGCTGGTAAAGAGCTTTTTTTAGAACTCTGAAGGGTTTTGGGGTACTTTGCTGTGCCCACTCTGAATTACATAAGTCTTGAAAGATGTGCTTGCTTCTGCTAGAAATTTATGCACTTCCTTTATTAATTGGCTCCTCCTTGGTCATAGCCTTTGCATGGCAGAAAATGCAAGTGACACTCTTTTATATGCCGATATTTTATTAGCATCATAAAACTGAGACAGGAATTTGCCAGCAGCTGGGTACCTTTTGCTCCATGTGGAAGGTAAGTTAGAAAATTAGTATGCATTTTAAACACTGTTAGGTGGTATGTCTGTATTAGTTCTTTGAAGGTAGCTGAATCAGTTTGAATTGCTCTTGCACATCTAGTTATGACTCTTCCTTGTTTTTCCACAGAGAGTGATCGCAGAACTGTCTTCATTGCTCTGACTGTTATCAGTCTTGTGGGCACAGTTCTGTTCTTTCTGATTAGGAAACAAGAGGACACAAAAACTCCAGGGGAGGAAGGTTCTGCTAATGAAATCCCAGGGGACAGCTCGTAAGTGCTTATGGCAATAACATGTTGTCACATATACTTGTTTGTGCTCCTGCTCCACAACGGAACATTGTGCATTCACTTTCCCCTCTACACTGGAAATATGAATGTTATGAACAACCTGTAGAATTTACAGATTTAGAAATGTCTGTACTTTAACAAATGAGAATTAATGTTCTTTATATGACATATATTCAAGGGTGGAGTGCAGTAGTGCACATTAAGTTTTTCCATTAATAAGTAAGTGCCTTTTGGAAGATACCTTTTGCCTCTCTTCTCCACTGATTATTGTTAAACACGTATCTGACTTTCATAGTCTGTCTTGCCCTCATCAGCACAGTTCATAGGCTGGAATAAGCAGAAATTACTCCCTTTTTTAAAGTTATCTTTTATGTAATGAAACATGTTTTTCATATCTTCCCTAAATATCTACATGCCACCCTGATAAATACATCAGAAATGCATAGGTACACAGATAGATAGATTCAGTACAGTTTTGCCTGAGGCATCAGTTTAAATATTTTTGCTTTATTTAAAGAAAAATGAAAATGTTAGAAAAACATCAGTAAGTATGCAGTGAAAATATGTTCAAAGCTAAAAAGCTCAGAGGAAAGATTCTGTTAAGCAGGTTAATTTTTGAACGGTGTTCACTAGTGCAGAAAGCAAATAAATTTTGTGGTTAGTAGTTTAGATTCTCCAAAACCTTTAATAATGTATTAGTGTTATTCCAGTATATAGTACTAGCTAGAGAATGTACAGAAAATTTGAAAAATTAAGCTGCCTTCCAGCATAGTGATACAGTGTGGTTATTCCTTTTCCATTTTGACCAAGTCATTTATTTACCCAGGTCTGCACAAAACAAAATGACAAGAGCAGTGGCTGCCTTCAGTAAGTACTCTTTCATGTAAGAGTTGCTTCAAAAAATACTGGCATATCCTTTACAGCTTTCCATGATTTTGCTGATAATGTGATCATGTACAAATCACTTGGAACAAAAACTTGTGAACAAATAAGGTTTTAAGAATACATTCCAGTTATTCCACTTCAAATACAGACCTTTGGGGTGGTCTGCTTGTACAAATGACTGCCAGATGGCAATGGTTTTCAGACCAGAGATGACAGTTCACATAGGGACACAGGACTGATGAGTTTTGAGCCTGATAGTTGTCTATGTGAGCATTTGTGATTTTGAGCCTAGCCAAAATGGGGCTTGGAACTGGAAAAGCTTAGGAAGCACTGACCTAACGTGTGGGCAAATTATCATTGATGTGTGATTGGTGTGAGCAGGCTGTCTGCGCTTCAGAAGTGCTCCTTTCAGGTGACAATACCATACAAACCAAGCTTGACTGCAAGCAAAGAAAGTGAAGTAGACTTCACTTCAATTACATACTAGTATAGGCCAGGAGAAATTTGGAGGGGTACTCCCTTGATGTAGTTTCGGATCCAAGCTACTTTACAACAGCTTCCTTATATAGATGAACTCAAAAAGAACAGGTGACCACTTGGGAAAGCTAGTGCATGAAAGTGTTTTTTTGTTTTTTGTTTTTTTTTTTAATTCAGTAACATAACAAGATAAAGAAGTTTTTATAAGTTGTTTTATTTTGTCATGAAATGATACCAGGTAAAAACAACAATTTTGAACTGGAGCATCTGCAGTTTCCATTGAAGTTTGATGTGGTCTGCCTGTGACTTGTTAAGTTTGTTTTGAAAGCGTGGTGATCCTCACTGAGAATTTAATTATCCTTTTAGGAGACAACCGCCATGAACTGAGAGAGAGTACCAAAGTACAGTGAGCAGAAAATTGTCTGCTAATTGAAAACTGTGTATCCCTTCTTTAATATTTCCCCTCTTACATTTCCTACAAAAAAGGATTTCAGATAACAGCACTTCTTTCAAAGGACAAATCAGGGTTGGTTTGTTTAGCACTCCGTTTACTGTAATAAAGTCACAGTTTGCATAATTTTAACCTATTTTTGCAAAGAGCAAAAGAAAGTGTAGATTGTCTTAATAGTGTTATCAGTTATATTAATTTCTGTTATAATGTCTTTACAGAGAAATCTATAAAGCTGAGCTTCACCAAAGAGATTCTGCTTCTCAGTGTTACAACAGCCTACACAGGTATGAAGCAAGCAGAGTGTATAACCATGTAGCAGTGTCAGGGTATTGTTTGGAATTTTAACTCCGGAGCAGGATTGCAATTCCGTATCTCTGCAAACATTACTTGAATATTTCAATTAACTTTGAACCAGTCACGACATTTTTGTGTTCTGGAAAGTGTTTCTGTATGGGAGGAGGGGTGTGCCTAAATCTGCAAATACTGACAGATGGTTGGTTCAGTACCATTCTGAGTCACGCAAATTGAGGGTTAGGCAAAATGTACATAGCTGGTTTTTATGTGATTTGGCATTATCCTATCAATAGGTTGTGATTGTTTAATGCAATTGCACTGTATTTGAATTCAAACTATTTTTGTAGAATACACTTTTCAGTGTCCCCTCCATTGAGGTGTCGGATATTACTCTCAGTCTTCATTTTAGTCTTGGTTATATTGGGAAAAAGTTTAGCCATTTTCAACTATTTTTTGTCACTAGTATTTGCTGTGGCAAGAGCTCTCTTTCTTTTTAGCAACTTCAGTTAAACCTGGTCTGCCATTATTAGACCAAGGTATGAGTTGTAAAATAAAAATACATTTATTTTTGCCATACACTAAAGTGATTCTTCCACAAAAATACTAAAAATGTTCAAAATGTTACTGGGACCCCTTAATGGATTTTTGAGGGGTTTCTTGCTCCTTGTTTGGCTTCAGATGTGGTTGTGTTCATGACCAAGTTTTAGGAAGAATAGATACATTTTCAGAACCTCAGCTCTGAGTCACTGTTATGAAAAGTTGTTGTTAGCTCTTGTAGGTGAAAAGAAAGACTTGGATGCGAACAAACTGTAAACAGTGCCATAACATCTGCCAAAGTTTGCAGTCAGCTTCTAGTAGAGAAATAGCAATAGTAGCTATGAAGTCAGTTTGTACCAACCACTACTTCACAGCATTTTCAGTGTTGTGTTAACCCAGATTAACTAACTTGAATTCCTCTTAAATGTTCAGTGCAATAGGAATGTGAAGCAAGATAACAAGGGAAGGGAGTCAGTCAGGTTTTGTCTGATTAATCTGCAATTTGATCTTAAAGGTAGCAGAAAAAAAATCAGTCCAGCTTGGCAAAAATAGCTGCTGCCATCTGGTGGCTCTTGGCCAACATTGCCACTTTATGTAGGCAAATATAAAATACTGTAAAGGCCAACAAAAGCTTTTCTTTCCAAAATTAATGGTCGGGTTGTTAAGAATACTCAAAGTTCAACCCTTTTTGAGGGGTATATGTGGTTCATATACCGTGTTAGGTAGCCTGCTACTGCTAGACCAGGATATGGTGTACCATGTTTTTGCAATAGCAAAAGACAAAGCAGGTGAATTAGAAACAGTTTTATTTTTGAACTGTTTTAATTTGTTTAATCATAAGTTTGCAGTGTTTTAAATATACTTTTTATTAAGAAACTGATATTTTTACACTGCTTGCTTATAGTCATGCTAGTTGGACTCAGCTATGCTACCTTTCCTCACAGTAATGGCCATAGAAAGAACGGAGCGTTTTAAATAACAGTTGTTCTTTCTCAATTTTAGTTCTTTATGTATAGAAAAGCAGCAGTCTGTTTTAGGTATCTTGGCTCCTTATTGGTATTTGGGGATGCAGGGACTTTCTTAAGAATGCCATAACATGGGCGGGGGGAAATCTTATGCTGAAATTGTGCTTTATTTCTTCAGTTACTTTAAGTGTTATTTCACATGGCAGTTTTCATTTCAATGAAATTCCAGAGTTCTTGAAAAGTAGAAATATACACTATATATAGGGATTGTGTCAACAGAAGCAGTACTGAACCTAAGTGCATGTGACACTAATTAGTGACACTGTTTTTTCTAATATAGTTTTTGTAAACTGGCATAGGAGAATATCATAATTATATAGTTTAAAATTCCCTGCTTGCTTCTATTACGCATACCTCAAATATATGTGAAAGATACTTTAGGGAAAAACAGCCTTTAGACATAAAAATTTTTTTATAACTTTCATGATAGTTCGTCTATCAGTTTTGTTTGGTTTCTTTCAAAGGTTTGGAATTAACGTTCTTTTCTGGAGTATATGGAACATGTATTGGTGCTGTGAATAGGTTTGGCAGTGAAGAGAAAAGCCTTATTGGTCTCTCTGGCATTTTTATTGGTGTTGGAGAAATTTTAGGTGAGTCTAAACTTACTACCTTATAGAGAAAAAAGGATTAAGATGCAGTTGCTCAAAATGTTTGGTTTTTTTTTTATTTAACTGATTAGTGTCTTTCAAGCTTCCAGCAATGATTATGTAAACAAAAAATGAAATATTAGAAATAAAGTTGTCAACGTGGTTCCCTATTGCACTGTTCCCTATTGTAGTGTATAATTATACACTACACCATGCAAAGTGAACGTGGACTAGGATGTGAAATACTGATGATTATGAATCCTAAGATTTTGCGTTCTTTTTGGGTTAGTGCAAAGAAATACGTAAGACTTAGAATGAGAAGCATTAGGCTACAATGTTATTAGGGAATTTTCAGTATTTTGATATTCTGTTTTTAAATAGTATTCTGTTTACATTTTTATTATTTTTTAAGTGATGTAATTGTTTTAAATTCATTAAAAAAGTATTACACTGAAGATTTATCTTTTTAAAAAAGTTAGCTTGTGTTAAATGAGATCTGTTATTTGAATAAAATTGAATACAGGTGATGTTCATTAAATAATTTCTTTTTTTTGCTTAAACTCAAGTACTGCAGTATTTCAAAAACAACAACAACAAAAAAAACCCCACTGTCTTTGTTCACTAGCAGCTTGGATCCATAGAGATGCATGTTTTTGCAATTAAAAGAGCTAAGCACAAGGCCATCCGGTTTCACTTAGTACTGTTGCAATACTGGAGGAAGCAGTTGCTGCTGGGAAAATACTTGCAAAAAAGGTTAAGTGTCTTCATTGGCAATCATCTGCTAAATCTCCTGCCCGCATTTCCCAGACATCTCTAGCAACCCAAAGGTTATGCCATCTGGCAAATGGGGCTGGCAGATCTGGCAAACTCCTTGGGACTTTTTTCATGTCTTTCAATCTTTCAGTTATCCAATATGGGGAAGTTTATAATCTAAGTTTTCAGCTTCCCTCCCCCCAGTATTTTAAGTTTGGTTCTGTTCTTTATATCTGCAGTTCTGATTTAATTATCCACTCTTTTCAACACGTACAGGTGGAGGAATCTTCGGTTTACTGAGCAAGAATAATCGCTTTGGTAGGAACCCTGTTGTGATGCTAGGCATCGTTGTCCATTTCATAGCCTTTTATTTAATTTTTTTCAACATGCCAAATGATGCCCCAATTGCTCCTATGGAAGGAACAGATGATGTTGCTTATATGATTCCAAGGTATGTAAACTTTTTCCTGTGGCTGGTATAACTCAAGATACATATAAAGAACACGTTCCTCTAATAAAAAACTCCTTGAAGCTGCTTTTCTGTGTAGTGACTAACTCCATAGAAAGGGCTCTCAGGAATTCTGTTGTTATTAAAGGTAGATATTCTCCCAGTGTGCACCCAATTTAGGAATTTAAATGGCATAAGAATAAAAAGCATGAGGATGTTTGGTAGCAATTCTGTTACTTGAGAACTGACATTCCTGACATCTAGTACAATAGTGAGACCAGCAACTATTGTACTAGGTGTCAGGAATTCAGTTTATTTTAAATCAGCGTTGGGCTCGGTTTTACTACAGCAGGGGAGCACCAGCCTTGCACTCTTGCACTGGTTTCCAAAGTCTTTGAATGCTCATTGTCAAAGTGCATTTGATCTAACTGGAGCCATGCTATGCCTGTCACTTATACCACTCGGTGTTAGGGGAAGAATTTAGGGAGCTTTCTTATCTGATCATTTCAACTTTCTTTTGGGGTGTATTTTTGCCAAGTTGTGTGAAAATACAGTGGTGTCAGTTTGTGCAGACACAGCTGCTAACTTGCAATTATAAGCATTTGTGCCTGTGCTGGTGGCTATTCTTTATTTAACTGGAGTATTTTTCTGCAAAATGAATTGGTATTTCTCTAATATTCCTGCAGCTTTTATGAACTCGCCATGTGTGTCTCAGCTTTTAATCACTGCCTTGTGGGTTTTGTGGCTCCAAGCACCAAACTGAGTTCTTCTAGTGGTTTTAATTCAGTGCAGAATTGACCGCAGGTAACAGTAACAGAAGTCTTAGCATTCAAGAAATTAAAATCTGATTAAACAAGCCTTTCCAGTTCTTTTCCAGTGAAATTAAAGTTTGGTACCTTTCTTCCATTCTCACTTTTCAAATAAGTCTGCCAAAAATAGCTTATAGACGTGTAGGCTGTTCGAACGAATGCCTTTTAAATTTGATTCACTTTCTCCTTCAGCAAAGAGGTGGCCATATTCTGCAGCTTTCTGTTGGGCCTCGGGGACAGCTGCTTTAACACCCAGCTCCTCAGTATTTTAGGATTCCTGTATTCAGAAGACAGTGCTCCTGCCTTTGCCATCTTTAAGTTTGTTCAGGTATTACATGACACAGCCTTTTCAAAAGTGTGACTGTTGGAATGTTGTTGAAATACTGGGCTGGGTTTTTTAATGAGCTGAGAAGTATTATGTTGTTTCTGCAAAGGATTTCAGCCTGTTTTTTTATCTTTCACAGGAGAGAAAGAAGTTTTTAGGTAGGAGTAGCTTGATTGTATAGCTTGGTGTGATAATATAATCAAACTGCTATTACTTACAAGTTTTGAGGGAAGTTAGAAGTGTTGGGAATTGTAGTTTAAGTCAAAAGGTTAGTACAATTAACCAGACTTGGGCTTTATTTAAATAATCATTTACCAAATTTATTTACTCAAAGAAATCTTTGACAGAGGGGTGTGAGTTAAAAGGAAACAAGTTGTTTAAATAGTAGTTGAAGAGTTTGTGGATGTTGTACCATATCACTAGGAATCATCAGGTGGCTATGCAGACAAAAGAAGAATTAAGTAATGTTTATCTGTCCTTGAGTTGTCAGAATGCCAAAATAAATGCATCTATGCTAGCTGGAGACTTGATGAAAAGTCTTCATACAATGTGAATGTGACTGCTGTGTTTTGGATAGATTGCTTCACTCACAGGCATTAATCTTGTTTGGTACTGAACTTTCCAGATCAAGATCTGTGTTGATCACAGGTGTCGGTAGAAAAACAGTGGTGCAAAGTTTTGAAACTGTTCATGCATGGTCACACTAATAGCAAGCTAGTGCTGGGAGCAGGGGTCAGGATGTGTCTAGTTTAAAAGATGACAGCTGCTTGCTTCAAAAAGGTGTATATTTTTTTTTTTCCTTGTGCACTGCTCCATCTTTATATCCTTCTCAGTGATACGTAAGAATTGGAGATAGACACGGAATATAAAGATTCTTTATATGAGCTCTAATGAAAACTTTACCTTTAAAAATGATAGATTGCAAGTAAGCAACACTTGTCAAAGCCTCTAGCTATTTTGATATAGAATAGTTTGTGATGCTGTAAAACTAGAAATAGTTTTCTGGATTTTGTCTTAAAGCCTTGGCAGTGTCGTTTCTAGACAAACTGTTTTCAAATACCAGAGAACTGCACTTGTGAGATGCTACAAACACTTTTGAGTTTTATGTTCACTTTCTGCAGTGAACACATTTAAATAACAAGTAAAAACTAAATCTGCTGTATATCACATCAAGACATATGTTGGGGTATAATGAAGTTTTAAGACTATATATCTTGTACAGAAGCATACTACTGAGAGTTGCATATTAAACTGCATATGTCAGTTTGATCCTTTTATAGTAATACTACCCTGGATATCTCCACTGATAATGTTTTTACATTGTGTGTTTTCTCTCAGTCCATCTGTGCTGCAGTTGCATATTTCTACAGCAACTACTTCCTTCTGCAATGGCAACTCCTGATCATGGTGGTTGTGGGCTTCTTTGGAACGATTACCTTCTTTACAGTGGAGTGGGAAGCAGCAGCAGCTCTTGTTGCCCGTGGCTCGGACTACAGCAGCATTTGATCTAGATACCGTGCCTCGTCTAACATAAGGAAGCACACAGGGACATCTATTGTGAAGTGATGCGAGAAGGTGAAAAATCAAGTTGCTGCAGAGGTCAAGATGGAGGAAGCTACTGCTAAATCACCATCAGTCTAACTGAATGTGAAACACGGGAGGAAAAAAACGCTAAATCCAAAAGGCTTTTTTGCTTTAATCAACTGAGTGTGGTATGCATGTTCATAAAAATCTGGTATTAGAAATGGAAGGAAATGTAGAGATCTATGTATTGAACAATTCTGTCCTGAGACATACCTTTCAAAATGTAATTGCCTAACTTCACTACAAAATTAGTTCTGGTTTTTCCCCTTAAATTATTTTTCCTATATTCTAGTTCTGCAGACACTTGAATTCTTGTATTGAATGAGTGATATTTTTATAAGGTACATGATATTGCAGAGAGTGTCTGCACAACTGAGAAATCAATTTGTCATTGACTTTTTCAACAATTAGGTATGTAGAAGTATTTCTGTGGGAAATACTGCCTTATTCAGTATCACCTAGTTCCTTGTTTCCCAACCATTTGTTTATTAATCTACTTCATGTGCTTAAATTTTATCAGATGCTTTTTTTTATTTTTGAAGAAAGTGGATCAGGTTATAGTGTGACATGAAAGATTTTACAAGAAATTGAAGAAGTTACCCTTAGCCATCTTAAGGATGTGATCCTGAGATCTGTGAAGTACTGATAATTGAAAACAGTCTCTTGGTTCATCATCTCAGAATTGAATTGTGTTGGCATAGCTGCTGAAACTTTCTCAGGGTAATGCTATATGAAGGACCATAAGACATGGCTCCCCTCCCAGATTCCCAAATAGTTCTTTTGAGTTCAATGAAATTTTCATCATAATCTGTAATGGGAGCATTGTCTAAGACATAACTTTTTAAAGTACAAATTGACTCAGAATGTGAACTGTAAGAATAATCTTGCAGTGTTTGTTCTACTGCGTAGTCTAAAAATACCTGAAATGCTTGACGTAAGTGGTTTCATTCAGTATATTTTGGGAAGACTGTACTGTAATCTTATTCTGCCAAATGTGAAAACAAGGATACTAGCATAGTAACTAAGTTTTAATCCAAAACTGTTATAGATGATATCATACAGGCAGTGAATGCAACTCACCTTGATTTTTATCTGTCTACATGACTCTGTATTACCTGCAGTTATGTGTGTCTGCTGGGCAAACAAGATGCAACCAAGAGCAGGTATGGAACACTGAGAAGGTGTTTTTAGACACTCCACTATGTAGCTATTTTTAGAAAAGTACCATTTGCCAACCTTTTTTTTTATGCACAGTCAGAATGTTAATGTCTTATCTTTAAAGACAAGTAAAAAAAAAAAGTCGACTTATGTGTCAGGAGATCCTGCGTGTTACAAGTACATAGGTGTACCCGAGGTAAACTCTGTGAGGGGGTATGGTATCTCTTGTGACACTTGCTGTCGCTTTTGCTCTCACAGAGCATGTTAACACACACTCCCATGAAGCATAGCCCTCTTCATGCACAGTAAAACAGCAGAGAGGGATTATTTTACAGGCATATAGAAAGGGATTTTTAAATTCACTGCAGGTTTTTGCTGTGAGATCACTAAGGTGTTAATGGGAGGATGAGAGGGCACCTGAACATTTGGCAAGCAAAGAAATCTGTGAGGACAGCCAGGAGAGAAAGCCTTTGTGTGTTCCCAGGAGATTTAATGAGTGATGTAAAAGAGAATGAGACAGAACACATTTGAGCGAGGGGTTACTGAAGCCATTCCAATTTGTCAGACAAACTGAAAAAGCATTCTGTATTCAATCAATATATATATGATTAATGTGACTAGCAGCACTCTAATGCCTCTCTCTCACCAACTCCTGTTACCCTGTGATTTGAAGCATACTATTTTTATATTCTGAGCACTGTAAAAGGTATAGATGATAGGATGCTGCCAGTGATTAGAATTCTCTTGTTGTTACACATTTGTGTTTTCTCCCAAGTACCAAAAGGGAAAATGAGTTTGGGTTGTTTTTTTTTAAGATAGGGAATTACTGACTTTTGTCTCTGAACTCTTCCTGGGACCTGTTTTCCCCTACATACATATCAATGAGAGATGAAAGACTTGGAAGTTCACCAGGAACAATTTTGTCTTGCAGTACATGGCGGGGGGGAAATTATTCTTGGGTCTTGTGGTGATGAGTAACTTGTAAATGCTTTTAAAACAATGCCATTTAATTGTAGCTAGGTTACGGCTACATGAGGGTGCTTTTTAAATTGATCCCTTTTACTGATGAACTTGTGTGTTGTTCATCTGCCATATAAGAATTATATCAACTATTTTATTAGAAATTTAAAAAATAGTTAAGTTTATGTAGTTTCACAAAGCATTTTGAGACTGACTTTCAGGGATACTAATGAACTAGGACTTGCGGATTTTCAGTACCTCTGTGAATCTGATGCTTTGCTTTTTTTCTTTTTCTCTGTTCTGCTTGGTCTGACTCAATATTGGATAATGTTAGAAGGCGGTTCAGAACTATTTATTGGGTCATTAAAGTGAAGTATTATTGCTCTGTGACAAGTTTTACAAGAAATTATGAAATTCTCAAAACTGCATCATGGATAGCCAATTTTTTTTTTTACTAAGTATTGCTTTTGACATTTGATCTTATGAGAGTTCTCAGTTACTCAAGCTGATGATGACACATGGTTGCTTTTCACGTATTGATATTTCTTTGATTTGTCAGGAGGTAAAAAATTCACCCAGCTACACACAATTGTTAGTCTGGTTAAAATTCTTGGTATAGCAATATAAAGAATAGTAATGCTGACATCATTTATGATTCCATCTCTTAATCTTTTTATCAGCATATACCAGTCCTGAGACTGCACCCCATTCATTTCACCTCCTTGGCCTTTGAACAATTTCAGGTTAATCTGAATTGGGAGCTTACTGTTGAATTAAGTGGGATTTGAAAAAAGGCTTTTGCTGTATTTGTGGTATTGTGGGTTTGTTTTATATTAGGGATTTTATCTTTATAAGCAAAATTACACATTAAGTTGCTTGGGTTTATTGAAAAGAAGTCTGTCTTTCATTTGGGTTTTTTGGGTGTGGGGTTTTTTTCCCTCTTATCCTTTTAGGTTGTTACTAGGATTTAATATCTTGACATATCACATCCCCAAGTTTTTCAAACAAATGCTAAAGAGGAAATGAAAACTGATATTCTTGACATTTGAGTGCCAAAGAAGCTGCTACAAATTAGTCTTTAATGCATATCACATAAGCATATCTATATTTTTCTCTTGCCAGTTGGTTTTCATTTTGATATATGAATGTATGGAAAGATAAAATTTCTACAGCTGTAGACCTTGTTCATAATTAAGTGATGTGGTTTTACTGTTTTTGTGTTAATTTCATTAGGTACAATCTATGTTAGCAGCTTGAGATAAGGAAGAGAACAATTTATAAAATGTTCTTTATAAATAATTCTAATCTATAAATTTCTGCAGATACAGCTAAACTTGGATATAAAAAAAAAGTAAAAAACCAACCAAACAAAAAATCCCACCACCATAACCCTTACTGAGGTCCCTGTCTTAGCAGAAACCCTCCTGTGGTACAGTTATTAAAAACAAGAAGTCTTCTGCTGGTATAGTTCTTCCAATTTTTTGACCATTTTAAACTGTACTGGAAAGAGAACTTCCTGGTGGAGTTTGCTGGTATAACTTTATGGAAAAAGAATTTAAGTGTAGAAAACCATAAATTCAGGACCATGTGTCAGTTAACCAGACTGGGAAAGCTCCATTTGACTTTCTTGGAACTCCACAAGTTTACTTCAGCTGGGGAACGTGGTTCCCTGGACACCAACCTGACTAAGTACCAGTAATTAATGCTACAGAGGTTTCCTAGCAGCTTGTCTCTTGTTTGAAGTGTAGGCATGTATGAAGAGAATCTCAAAGATTGTTTTCTAGGGCAATGATTGTTTGCTGTCAGTATAAATAGGAACTGCTATGTTCAACATGCCAGTAGACACAGTACTCAACTTTGGCTTGAACTGTGCAAGTACGTTAGTTAAGACACGATCTTACAATCATGACCATTAATTTTTCTAGCTAAACACGTTTTCCAAGACTTTATCCACACCACTATTTTCCTTGGAAGTCTTGTAGCCCCACTTATGCTAACTGAATGGCAGCAGTAATTAATACCGTGTCTTCCATGTTCCCTGGTAGGTCTCCTAACATGCTGGCAGAAATATTAAAAAATGGGCAAATTTAAAGATGGAGATGAAGTTTAGAAGTTAGCTGCTTAACAAGATACTTACCATTCTGGTGTGACCACACTGGTTCAGAAGCAAGGCTGAGACACTCTCTGTTGTAGCTTTCATGGATAAATTCAGGATGATGCTTCGATAAGTTTAACTTCAGAGATTGTGTTAGTACCTGTCGTGGTTTAGCCCCAGCCAGCAACTAAGCACCACGCAGCCGCTTGCTCACTCCCCCTACCCCAGTGGGATGGGGGAGAGAATCGGAGGAGTAAGAGTGAGAAACACTCCTGGGTTGAGATAAGAACAGTTTAATAATTGAAATAAAGTAAAATAGTAATGCTAATAATAACAATGTAATAATGATAATAACAATAATAATATACAAAGCAAGTGATGCACAATGCAATTGCTCACCACCTGCCGACCGATACCCAGCCAGTTCCCGAGCAGCGATCGCTGCTCCCTGGCCACCCCCCCCCCCCCCCAGTTTCTATACTGAGCATGACGTCATATGGTATGGAATAGCCCTTTGGGCAGTTTGGATCAACTATTCTGGCTGTGCCCCCTCCCAGTTTCTTGTGCACCTGGCAGAGCATGGGAAGCTGAAAAGTCCTTGACTAGCATAAGCAGTACTCAGCAACAACTAAAAACATCAGCATGTTACCAACATTCTTCTACTAAATCCAAAACACAGCACTATGCCTGCTACTAGGAAGAAAATTAACGCTATCCCAGCCAAAACCAGGACAGTACCACAGAGAAGCACTAATGAGAGAGTGGAAAAAACATCCTTAAAGTGCAATAGAGAGCAAATCTGGAACTGAGAATAATTCTCAGTGGGCATGTGAAGGGGGTGCTTTGTTCAGTTGAGTTTGGGCATTTAGCTGCTGCTGGCATTGACTCAATTTCTATTTGTTTCATACTTTCTCTGCTGTCTTAGTTATTTCAGCTGTTGACATGTCCTCCTGCAAGCTATCCTTTCTCTTTTGTTTACATTTTGACACTGTGCAGAAGTCTAATTTAAATGATTGAAACTTTTTTCACTTCAATACAAGGTGTTTTTGGGTTATTGGTGATAATTGAGAACAGGCTCACACAATGATTATCCTAATGAAAATGCTGATTTCATGTGAGTGTACCAGACTCTTTACTGTATTTGTTTTCATGGTCACAGCCATGCAAATACAAGTGAATCACAGACAACGTTTTTGTTAATATGCTTGTTAAGTTGCCGGAATTGCTCTTGTCACTGTTTTAAATAGTCATGCTGGTCTTAACTGATGGATCTCGGAAGTGCTTTATGCCACCTGTAAGGGCCTGCTTAGAAAAATGAAAATGGTTTGTTTAGTGCTAAATAGCCCTTTTGAATCACTTAATTCTAGTCATGACTTAGACTAGTGAAATGTCTTGGGGAAATCAGGGTGGCTGCTTCAGTGCTAGCCTTCCCTGTCCTGTTTGAGAGCCCATCTTAAGAAAACTGACCCCGTTGTTGAGAGGAGAATGTGTCTAATGTGGTTTGTGGGTTTTTTGTGGGTTCTTCCAGTATCCTTTCCCACGACTCTGGATATTTTCCTCCTAAGTGCTGTGTGTCTGAAAGACTCGCAACATTCATTGGAATTGTGGAGTATTTGGGTTCTGTTTATTTAAAATTAAACGTAGATGTGGAGGGCTGTTGTCCAGTCAGAAACTGTGTGGCTAAAAGGCATGATTCAGCCCTGGCTTCATACTGTGATTAAAGGGCATGGAGGGAGCAGCAGGCAACAGCTTTGCTGGCTATCATTTGGCTGGGTTGTATGTGAAAGAGTATGATTGCAGAGATGAGGGGTCCATACTGGGACCAGTGCTGTTTAGTATCTTCATCAATGACATAGACAGTGGGATCGAGTGCACCCTCAGCAAGTTTGCAGATGACACCAAGCTGAGTGGTGCGGTTGACACACCAGGAGGATAAGATGTCATCCAAAGGGACCTGGACAAGCTGGAGAGGTGGGCTTGTGTGAACCTCATGAGGTTCAACAGGGCCAAATGCAAGGTCCTGCACCTGGGATGGGGCAACCCCCAATATCAGTACAGGCTGGGGGATGAAGGGATTGAGAGCAGCCCTGCGGAGAAGGACTTGGGGGTACTGGTGGGTGAAAAGCTGGACATCAGCCAGCAATGTGTGCTTGCAGCCCAGAAAGCCAGCCCTGTCCTGGGCTGCATCAAAAGCAGCGTGGCCAGCAGGTCAAGGGAGGTGATTCTGCCCCTCTACTCTGCTCTGGTGAGACCTCACCTGGAGCACTGCATCCAGCTCTGGGGCCCTCAGCACAAGAAGGGCATGGACCTGCTGGAGCGGGTCCAGAGGAGGGCCGTGTGGAGTAATTGCTGGAGGTGACTTAGACATTAAACTTAGATTTACGATTTTAGGAAAGGCACAGCGTTGAAGAAGCTTTCCAGGTGGAATGCAGCTGGTATGCAAGGAATCTATTCCACAGAAAGTTCCCTAGGCCTGCAACCTTAGATGTCGGCAACACCAGGGAACCTGGTGCGCTGGCTCCAAGAGGAGCTGCCTGGAGGGTGGAGTGGTGTGGAGGCACCACGGCCACGCTCTGCGACACGGGAACTCGAAGGTACTATGGCACCGATAAGCTGCATATTTGTTACCCTGGGCCAACAGACTGTTATGATTTTGACAAAATGCTGTCCTTTTGGTAAACTTTGGTCATTATAATATCATTATAATACCGAAACACACCTCCATCCCAGAAACTACCCGCCTCTAAGGTGTGACCACTCCTCACGGAGCCTGCGCTTTGAATTTTTCCTGGCCTATACCTTTAAAGCAAAGTGAGAAAGTTTTACACGAATCATAACAAAGTATGTATGACTAGAGTCACTCAAGCTCCACCTAAAAGGTAAAAAATAGTATAAATTAGCCTAAGAGAGAGGGGATGTTAGGGAAGATACCATCGCGTGCTACTCTGACCTCTGGGATCAGTCGATGGGCTGAACCTCTTGTCCCCCCGATCGGGACGCCTTTGGGTAAGAATCCAACACTTGGTTGTACCAAGTGCTTCCCTGGGAAACTTAGAAACCTCTATAGAGTCACTTTTATGGCTTTTGATGCATCTGTGTTATCCAAAGCTTTGGTATTTGCATGTGCCTTGCAGTCAGTGAATTTATCACCAGTAATCCAAAGAACCTGTGTGTCTGTTGCTTTAATAAATTGCTTTGATTTGTTGGTCTAGCCGTGTGTCCTGGTTTCGGCTGGGATAGAGTTAATTTTCTTCCTAGTAGCAGGCATAGTGCTGTGTTTTGGATTTAGTAGAAGAATGTTGATAACATGCTGATGTTTTTAGTTGTTGCTGAGTACTGCTTATGCTAGTCAAGGACTTTTTCAGCTTCCCATGCTCTGCCAGGCGCACAAGAAACTGGGAGGGGGCACAGCCAGGATAGTTGATCCAAACTGCCCAAAGGGCTATTCCATACCATATGACGTCATGCTCAGTATGGGGGGTTGGCCAGGGAGCAGCGATTGCTGCTCGGGAACTGTCTGGGTATCGGTCGGCGGGTGGTGAGCAATTGCATTGTGCATCACTTGCTTCGTGTATCATTATTATTATTATCATTATTATACTGCTACTATTAGCATTACTATTTTACTTTATTTCAATTATTAAACTGTTCTTATCTCAACCCAGGAGTGTTTCTCACTCTTACTCCTCCGATTCTCTCCCCCATCCCATCGGGGTAGGGGGAGTGAGCGAGCGGCTGCGTGGTGCTGAGTTGCTGGCTGGGGCTAAACCACGACACCGTGATAGTTGTCGTTGAACGCAACCACACGCTTTAAGTGTGGCCGTGGTAGTTCATGCAGCACGACTAGACGAAAGGTGCCTACGTTATTTGTGCATCCGTAATCGTGATAGTTCAGCGCACTGAGTGGGACCGGACTTGTAATGACAAATTAGGTACCTTCCAAAGCCCTCTTGACACAACAGGCCACAAAAATGATCCGAGGGCTGGAGCGCCTCTCCTACGGGGCCGGGCTGAGGGAGTCGGGGTTGTTCAGCCTGGAGAAGAGAAGGCTGCGAGGAGACCTTATTGTGGCCTTTCAGTACTTAAAGGGGGCCTACGGAAAGGATGGGGAGAATCTTTTTAGCAAGGCCTGTTGTGACAGGACAAGGAATAATGGATTTAAACTAAAGGCGGGTAGATTCAGGCTGGATATAAGGAAGAAATTTTTTACAATGAGGGTGGTCAAGCACTGGAACAGGTTGCCCAGAGAGGTCGTGGGGGCCCCATCCCTGGAAACATTCCAGGTCAGGTTGGACGGGGCTCTGAGCAACCTGGTCTGGTTAAAGCTGTCCCTGCTCACTGCAGGGGGTTGGGCTGGGTGGCCTCTAAAGGTCCCTTCCAACCCAAAGTATTCCGTGATTCTATGCAAGGAGGCCAGTCAGACAAATCTTGCCTGCTGGATTTTTCCCTCAAGATTCAGTAATTTGCAGATTCGTCAAAATCCACTGTGGTTCCACTAGTGTGATCTTTGGATGGCCTTGGTATTCTGATTTCTGAGAGAAAGAATCTGTATTCAATAGCCAACTGTAAAAGCCTTTATGTGAACAAATAGAAAAGAACCTTGCAGGTTAGCTTTCACTGTGCACAGCCCTTTGAATCTTCGGATAAAAGGACATTTAAGAGTTTGCACTTCAAAGTTAGATCATGAAGGGGGAAAAAAATAGAGGGTTTGTGCCTTAAATGAAAAAAAATCATTCATTCTGTCATATTAAAGGGAAAGTGCTATTTGTTAAGGTCACTTAGTGAAATTAGCTTCAATTAAGCATCCTTACTGAATGCAGTGGTGACTGCTTATTGTCAGAGCCACTCATCTTGTGGTAATGCCTGACCTACAGAGTTTGTTACGATTATTAATCTTTGTAAAAAAACAATTACACAGATAATAACCTGTTTAAAAGAGCCTCACCACCATACATGATTATTTGTTTTGTGCTCGCAAAAGTGTAACTGTGGGTACAGAGCATTTGTTTAACAGCTCCAGTGCTGAATGACTGTGCTAAGGAAGTAAAGTATTTCCTCTGTAGCAATAAAACAGCGGAGGATGCTCAGGGCTGCGTGCTGTGCTCCTTTGCCGTGGGACTGAGAGTACGGCGCAAAAAATGGGGCAGCGGAAAGAATCGCAAGCTGCCAGAGTGCCTCTGTCCTGTTCAAGGAGCATGATCGATGGAGGAAAACGCAGGTGGAGGGTAGCAGTGAGTGCTCAGCCTTTTCCGTTGCTGAAATCTCTCCAAATGCTCATCTGAAATTTGCAGACTAAATTTCTAAACTACCTTTCTTCCCATTATACGTATTCCTATAAAATGTCTGTGTAGGATATAAACGACCACTGTCATGTATTCCTGTGCTCAGGTTCACGCAGGGTAAAACCAACTCATTCATCAGCTGGCGCTTCCATTTCAGTTTTCTCTGGGTGTAGGTGACCCAGCTGTGCAGCACGATGACAGTAGCTGCTCTTCCTCCCCGCAGGGCTGGGATTCCTCCTCTGCCTTCAGAGGCAGCAGGAACATGAGGCTGATGCTCTCCATCAGCGTGTAGACACTAGGCAATGCTCAACGCACCAGTACAGCGAGTGCTTATGCTGTAATTGGAAGTTTTGGAGAAAATATGGCATGAGTGAGCCTGCAAAATGCGTGTTCCGGTGTTCACATTCATATGCCATCCTTACCTCATTGCAGAGTGAAATAGAGCAGCAATCACAGGCAGATCTCAATGACGTTTATGAATAATTATAAAAATTATACTTCATAAGAGCTTAATTCTGCAAATTCTCAGATGCGTTGGTAAGACGTGAAGTGCTGCCCTTTCACAGTCGGTGGCAGAGGACAGCGCTCAGTGCCCCTGCGGGTGTTCACCAGGATCAGCGTGGAACGGCGCTTGCCTATGCTTTGTGCTTTCATGCTAGCGCTGCTGTGATTTCATATACGTGTAAAAAATGACTGTAGGGGAAGGAAAGGGTGCTGTGCACACTGGGTTTCATTTCATGTGGGAAGCAATTGGATTTAAAAGTTTGCTATTGCATAAATGTTTTTAATATTTATGATGATCTGCAGCAAACAAATAAATGACGGGTCTCAGGGATTGGGAGGGGAGGATGACTTGCTGCAAGACTGGAAGCTTCATGTTCAAGTTGTGCCTCCCAGATAAGATGCCATTGTACTGGGGGATATCCAGGCATGTGGTGTAATGCTATTAGATAAGGAAAGGCCTGTCAGGCTCGAGTGAAGGGCTGTGACATGGTCACAGGGACTTTTCCCTGCCGCGGGCTGGCTACGAGCGCCTTTGCATGTGGCTGCTTCCCCCAGCCCCGCAGCCTGCCCGGCCACCTTGCTCTACCCCCTGCTCCCCTCTGGAGCTGTGTTTGAGCTCAGTTCCTTGCCGTTGGTCCCTGTTTACGCTACGGAGTAGGTGCATGACCATGCCTGGCCTCTGTGTTGATCCTGGCCAGGTCTTACTGATGTGATTTACTCACTCAGCCTCGGTCCTGCCTTGTCTAGCGATTTCTGGCTGTGGCTAACCCTGGCTACTGTTGCTGGACCCGGTTCGGGTGCTGCAGGCCTGCACCCTTGCTGGTGATGGCACGCTCTTGGCTTGCCTTGCAGAGCTGCCACTTCTGCTGCTCCTGGGCGTTGAGCAGCTCAACCTGCCTTGATAACCGTGTGTGCTGGGGGAAGGCGGTGGCTCTGCTACGGATGGAGCTCTGGGCTGATGGGTCCATTCCTGCAACTGTCACAAGGCTACGGACAATCAGACCTCATTTTTTTTTTACCTGCCATGAGCACTTTTTCACCAGGCAAGTGAAGTATTGCTTGGCGTTCATGACTGGGCTCAGGGAAGGGGTTCCCAGCTATAACCTGGGAACTGCTTAGGCAGTTTTATGCACCCCAGTCCAAACTCGGGGGGGAAAAAGTCTCATTCTGCTTTCCAACACCAGCTCACCCCCACCGTGGGTCTGGATTTACTGCAGGATCAAAGCAAAAGATTTCAGTCTGTGAGGGAGCCAGAGGCTGTAGCTACATGTGGCCAGGCGAGGTCAGTAACAAGCCAGGTGAGACACACAGGTGAGCGCTTAAATATGTAGAAGGAAAACAAGGGGATTATTTTTCATATTTAGGAAACTCTGAGTTACAAAATGATGGTATGTTGATAAATAGCGAAAACAAGGGATCAGCAAAGCTCGGGTTCTGATTGTCCATGAAGATGAACCTGCGGGCCAGGCTTGTGCAGAGCACAGAAAGAGCGCTCTGCGTCTGTCTTCCCTGGCTTTTCAACCCGCAGCATGAGGTGCTGTGGTTTGGTTTTACTGTGTGTGTACATGTATCACTTTGAGAGGAATTGAAGGGTCACGTTGCCCTATTAAAAATTAATCTTCTTTTCAAATGGTGATGAAGTCTTAAGGTGGTGGGGGCTTAGGCTACAGAGAAAAGGAGCAGGAATACCCAGGTAAGTACTAAGCAGCTGGAAGAGCAGTTTGGTCAATATTTTCATGAGAGGCTATGTTTAGCAAGAATGATAATGTTCCTGGGTCACTGACTGAAACTTTCAAATGAACTTGTTTGTCTCTGGTGGAATTAAAGGCTTAGGATATCGATAATACTTAGATGTGGAGACTGCTCAATATTTTCTACTGCAAAGTACTGCTGTGAAATACTTGATTTGTTTTTCCTCTGCTACTAAATTCCTCCCCCAAAAAAATTTCATGCAGGAGATAAATATTGCAAAACAGGAGAATTTTGAAACAGAAAGTGAAGTGGTATGCCTAAGGCGACAGGCATCCTCGGTGGTGGAGCTGGGATTAGCAGTTGGTTGCTCCCAGCTAATCCAGTTTGCAAATCCCCAGGGAGCGCTGCTGTCCTGGGAGCTGCTTGTAGCTGTAAACAGCTCTTCCCCCACCTCCCAGGATGTAAAATACTTTCCAAAAACACAAACCTTCCTGCCCGAGGGTTGAGAGGTGGGAAGAGTTACATCTTTATGGGATGATGAACAGGCAGGTTGCAAGTGCTCGAGGGACTCGCTGGTTTGTGAAGCTGTTGAAGGACCTGCAGCAGCGGAGCCTGGGGGAGACGCCAGCTCATCCCTGACTCTCATCCTAGTTTTTTTGGGCTGACTGCTGGTGACAAAGGTGGGCTGATGACAAGGGTGGGCATTCGGCCTGAGCAGAAGAATCTATGCAGTTGGGGGGAGCAGAGGGAAATGGACTGTGTCTGCTCTGCGTTTGGTAGTGCTGTGCAAAAACCTCTGCAGAGAAACACCTTGAAATGGGCTTCTGTGTCCAGGTGCTACGAGACAGAACTTTGGGTCTTGCTGCCTTGACACAGGCTCTCCCAGTGCCGGGTCTGTACGCAAGCGGTGCGTTGCCCTCCAATGCACCCTGCAGAAGGCTTGGGGCACGCCGAGTGCGAAGCAAACGGGCTGGATCCGAGTTAACAGGCAGGAGCTGAGGGAAGCAGCCCAGGGCTCTCTGACCCGAACTCTCCAAATCCAGGGCCTGGCTCTCTGCTCGCACGGCTCCTGTCCACCCCAGCTGCCCCTGTCCTGGCCGCTCTGTGCGGAGCCTCCCCAAGGTGCCCTTCCCAATCTTTCACTCCCAGCGCCAGCAACTGGCTTTCAATTAAATCCAGCTCAGGTCAGCTCTTGACAAGCAGCCTTCCTTGTAACTGGAGGAGGTTACCAGCCAGCAGATTCTTGAAATGCATCTTAAAAAGAGAAAGGCTTAGGCTGGGAGCCAAGGTAATTTTATTTCTTTTTTTTTTTTTCTTTTTTTCCCCCCTTCCTTCTCTGTAGCAACTTTTTCTGCAGAGCTCTGGCTTGGACGGGAGGTTGTGGGCACCAAGAGGTGATAGGATGTGCATGATGCTAACTACCTGTTGTACCTGCAGCAGCATGTAAAATCCTGATAGACCCAGTTGTCGTAATTAATGACCACAGAAATAGCAGAAGGGCTCTTAGACCTTGTGCTGAGGGATTTAAGCCAATTTCTAAGTACCGAAAACCAGGAACAGGCTTGAGTAAGGGCAGGTTGTCCTGTGTGTTTGCAGAAGGTTTTTTGCATCCTCCTGAAGCAGCCAGAACATGATGCTCTGTGGTTCAGGATGTGGGATACAGCTGCTCTCAAATATGAGCTCTTCTGATGGTGTTTCTGTATTCATCTCTGTGTCAATAATTACAATTGTCCTCCATTAACAAGAAGGTGCTCGGTGCTGTACAGCCAAGATGGAAGATGTGGGTTTTTATTTTATAATTGAGGCTTCTGGAGCGTATTCTGTATGGAGCAAAAGGAAAGGAATGATGATGTTTGCTTTGAGGTGCTAAATGTGGGCAGCCCCGATCTCCTGTTGTCACAGGGTGTAAACCAGGAACCACTGATGGGATGGGAGAGGAGCTGGGCCCCCTGTGATGAGCAAACTGGGAATTTTAGTTGCATCAGCACCCAGGTCTAAAGGTAACTCTTTGTTCCAGCTAAGAGTTAGCAGGAGCTGCTGTCCCTGCTTGAAGGCTGTGGAGGCTGCAGGTCCTGTGTTCGGGGTCAGCTCAGCTGGGAAACCGAAGGAGGAACTGGGAGAGGTGTGGGGCTGACCTGTCTACTGGGAAGGCCTGGATTTTGGAGCAAATCCTCCTAGCTGTGGAGGAGAGAGGTTTGGAGAGGCAGGAGGGCAAAAGGGACACAAGAAGGGATAGGGAGATGTTGTGGTATTGGTGGGAAATTCATGGCTGGCTGGTACAGGACTGGTGGATAGGATGCTGGTCTGGATGTTTATTTGAGGATGAGGTTGATCCCTGCTCTTTGTGGGGTGGCAGCTTCATCCTGTTGGTTCAGGAAGGTGATTATGGGCCTCTGAGTATTATCCTCCGAGGATATTGTGTGGAATGGGAGGCAGTTTGTGACACTTTTGCATTTAACGTGATTCGTCAGAAGCCTGGCTGGGGTAGGGGGTTTGTGCATGACTTCAGCAGCGCCTTCACCCTCTCGCTGTGACTGCACAGGCGGCCAGGCTTGGAGCAATGAAGCTGCAGGGTCTGTGCTGGGCCTCGGATGCAGGAGGTGAAGACCCACCTACCTGCCCCACTTTGGGGTGGGGATGTGTCACAACTACACAGTGGGAATCGGTCCTGTGCCTGTGGCTGCTGGCTGACTGTGGGGCACGGTGCCTCTGCAGAGCTCCTAATCTTTGCAAAGCACCTGCAGATGAGTGGGTGGAAATAAGCAGCTGCAAAGAGCCCAAGAGGAGTGGAGGAAGCCTTTTCTAGCTGGCTATAGCTGGCAATAAAGTTCTGAACGTGGCAGCATCTCTCCTCCCCAAGGCATATTCCACCCACCAAGCTGACCTATAGCTGGGGCAGCCCACGGCCGGGGTTAGCTGAGCATGTGGCACTCCTGTCATTCCCTGCTAGGGCTGGTTTGTAGCAGCACTTGCTGGCAGAGTTTATTGCTCTGTTGGGCACGTACAGCTGCTGACCTGCATTTGGCTTCCCCCTTATCTAGTAGAGAGACAATTCCAGCCTCTGTAATTAATGAGTCTCTCCTGCCAGGGTCTTGGGTGAAGCATCAACACAGGAAATTGGCCAGGCTAAGTGGTGTCTGTGCTTGGATCCCGGCTGTAAAGGCAGACCTTAGCCAGCTGAGATGAATTGTGGCTTGGTTGCTGACTTCATTTTTCATCCTTGGGTCTAAAGGCAGATAGGGGAACAGCTCCTGTGCGATCTGAGCTGTGTACTTACCACGCTCCTCCTCTGCCTGGGGTCTTATCTGCTGCAAATATCCCATGTGCAACGTGGATAAGAAAAGAAAGAATAAGGCTTGTTGGTCTGTATCCCTGGAGGTTACCTGTGCTTTGGTTTTGCAATGGCATTCGGGCACCAGACAGTCCAACACCGCTTCCTGGGGAGATGAAGTTACAACATAAGGGGTTAATTCTTGGGGAGCAAGCGGGCTGCTAAAAGACAACAGGACAACAGCTCTCATCTGACCTGGGGTTTGGTTAATCTCCACAGCTCACCCTAGATGTTGGTTTTGAGATGCTGTCAGGCTCCCAGGCACAGTGACGGTGTGCACAGTGGCCATCGTTTCAGAAAAAGCCAATTTATTTAGCTCGTAGTGAAGCATAAGATTAAACATGCAGCAGGCTGCTTATTGTTTAAGGAAGTCTCCTGTTCCTCTACTCCTGTGCTCACTTACTGCATCTTTTTGTATGAATCTAGGTTCTGGCTGAATCCTCACTGCTGCTGTTGGCGTCAACTGTGAAACCCTTCTCCGGGGCTGGCTGCCGCTGTGCAGCGCAGATGTATGGCGCGAGCACCAGGGAGAGATGAATAAATGAGCACTGACTTGAATTGCCAGTTCTTCGGAGCAGTGTCCATACAACCTGGGCCTAGGCTTTCTGAATGCCGTTGCAGTACAAATAATTATGTCAATGTGAAATGGCACGTCCTGTTGTGCAGAGCTGTACTGTGGATCAGTGGGTGGTTTTGTTGGGGAAAATGAATGTGCCCTTTAATGGAAGGGGGAGTTCTACACTCTTCGCTAGCCAAGGGTTTGTAGGTCAGCAGCAAGGTCCAAAAGCATGGAGAAATTGCAGCTGGCACAGAAAATTCAGAATCCATCCAGGTGGGGTGTCTGCTTTATTTTCACCTGTTGTGTTTGCTTTGGAAGGGAGTAGGGGTAAACTGTGCTGGCTGGGATGGGACACATCGGGTAGCAGCAGGCAGCTCAGGACATGGCTCTTAGGCAGAGCAGATGCATGGCCAGTGCTACCTTCCCCTTCCTGCTGCTGCTCCAGGAGGTGCTCTGGGAGATCCTGAGGTTGGGAGTGGGAGGGGGCTAGTTTTGGCCTGCTCTTTTCTCCCCAAAGCCAAATACTCTCCAAAATGCTGTGCACAGTCCAGCCCGAGGTCAGACTCTAGCCTGACTGGCAGCACGGGTTGTGTGTGGCTGCACCGCTCTGCTTGGGTGCGACACCGGTACCAACAGGGCAACCCTGTTCCCTAGCAGCAGAAAGCAGCAGTAAAGACTTGTGCCTGGAGAGAAAACAAGCAAAAACTCCCATGGTGGGCTTGGGGTGAAGAATATGTGGGTTACCTCCCTGCTTTCCTCTCTCTCCTTTACTTTCCCTGCTTCTCACCTGCCTCCCCCATCACTTCATCTCTTTTTTTTCCTTGCTCCTTCCTTCCCCTGTAGCTACTGCTTGGTAGGTAGCTGTGGTCACAGCTATCTCAAAGTTTCAGCAGTGCCACCTCGTGCCATGTCCATGTGTGGTACAAATGAGGCAGTTTAGTGAGCTGAGCTTTGAGCTCTGAATTTCTAATCCTGGCTCCTTTGCTGGCCTTAGGCAAGGTGCCTTAGAGCAGGTCTTGGCTTCCTCAGCTGCAGGATGGGACTGTTGCTAAAATAGCCCACTTCTGGAGCAGCATGAGGTGTGCTTGGTGGATCACATGGAAGGAAAAAAAAACTTGAAAATGAATTGTTCAGACTTGCTGGCCAGCAACACGCAGCTTCAGTAGCTAGCTCTTCCCAGGGCTGCGAGCGATCACTGTAGGAACAGCCCTGCTTCAGGGCTGCAGTCGGACACGCTGGGGGCAGGCAGGGCTTCCATATGTGATGCCTGCCTTCAGGCAGCTCAAATAAGCCACCTTGCCCCCAGGAAGGGACTGGGTGTCTGCTACTTCCTTACAGCTCAAGGGGCAGCCGGGAGCAGGCAATGCTGCTGAAAGCTCTCGGTTATTTTTGGAGGCTGCGTAAGGTAAGTGGGGAGCATCTGCCTTCTCTGCAGAAGCTGAGCTGAGGCTGGCCTGCCAGTCAGACCCTGGTCCTGAAAACCCATGGGTGTTAAAACCAATCCTTCACCTCACTGGGACATCTTTGGAGGTGCTGCCTGTTTCCCCAGCCTGGGGAACAGCTGGGCTCCCACATCCTGTTGCAAGAGCGGTTGAGAGGAGTTTGGCCCCAAGGAAAGTCTGTGACTGTGCTGGGGACACAGGGACACAGCTGCCTCTACCTACAGTTTCTTCTGCCCTGGGTGCCTAACTTTTAAGGTGCTTTCATTTGCCATTGTTGGCAAATAAGGACTTTTTGGAGGCTGTTGGATGGCTGGGCAAGGACTACAGCAGCTTCCCATTGCATCGATGAACCTCTGCCAGCCCACTGCGAGGGAAGGAGCAGATCTGCTAGAGTCCCCCGAGGAGGAAAGATGCTGAGTGCGTTCAAACCGGCGGCGGGTTTAAGCCTGTGCATGCGTGAGAAGGAAAGTGCATTTTGCAGAAGTAGCTTTTCCTGGCATTGCAGTTCATCTTGTTAATAAATCTCTTGTAACACCTCCCTGCAGAGCCCCTCAAGAAATCAGCTAACCAGGAGAAAGTTGAGATCAGAGATAAGCCTCCTAATCCATTATCAGCAAATGCAATCAAACTCTCCATCTGCTATCCAAGGCCCCTGCAACCCAACAACTGGGAGCCAGCCATCCGCTGCCTGCCTGCACAGATGCTTGGTCACCACCGCGCCTTCGCTTGCCTCTCTCTAGATTCAGCCTGGTGTCGTCTTAGATTAGTGGGCTGTCTCTGCCTGCTCTCGGAAGGAGCCAGATAGAGCTGACGGGCTGAAGCACATGCACGCACCTTGGCTGAAAAACAAGCGCCGGGTGGTTTATAGAGCCATGTTCAATTTAGTGCTGTGTGCTCCTGTACAGAAATAAGAGCCCTCTCTTGGCCAGGATTGCTTTGGCGAGCATCTGTGGAAGGAGGAGACAGAGAGAAATTCTTATGATGGGGATTTATTGATGACATGGGTGGGTAGTGCTTGGTTGCCTTTCCCCCTCCCTCTGTGTTTGAGCTCAGACCTGTTCGGCGGGGAGCATGGGCAGTCTGGCAGCGTCTGGGCAGCCCTGCGTTTGTGGCTGCAGCACGCCAGGTCTCTGTAGATGCTCACCAACGGGGACAGTCCTGCCTCGGAGGAATTTGTGGTCTAAGCTGAGGACACTATTTTGCAGGTAGGGCACAAAGATGTTACAGTCCCCTGTCTTGGTGGCGTCTGAGCGCGGAGCTGAGATTTGCAGGTAGGGCTGTGGTGTGCAGCGTTGCCTTTCCTACAAGACGATCTTTCCTGCCCTCCTGCTCCTTGGGTTGGTCATCACAGAATCCCACGCTGCCTGAGGTTGGAAAGGACCTCTGGAGGTCATCTGGTCCAACCCCCTGCTCAAGCAGGGCCACCCACAGCAGGTTGTCCAGGACTATGTCCAGCTGGCTTTTGGATATCTCCAAGGATGGAGACTCCACCGCCTCTCTCAGGTCATCAGCATAGTCTATGGCTGGCTCCATGAACAACATGGCAATCTTGCTCACAGGGCTGACCCACCCTTTGTGCCTGAGCTGCGGAGGCTTTGCCTCCTCTGGTGGTCCTCATTTGTCTCGGTGGTAGTGACAGAGCAGTAGTGGGTCGGTTTGCTGGAGATCTGTCGTCAGTGCACCAGGTGTACGGCCAGGTGGGCACATTTCGGTCCGTTGCAACCACATCACACTTTTCCCACCAGCCACATATTAAGGTTTGGGGACCCACTAATGGTTCCTACTTTTCTTCTTTCTCTATTCCTCTTTCGTTTGAAAGATTCATTATTCAGAATAAAAATCTCTCCCAGGTAATTTCAGGATTCAACTTGCTGCACAAAATGAGCAAGAGAGCAAAAATAACAGTGGGTAAAGAATGGTTTAATTTAGTAACTGATTTTCTATAAAGTAATTATTTCTTTAAAAACCTGGGATTTACTAAAAGTATCACAATTATTTTTTTCATTATGGCTACAGAATGAAGCACTTGTTTAATTAGTAAACATTTGGCATGCCTTTAAATAGGTTTTTAATTACATTAAAAGGACACTGTCAAGGTGTCTTTCATCATTTTAATAGACTGGGATTTTTTTTTTCCCCTCACAGTCAGATGCAACTCTTTGGGTTTGATTGGCTGCTCCAGACAAAAATGGGAGAAGCTTTTTCCCTAAAAAATATTTTTTAAAAAAAAAAAAAGCTCATTTATAGGTTTGGAGTGGAGATGATGTTTCCTGGCCTCCTCTGTTTCTCGACTTGTTGGTAGCAGGGCTCGTAACCTGCTTTGCATCATGCTGCCGGCTGGGCTGTGGGGAGGTGGGGGTGGCCCCGTCCCTAAGCACTGCCACCCATGCCTCATCACCCGGGGACCCTTTCGGCTTGGTGGCAGCTCTCCTGCCCCAGCCAGCCCCAAGGGTCACCCCGTGCTGTACACCCTGTCCTAAACCAGCAGCTTTTTGCCCCATAAATCACCCCACGTTGTTCATGACCCCTCCCTGGTGAAGCAGATGCCTGTACTACAGCCTTACAGCTCGCAGCTGCTCCAAGGAGCAGCTCTCCTAATAAATCACTAGGGCTGTAACTGAGCTTGATGGGAGCTCCTGGAGGAAATTCAGCTGTGGGTGAGTCCTCGGGCTCCTGCTTGCCTTTGGATACGCAGCATGCTCCTTCCTCGGGCTGCAAGATGTGGTTGGCAGGGGCCAAACCTGATTAACCCCTGCCGGTGACGGGGTGCTGCTCGTCCCCTGCCTGGTGCACGGGAGGCTGGGCATGGCCGTGTTGTTGGCGAATGATAAATGAGGCTCTGAGCAGCGGACCCAGGCGTGGCAGAGGCCGTTTGTCTGCGTCTCCCTGCTCTGCCTCACAGGAGCTGAGGTTTCTGGCCCCTTTTCGGGGCAGGCTCTCTAACTGAAATAGATGGAAGTTGCTGCAGGCGGAGGCAGCCTGGCTTGAGTGAAGGCTTCCTGGGGTGCCCCTGAAGGGAGGGAAATAACAGCAGAAATCGGAGCGTGGCGGTGGGGAGGCAGTGCCAGTGGCACCTCCCAGGGATGTATGGCACGGGGGTGGCACTGGGGCCGGCCGGGGACACGTGCCAGTCCGTCCTGCCCACCTCTGACCCGGGTCTCTACTGTGCTCCTCATGCATTTTACAGGCTGAACAACCAGACCGAGATGCCTCTTGTTTAATTTCTGCTTGCGTTTCAGTCATTATTGCTGTCCTCTGAGGAGCAGGAGCCGCAGGGAACTAAAACATCCAGTGTCTTTGCTTTAGTATCATTGACTTTCTGCTCTGCTGGGTGCGGGCAGGCTTCCCCGCAGCCATGTCCTCCTCCAGCATGGTCTGAGCACCTCCCCTTGGGTTCCTCAAGTTTTCCCCTTAATCCCATTATTCTCCTCCACCCCATCCACCACCTGCACCTTCCTCCTCCTGCTCTCTCGGCTCCCCACAAAGTCCTTTGCTTGTCCTGCAGCGACCGTCACCGCCCCATGTGGCCTTGAGTCAAGGCACTGAGTATTCCTGACCCCAAAGCAGATGGAGATGTGGAGCAATAGGGAGATGTGTGAGGATGGCTCATGCCTTCCACAGCCTCGGGGAGCCCCGGGCAGCAGAGGAGCCATGGCCTTTCATCCACCCCCTCGCTGGAAGGAATTGCTGCGCAGCTCCACCGCCTTTCTTTCCTAAAGGGAAGTGATGCCCCTTCCTGCCTCCTGCCTCGGCACTGGCTCCAGTTTCTAGGGAGACAGCCGCTGGGAGAGCAGTGGAAGCACTGGAGCTGGCAGATTGCACAGCTCAACGTATCGGGTACTGGGTGCCCTGGGGTCCCCTCCGCCCCAGCCTGTATCCCACCCACTGGGGGACCGAGGGACCCGCTCCTCCGGGAGCAGCTCCCATCTGTTTGTATTGCTCAGCATCGCTGGGTGGCAGCTTCCTGGGCAGAGGGGACGGTGCTGCAGGATCTGTCCCTTTCCTGGGTCCCTCCTCGGGGTCACAGAGCTTCTTTGCTTCACAGGACCAGGGCCAGAGAGGGCTGCGAGGCGATGGGTGTAGGAGTGGGGTCGTGGGGGGAGCGGTACTGCTGTGCTGTGCCCGTGACTCAGTGTCTCCCGTCCGCTTTGCCCTGGGGTGCATGTCCCCTGGAGGTACGGGGGGGTGGATGCTAGGATGGAGGGGTAAAACCCACCCAGTGCCCCAGGAACGTGGCTGCCCCGGTGCGGTGGGGAGCCGAGGTCCCTGAGGTGTAACCTGCACACCGGCTTCATCCCCGCACCCGCCACTGGTGGATATTTCTGGAAGGGAGCAAATGGTTGTGAATAACCATGATCACGGCTTTGCAAGACTTCCATAAAATATGAATGTATGATAACATCTGCATAAATTATTCAAGATAATCAGCACGGGGGATATTTTGCCGGCAATTTCATACAGGCTCCTGGAGCTTGATTGTCCCACCTGCTGGGTGTGCAGCAGAAAGGAAAGGTCCTCGGAATCCCAGGTCTCCAGCTCCTCCCATCACTCTCCTTAGATTGCAAACTGTTCTCCCTCCTGCCTCGATGTGCTTTCCCCCAGCTCCCAGCACTATTAACACCTCTAATTAGAGCTGCTTATTGATGTACTGCTGTTTGTCTAAGTGCAGCTGATCAAGGCAGAGAAGCCATTGAGCCGAAGTGAATCGCACCTCCCTGCCTTGCAGCAGCCTGCACGCCCAACACGGTGCTTCTCAGCCCCAGGTCTGGCAGAACAAGAAGAAAAGCCAGACAGGAAAGACAGAGGCGAACAAGCGTGTGCTGCCAGCCAGCCACAGACATGCCCTGTCTCTGTGCAAGCAGCTCCAGGTAATAATGGCATTTTCCTCTCTGGCAGTCGTTACACCAGCGTGCTGTGCGTGCAGTATCCCTCCAGAGAAAGGTATCCCTTGAGTGTACGCCTGTATTCAGTGTTGCCCCATCAGGACTGCCTTGTGTCAGGGAAAAACCCATCGGTGAGGTGGGTGCTCCAAGGAGGAGGGGTTTTCCTCTGCGCATTTACAGAAACACCCTCCCCACGGGGTCACCCAGAAAGCACGCCCAGCGCCTGGGGATGGATGGATGGGTGCTCGCTGCAGGAGGGCTATGAGCACAGGGGGCTCATGAGCATGACCATGGGGGCAGGATCCAAACGCCCAAACGCAGTTGGGCATGGGATCTCCCCCCACAGCTGGGGTGCTGGGGGACACAGTCCTGCTCTCTTCTCCCAGCGTAGGTACCTGGGAGTGCCTGCGTGTTTGCGTCTCTGCAATGCCACCCCTAGGGCGAGAGCAATTCCTGGTGCCGAGGCAGTGCTTTGAGGACGTGGTTGCTACTGGTGTAACTGGTGTAGTGAGAGAGAAAGGAAGGATGAACGTAGCGCCATGCAAATGTGCGTTTGGGCTCTGCCTCCTGCCAGCTGCTAGCCAAGAGTCTGTGCAATGACCTGCACGTGCTGAGGCAGCTTTCCTGATCTCATCTTGCTTTGAACCCAGCAATTCCTCCTGGACCGCGTGCGCTGCCGGTGGCACTTGGCTGCAGGGCCAAGCTAACCGGGTGCTGCAGGAGGCAGGATGCTGGCTGCCCCTGAAGCATGGCAACCCCCCGGCATCTCTAACCATCGGCCATCCTGGGGACAAGGCGGATAGGGTGGTGCCCTATAGAAGGAGCGTTTCCCTTCCTTCCTGCCGTCGTGTTTTATTAATTCTTCACGCGGTAAAGTCTTTATTAATAACGGCTCTAGGATCTGGCTGGTAAGCTGGGTAATGAGATTCTCTACCTGCTGTTCCTGTGCTGCTGTGATTGTGTTTGGAGGACAAAATTCTATGTGGATTAATTAAAATGAAAAACAAAAGTAAAAAAAGGAGTTTGTTTGAATTATTTACTAGTTTCCAAGAGACAAAGCAGTAATTGGAAGTGTCTTATTGCAGGTGTTTGGATGGGGGACGCTCGCTCCTCTGAGCAAGGAGTGAAGTCTGGTTATTTACTGGTGTTGGAGGAGATTTATCAATCCTCACGAATGCCAAGGGCAGCTCCAATTGCTCCTCAATTTGCTGATTCTGATTTTCTCCTCTTGGTTTTGGAAATTCAGCAGAGACAGGCTCTGAGACAGCTTTGCCATGGGTAAATGTGGGAACACACACTGCCAGCAGCGCATTCTTCCCTCGGGTGTAAGCAAATACAAGGGAAAAAACCCAAACCATCGTGCCCTGAGGGACTGCCGGTTCTTGGTCGGCTTTCCATCCCTGCTGGGGCCTCTGTAGGTCACGCAAATGCCACAGTGTGTTCCTCGCGGTGTCCCTTTCTGGATCCCTGTTGTGTCGGGAGGATCCTGAGCCTGAAGCAAGGGAATCCCCCCAGGATGGGGATAAGTGCCCTCCGGGGCTGGCTGAGGTCTCGTCCTGAACGGACACGTCTGGGTCCCTAACCCACGGCTGGCTCCAACCCCAGGGAAAAGCCACCGTGTGCTGTGTCACAGCTGTCCCACTGCACTGGGGTCCTGCGGTTGGGGTGGCTTCGGCAGCACGCCCTGGCCAGGCTCTGTCAGCAGGGGGATGGAGGGCTGGTATAAAATCAGGTGTCAAGATCCTTCTTCCTTCACAGACCCTCTCAGCTGATGGATCAGCAGCATTTCAGGGAATTGCTATGTGCTTTTACTGCTCTTTTACTCAACTGCTTCTCCCCCTGATTGCCTCTGTCCGCTTCCTCTCAACCAAGGTCCTTGGGAGCTGCATAATTGACTTCAAAGGGAACAGGACTTGCTTGAAATTGAGTTTTGCATTCCTCTCAGCCTCTGTGACAGAGCGCCTGGTGACCCCATCTCCGTCTTCTGCAGCAGTTCACCTTCATTGGTTTGTCTATAGGAAAAGAATGATAAGAAAGAAAGAAAAATGAAAGAAAAAGGTGCAAAAAATTCCATTTAGCAATATATGGCGTGATCAATATTCCTTTGTCTCCATATTCAAATTGTGAATCCTGCTGAGAAGAAACAAGTGGAGCTGCCTCGTTGGAGATGAGAAGTTAATCTTTAAAACCAATAAAGATTTAGGACGGTGTAATTGCTTTAAGATTTGATACTTTAGACTATTCAAACTTTCAATTTTTAACGCAACGACCTAGATCCTTGGCAATGGAGATGATTCAAGATGAGGAGCAATGACACCTTGGCGTCTGCCCACATTCTGGAGAGAACGCGCGGTGATGCTGTGAGCCCTGGGATGCGGACCCTCGGGGCTGCTCGCGGCTCGGTGGTGGCAGGGGGCACACGGGGGAGATGCAAGAGCTGGATGCTGTCCGTCCCCAAAAGTGTGAGCAGTGAATAGAGAAGGTGAAGAAGAGTAGCATGGGGAAGAATATATGGGGAGCTGAAGGAAAATGCACAACCGGTGTGGCAGGATTTGGCCAGGAGTTGGTGTTCATGAGGATGGTTTTTGGCAGGTCCAGGCTGCAGCTGTGAGGCAGGTGTGGGCAGCTTCGGGACCTCCCCTTGGCCTCTCTCCCGAGCTGGGATGCTGCCCATCCACTGCCCTGTGCATCTGCGCCTGCTGAGCACCCCCGGCTTCGGACCCCGCAATTACGGGTGGTGGGAGCGCGGAGGGTCCTCTCCTCTCGCAGCCTCCATCCGTGACAGCCAGATCCTCCCCAGGGCGTCGAGGCTAGAGGAGCCAGAAACACCCTTCTCTCTTCTCCGTTGTCCCCGCTGGGGCGAAGGGGCAGGAGGCCGTCCTGAAAGCAAGCCACACACCGAAGCAAAGCAAAGGAAGCAGCAAATTGCAGGTGGTTATTCGCCAAGGAGATTGCTGGGCTGGGAGCTTGGGGAGAGGGCTGCAACGGCTCCACGTCCCTCACGGGAAGCTCAGCCCAAGCTCCTGGACATGTGCAAGGACTGGTCCCCTCGGGTGGCAGGGGGAGAGGCGTGCCGGGAGACGTCCCGGCGGATTAGATATCCTCTCCCAACAGCTGTTACCTCCTGGGAACGCAAGCCCTGCCAGGTTGCTGTCTGTGTTGCTGCCCACGGTCCAGGCAGCTGGCGGGGAGGCAGGAGCAGCCCGGCGTGGAGGGCACCCTGTGCCTCCCTGGTCATGCCCACGAGGAGGTTTTTTTGTGACAGGCACCCCCAGATGCTCAGCAGGGGTGAAATCCACCCTGTTTTCAGCCCCGACTGAGGCAGGCATGCTCTTGCTGCCGACGCGAAGGCCTGGATCTTGCTCCAGGCGCTCTCCAGGAGAAGGCGGACCAGCCCTAAGGGGGGTTGGCAAAGCACAGCACCCCTTTCCCTTCCCTGCTCGAGGGGGGCAGAATTACATCCCAATCTTTTCTGCTGTTGTGATTTTACAGTGTTTATATGGGCAGGGAGCACATTAGCAATGAGGTAGATCATTATGTGCTTATATTATCAGCAGTAAAGCAAAGTTGCTTTTAATTCCTAATTCCACCATTGTCTGACACATTTCTCTGTGAGTTTTCTATTCACCCATATTTTTTTTTTCCCTGGGTCTCCACTAATAGAAATTGCTTTGTTGTTAAACTCAATTTCACTCTTGACTGGATTGAAATATGCTTATTTCCCTTCTAAAATAATAATAATAAAAATCTAAAATGATTTCTACTCACTGTATATGAAAAGTGAATATTTTTCTTCATATGGCCTATCAGATTTAAATGTCTGAGAGTTTCAGAGGTTTATTTTTTAATGGTCTAATTGCATGATCTCAGCCCATAGCTGGGGGCTTTCCAATTGTTGCCTTATGAATTTGAACAAGTCAGGACAATATGTGAGTTCTTGGGTGATTTTTGAAGTATTTTGGCAGAGATGGGGCTGCAAAATGAGACTTCTCCCAGTTTCTGCCTCCTGATGTAGCAGCCTTCAGCATAGCTAGGGCTGGTGTGCTCCCAAAGAAATCATCTTAAGCATCCCCCCCGTGCTGGCTGGAGAAGTCTGTGGGTTGATGCCTCCTCCTCAGCCCCCAGCTGCTCCGTGCTCGGATAATCCCTAGCACCAGCAGCTCCTGGGGCTGTGCCTGGAGCTGACCTCACTTTCTGGATGGGGCTGAGAGGGTGAGGAAGGTGCTGGTGGCTCCCAGGGTCTACCAGGTGCTTTGTGTTGAGAGGCTTGGTAACAAAAGCTGCCCGTGGCCAGTATCTGTGTCTGCCTCCACCAGTGCTGGGCTGCTGTGCCTGGTGTGATCCTGCTGCTGTGAGTTTTGGGGCTCTTGGGGTGCAGTAGCTTGGCTGAGCCCCGTGAGAGATGGGTCTGGGCAGCATCCAGAGCCTGGGAGGGGGTCTGTCCCTCTGGTTACTGAAGAGGTGACTGGAAGGAAATCCCAGCAGCAGGTAGGGACTCCCAAACCCAGCTGGAGGCTCCCAATGTCCTTGCTGCAATGGGGGCACCCCAGGAAGCCTCAGCCCACGCTGGGCTCTCCTGCTCTCCCTCTTCCACCAGCCGTGTCCAAAAGAGGACAGCGGAGGACCCTGTTTGGGGTCTGATCCTGCCATGCCCAGACCGCAGTACAGAGGCATCCCAAGCATCCCCAAAATGCAGCTCCCCCAGTGAGATGGGGCTCAGCTCATTACCAGAGTGAAGAACCGGCATTCCTGCCTGGCTCTGGCGTGGTTGGACTGTCATCTCCTCCATCTCCTCCTACCTGCCCCTGGGGACCAAAAGCAGCAGCGGCTGAGCCCTTTTCCCCATTATCTGTGAGAAATGTGAGATAAGGGGAGCGAGATGCCGGGGTCAGTGTTGCAGAGACGCCATGCATGAATGCTCGGTTTGTGGATAATGGACATACATTAATAAGCAACACAGGAGCCTGCGGAGCCCCGGCTGCTGGCAGGGCTGTATCACCTCCCTGGTTATAATGGCTTTGTACGCTCCCAGGCTTCCTCCCTGGGGACAGCCAGGGTGAGAGGAATGGGAGCTGGTGTGGGGCATCCCAGCACTGCATCCCCCGCAGCCTGCTCCGGGGCGCAGCAGCCGAGGCAGCGCTGGTGGAGAGCTGGGGCTTCGTTAGCCAAGGCATAAGCGTGGGAGCAGGACGGGTTTATGAGATATGAAAAGAAGACGTATGGCTGTCATCGCAGAGGGATGCGTTCGCTGCCCTGCTGCAGAGCTGCGCTTGTGTGTCAGCAGGAGAAACGTTTTGCCTGGGGTACGGCAGCATTTGGGGGGCTGCCTTGGCTGAGAAAATGGCGCTTCTCTCCCCTCTGGTGGGATGCAAGGGATGGGGCGCAGGGACACATCCCTGCAGCTCCCCTTTGGGTGCTTGGGGACACCATGCGCATGGGGCAGAGGCAGCAAACTCCTTACAAACCCCAGCAGGAAGGGCTGAGAGTGCCGCTCAGCAGCAGCAACTCTCCTGCAGTAATTAAAAGGCTGGAGAGTTCTTGCTCTCCTAACCCCCGGCTTTATTTTCTTTAATTACACCTGAAGCTTGATATGCCTTGTCCCTCTTAATTTGGCTAATGCTTAGCCTTCCTTGCCAGTGCAGGCCACCGCTAACTGGTGACTCCCACCCAGCTCTGGCACTCCCCAGTTGCATTGCAGGGGCTGTGAGTGTCCTGCCCAGGCTCCCTGGGCTCGCTTTGGGCTGTCAATATGAGCCCTGGGCCCCCGCCTAAGTCCATGCACATGTGGGAGGCTGTTGTGAGGGGGGTGATAAGCTCTCCCTTCTGCCCAGCCCCTTGGTGCACCATTTTGCATCCTCCTTCTTTCCTGAGCTCAAACACCTCTCCAAATTGTGCATGTTGATGCCACCAGGTCAGCAAGCTTGTTTGGCTGAGCCTTGGGGCCATGGGGGATACAAAATCCTCAGCGGGATGGCTGGGGGGGCACTGGTGGCCCCTGGAAACCCCCCATCTGGGGAGGCAGCACCTGCTGCAGGGGCTTGGTGTAACATGCTGATAAGCCCGGGAAGCTCCTCCAGCCTATTTTTCTTGCGGTCTCCCCTGCGCGATGTCCTTTCGATGCTAAGTCAATGGCTGAGCAATGGAGTGTCCTCCCGGGACCGTGCCGGGCTGGAAAACGCTGCTCAGCCAAGTGTGACAGCAAGGCAGAGCGGGAGGCAAACCTGAACTGGCAGCTCTGAGAAGTCTGCCCGGCCAAGGGACAGATCCAGCCCTCAGGTCTGAATTTTTTTTGGAGGTGTCTGGGTCCAACCCACAATGTGCTGCCTTGTCCCCTTCCTCTCTGGAGGGGCTCTCTGGGGGGGGTTAGCCTCAAATAACCTCACCCAGAGGGAGGATGCTCTCTTCCCCTCGGCAGCTGTGGTTCAGCATCTCCTGCCCATTCTCCCCCGATGCTCTCATTTACCCCCGGCTTGGTCCCTTCTTTGTTTCCCCTTCCCTGCCTGGACTTGAGCTGGGCAGAGCTGCCCACTGCTGTCACGACTGCAGGCGTCTCTGTTCCCCGTGGGTGTCAGGAGTTGCCCCGGGGGAACTGCAGCCCTGTTAATGCACTGCAGAGATACAAATACATCTCAGTAATCTGCTGTACAGCTCTCCCTCTCTCTTTAATTTTTAATTGCTGCTTTCGTTTCCTCTGGGCATCTCCCTTTGCAGCAAGGCAGTCAGGAAACCTTTCTGACCGATAAAGCTGGTTCAGGCTTTCCTTTTACCTTTCGCATTTTCTTCTTGGTGGTCAGGGTCATTGCTGGTTTTAATTAACGCTGTAAGAAAAATGCACTAATTTCTTTCTCCAAGAAGAGAAAGGGAAGTTCAGCTTCCCTTCTGCTCTCAAAACACATAATCCTATTGGGAGCTGAGGAGTGATCCTTACCTATATTTTCCTCTGCTGTAAGTGAATTAGCAGCTAATGGAAGTGAAGGATTCACAGCACTGACAGGCTTGCAAGGGCAGAAGCTTCCCAAATTCCCCATACAAGGCTATGCTGATGGGAGCTGTAGCATCCCATATTTTACACCTGACCTGGCTGTGCACCTCCAGCAGGTACCTGAGCACCAGAGCTGTAGGTCCTGTGCTGTGCAACCAGCACCGCGGGCTGCAGCACTCCTTGGCAATTGCAGCCGCAGCCCACTGAGGGTTGCAATGCTCATCCTGCTCCCCAACCAGCACGGAGCAATCTGGTGAGCTGGGAGAGCCCGGCCTGACTGCTGAGGGCTGCAACCAGCCTCTAACCCTGCCTGATCTGTCCCCAGGGGATGCTGCTGGCTCTGATCTTTGAGCAGTGCAGAAGTGCTGTACTTCACCACTGGGCCCCCAGCTGCTGTCCCAGGGAAGGAGGGGGCAGAGATCAGCATCTGCCTGGGGTTACGCTGCACCCCACCGAGACCTCAGCCATGCAGATAGCTCGGGGACTGGCGAACAGCCCTAGGGACCCTCGCAGCGGGTAAAACACCCTCCCAGGGTAGCCAGGGTAGTGTCAGGTGCCCTCTTGCAGCTGCCTTTCAGCTGAGCAGTGCTTCTGGTTTTCAAGCCTTGAAGGGAAACGTTGCATCTTCTGGAGGCTGCAGTCACAGGGACTCTAAGCCAGTGGATGAGTCTTCAACACCTGCGGCTTTGGTGCTCTGGCAGCAGCAAGGCCATCCATGCTGCTTGCTGCTGGAGATGTCCCATCAGCCACGGTCCTTTCCAGTTTCTCTTGGTCCCTTTGAGCAGTCTTGGGGACCTGTGTGGCTTCTGAGCGTCCTGTGCATGAGGATGCAAAGGTGGCTTTAGGACACTGCCATCCCACCCTGCCTGGTGCCCCCTCCAAACACTGACATATAAGCAAATTTGGGGCTGTTTTTGCTGCCCCTGGGAGTAGGCAGAAAGCCTGGATGCACTGCAGGGGTGGAGCAGGGCTGCCTGTACGGGCATCGCAGCCCTACAGTGCCTGCAGGAGCCCCCGGTACAGCGAGAGCACATTGCGGTGCTGGCAGGCAGCTCTGCGCCGGCTGGGCGGCTGGTGATGCTTGCCGGCGCAGGAGATCAGTACCAGGCTCGAAGCCTTTCCGCCTTGTTGCTACAGAGATGGACAGAGGCGTGAATGCAGTAATTGAGGCCAAGCCAGTGATGGAACTAAGTTGTTTTATACCAATAAAGAGTGCCTTGTACCCAGCAGTGTCTCTTGAGGGGGATGGAGAAGTTACTGTGACTAAGTGATCTTATGTCCAAAGCATTTGGGCATTGCAGCTCCTGCAATCAAATTATATTTCTTATCTCAAGGGCAAAATTGTGTGAGGGGAGAACTTGAGAAAGTAGCTTGTCATAGCACATTACTGCTCGGTGGTTTGCTGTGATTCTCCTTCTCTGTGATCATTATTTTTCCATGAAGAGCCAGTAGTTTGAGGCTCGAGAGGAGGCTCCAAGAAAAAACATGGGCAGAGTCTGAGCCCCAGGCTTTGGAAAGCATTGAAGAAGGGTCTTGGGCTGGAACGGGGACTCTCTGGAGGGTCCTGGGGTACCTTTGGAGCCCGAGCAGCACTCAGGCATTGCTCACCAAAAGCTAATATAAACGCTGTCACTGTGACTTGTCTGGAGCTGCCCATGGCTGTGCTGCCCACAGCTGAGCAGCTATGACTGTCAGTCTGCACCCTTTACAATGATATGATATTTTAAACTTTGTCTATGGTGGTTTACAGCCCACCTCACATTTATAACCCCTTTTCTCCAGTTGTGGTGATCTAAACCATCATGTTCTGCCCAGTGATGGCTGGATTAGGGAGCTTTGGGGCTCATGGTAACATGGCTGCTCAAGATCAGTTGAAAATTCCTGAGGTCTTTTGCTGGGCCAGTCCTGGCTGCTGGAGGATGCTCTGGTGTCGGAGCTGGAACCGCGGCTCTGCCCCAGGTTACAGGCAGGGCTGCGGAGGTGGCTGTCTGGAGCCCGTACTGGTGATGCTCCATGTCTACCTCTGGCTGGGCGGGGGCTCTAACTGGTGGAAGACTGGTTTCTTTCGTACCAGCCAGCTGCTGAGCTGGTTCTCTCCATTCTCTGCTGCTGTCTGATTCATAATAATAACAAACATACGTGTGTGTGTGTGTGTGTGTGTGTACGTATAACTTCAGCATATTGATTTTTGGGGCCATTGCTTCTCAGCTGCCAAAGAAGATAATTCACCGCTTTATTACCATCCTTGGATTTTAGATTTATCCCTCTAAACTGGTAGTTAATTAAGCTTTTGTTTCAAGCAGCAGCACAGGGAAGGGACCATCTGCTGCAGCACTTCTCCTCGGGGACAAGGGCCCTGCGGGGCCAGTGAGCGCCACGTTTCTATCCGCAGGGCGAGGAATCCTGCACACGACGGCGCTGGCAGGAGTTGAGAGTGGCAGAGGTAGCTCTGCCTGGCTCCCCGGCCAGCACCGTGCGTGCAATGGCTGCTCCCTGCCAACCCCAGCACCCTCCCAGGCTGCGTGTGTGGGATATGCCTTTCCCCATCTCCGGACAATCCCTCTCCCACACGGACCTGTGGACTCGGGGTGTGGCTGGATGTTCTGCAGCGGGAGGCAGGAGACCTGCAGCAAGGAGAGCAGCGGGCTCTGGTGGCCTCCCTCCCTCCCTCGCCTGGCCGCGGACGTGTCCCTGCACGTCGGGTTTCCCCCGGTAATCGCTGGGTTTATGGGGTTTGGCACGTTGCTAATAGGGCTGTTACAACATCGCTAATGCCTTTGTGCTGCCGTGCAGGGTAATGGACGGTTGCCGTCTAATGTGCTGGTAAAATAAAAGCTTGTTGAATGGGGATTGCCAAGAGCAGGTTTTTGCATTTTATTTTATTTTTTATTTTCCGCTGGCTGGTGCTGCAGCAGGCATCTGGAGGAAGCCAAGGCGGCTGAGCTGCCTTCTGCCTTCCCGAGAAACGGCCAGGCCCTTGGGGGGCTGATGGGGGTCTTATCCAGCCTGGGGTCAGCTCCGGAGGGAGGCATGGGGGGGGGCACCATCTTGTCCCCGGTCCCTTCTCCCCCTCACGACCCTCACCCCTAAGCCTAACAAAATGAATGTGTCATGCCTTATCATACCCCGGCCTTTTCCTGCTGGGATGCTGCTGCCATTGGCCTCAGGGAAGAGATGCCGCTTGGCACGACCCGGAGCTTGTGGGATGCACGGAGGGACCTTGGCACTAACCTTATGGAAGTGAGAGGGGGATCCTATCCCACAGCAAAATTTACCCCACACTGGAACTCTCGTACCCCCTGCTCTGCATGTCCCAGGACAGCGTTTCCTCCCAATCTCTCGGGAAGGCGCAGCCAGCTCCCGGCACGCGGGAGGCAGCGATTTGGCTGCTCCGTTGACCACTTCATGTTGTGTGTTTATGTGCATTAGGAAGGATTCCAGCCCCATCATGCTGAGCTGGGCTCAGAACGAAAGACTCTGCCTCCCGCTGCTGGAACAGCGCTCTCGAGAGCAGCAAGTGGGGAAACACCAAGTTTTCAGGTGGTTTTACAGCTCAGGTGGGGATGGAGGGTCTCCTGTCAGAGATGCAGGGGCTGGGAATGGAGGGAGCAGGCAGGAGCAAGGAGATCAGGGGTGGTAGGATGCCCACAGCACTTTCATTAGTCTGCTGCTTCCCTCCTTTCCCAAAGGCCAGGTTAAGAAAACCAGGTGGTTTTTCCAGAGAAGGCCAGATGCACCAGAAGACTCCCAACTGCACCTAAAATGGCAAGCACTGAGGCACCCCAGCTGGAGTAAGGTGTCTGTCCAGCCCAGTGGGTCTGCGTGGTCATGTCCATAAGGTCCCCACAGGACAGGCTTCGGGGTGGGATGTCCTTACCAAGATGTTGGGCTGCTGGTACTGAAGATCAGGGAGAGCTGACCTAAGGGTTTGAATTTGGCTTGACAGGGCTGACTGCTGCTTCTAAGCTGCCTTTTCTGCAAATCCTCAGCATGTCTGTGTGTCCATCTGCCTCAGCCCAGTATTAACCTGCTCAGACCCAGTGTGGCAATGACTCTTTCCCCATCCCCTGCCCATGAAAAGGGTGGATGAACACAAAAAGCCTTTCGTATTTATGAAACCCTAACAGATATGCTTTTTCTTCTCACTTCTCCGTGGCAAAAAGTGCTGTTTCATGGGGAGAAAGTGCTGTTTTGTGGAAAATTTCCAGCTGTCTTCAGTCTCTGAGCTCGCCTGTGGCTGATGCTGTTGCAGCATATGCTACCTGGAGCTCTGCTGACTGAAGGCACCCCTAGTTTACAGCACGGAGAAGGAAGCAGAGCGAGCGCCTGGGATCCCTATGGAAATCGGAGTTACGGTGCCACAACAGTCATAATATGGCATTTCCTCTTCATCAACCTCATGGGAAAACACTGGGATTCTGCACAAGCAAAGGAGTCCACAATTAGTTTATAAAAGAGGGGGGGGTTGGCTGCTTGGTGCCGGGAGGGCGTTGTAACTGCACAGCACTCGCAGGGTAGATGGTTGAGCGGTGCCGGGTTGTTGGGGTTGGAGGAACATTTCTTGCCCGGGAAGCAAGCAGGATGGAGAAGGGCTGGGAAAGACCATGGGAGGAGAGCGTCCCACCATGGGGAAGGCAAAGGGGCAGCTGTTCCCACATGTCACCCTATGGTTTATGGTGCCCATGGTGGTATCAAGGGCAGAGAGGGATGGCCGGCCACGGGGCCAGCGCAGCACGAGGGGGCCCTGTTTGCACCACAGCCCCCCCAGACAAGAGCCTGGTCCTGTCCCGGAGCCTGGCCAAACACGCACACTGCGGACAACGGTCTCCTTTCAGCTCTCTGTAATTTTGTGCTCACCCTGCGGGGCGATGCATCCCCTCCCTCACCGCTGGTGGGGTGCACCCATGCCAGCTGGGTGCCCTCGAGTCGGGGGCTGGAAACGGTGCCTCCGGGCTCCGTGCACATTCGGCTCCTTTAAGTCCCAAGCTTTGGGAGGGTTTTTGTGCCTGTCACCTTTCACACCTGAGCTGGGAACACCTCTGCTGAGCTCAGCAGCTGCTTCTCCCGCCTCAGCTCTCACGGCCCCTTCTTTGTCTTCCCAAGGACGCTTCTCTGCCTCCCTGCCCCGGCCCCTCCACGCCACCCTGGTCCTTTCGGCAGCACCCAGGGGTGCCCGGGGACATTGGGAAGCCACGTCCCGGGCTGTGACTGTGACCCCCAGACAGACAACAGGGCGATGGGGAAGCAAAGCCGCAGGCCGGTGCTGTCAGAGCTTGACTCCAGCCCCCCATTTTCCCCAGAAGGGGGGCTTGCCCTGCTCCTCGCATCCCCCAAACGCAAACAGCACCCGCGGGGGCTGCAGGGTGGCGTTTCTGATCTGCCCCCCCCCCCCCCCCCCCCGCGCTGCTCCCAGCCAAGGGCCACCCCCTGCTCCCGCAGTCCCCACGCCTGGGCTGCCGCCCTCCCCCCAAAATGCCTCCCCCCCCCAGGAACCCCCCCCCCCGCACCCCCGCACCCGCGCTGCGGGGCCGGGCTGCCGCTAGATGGCAGGCGGTGCCCGGCGCAGCCTGCGCGGGGCGGAGCCGCCTGCGCGGGGCGGCGCGGAGCGGCGCGGAGCGGGGCAGGGCAGGGCAGGGCGCGGCGCCCCGCACGGGCTGCGCGGAGCGGAGCGGAGCGGCCCCGCCATGGGCTCGGCCGGCCGCGGGCAGGGCTAGGGCGGGCGGGGAGTGCTCCGCGCCCGCTCCGCGCCCCGCCATGCGCCCCCGCGGAGCCCCGCGCTCCGCCCGCTGAGCCCCGCTCGCTGCCTCGGTGGGGGGGGGGGGGTGCGGGGGCCGGTCCCTCCCCGCTCCCCCCGCAACTTTGAACGATGATCACAGTCAACGCGGATGGGAAGATAATGGTCAGAAGATGCCTCGTCACCTTGAGACCCTTTAGGTAAAGTTGTTATTTTTCTCGTCCCTCCGCCCGGCTCGGCCCCTGCGGGGTGGGAAGCCGCTGTCGGAACGCATTTTGCGTGGGGGGGGGGCTGCGGCTCGGCGCGGAGGGGGATTGAGCCCAGATTGGGGTGTCAGGGATCCAGGCAAGTTTGCCCGCAGGTCAGCGTGCCGGTCCTGCAGCACTCGCTGTCTGGCGGCTCTCAATTCACCCGTCACGCCGGTGTCTTTTGGGGTTAATTATAGGGCTGTTGGCCGCTGTCTTTTTTAATACATTTCTCGGAGATGTTGGTGCGCACGAGGGAATCGGTTCCTCTGGTTTAAATCTGCTGGTGCTCGTGGGGATTTGGAAACCCACCCTGAACTGGCAGCGGGGCGGGGGTTGATATCCAAGCCTGAAACCCTCTGGCTCCAGCACGCCCGTGCCCACCTATTCCTTTTTTCCTCTTGGTGTAACTCTCCCCATTTTTGCCTCCGTGCATTTGCTTCCCCTCTCCAGCCCTCGCTCTCCAGCTTCCTTGTTTCACCGGAGATGCGCTTTGGTTGCTCCCAGGCTTGAGACACATGGGAGACACTGGTAATTGCTTGGTTTTCCTATGGGGAGAGGAACCAAAAACCCACAGAAGGGGAAAGTGCTGGGGGGCGAAGCACGGGGTGGGGTGAGCCTAGCGCAGCCACCTGCCAGCGCTCCTCGCTGTGTTTTGGGGCTGGGAATCACCTGGGATCACCGGGGGGATCTGCTTGCTGCCTTTTTGCTTAGCCCAGGGTCACTGCCTGGAGCTGGGAAGAGGATGGGGCTGCGCTTGCGCCGCTTGCTTATGCTCAGGTTTGGAGATGTTGTCTGCCTCTCCCCTGGAGTTGCCTGGCTCTGCACTGCTTGCCTGGAGGGATTCCTGCGGCTGGATCCCGCAGCAGTGCCCTGGGGCTGGGGGGTTGGCGAAGGTGATGTCGGAAAGTGGTGGCAGAGCAGGGGCACGAAGGGCCCCCACGGCTCGGGCTTGCTCCAAGCGTGGGGTGGGGAATGACTGTGAGAGAGGTGGGAAGGATACACGCACCCCAGGGGTATGCTCTTTGCTTGGCTCTTTGCTTTCTTAAGTAGGTTTCAAGTCTGTAGCGAGGAATTGACTGGCCTGAGCATCGCTCTCCCCTGTGCCCTGGGCATCGCTCCTGCGGTAGGGGAAGCCCATTTTCAGCAGACCTGGGCTCAGGCTGGGGGAGTGCAGGGAGTGAGTCGCAGGTGGTTACAAAATCCCATTGGAGATGAGGATGTGTGCAGATGAGGGATTTGTGATGGCAGGAGAGCACCTGCACGGTCCTGTCTGTGTGCCCTGGGCTGGCTTCTGCTCTCAAACCAGTGCAGACCAGTATGGGTGCCACAGGAACCAGCAGGGTTAGCCTGTTGTTAACCAGTCAGGCTTTCCTTGTGTAAGAGGAGAAATTCCCAAGACCCTCTCCTGGCTGTCCTGCATTGTCCAGTTCTGCGCCTCCTCCACGTTGGTGTCATGCTGAGCCTGACCCTTCCACGTCACCGTCCTGTGTCATCTTGCCCCCAGCCCAGCGCGAGCAAGCGTTGGCACTGCCCCACTCCAGCTGTAACCCAGTGCAAATCACCACTGCTCCCCTAAAATCAGCACCCCACATTCTCAGCTGATGTGAATCAGGGACGACTTGCAGGAGTGGGAGAAGATACTGGCAATCAGGATGGGTCCTGTAAATCAGGTGCTCATTGCTGGCTGGGCAAAGTCTCGCTGCTCTGTGGAAGCCCATCGTGCGATCCTCTGCCTGGTGTAGACTCCTGGCAGCGGTGCCATCGGCAAACAGCGAACGGGAAACCTGACCCTTTGCACCAAAACATTTCATAAATCATGCTCCAGTCATGCTTAGCAAAGTAATGCAAAGCCCTGATCTGTGAAAGTGCCTGCAGCAAATGGGAAGGGGAGAGAGAGCAAATCAGTGCAGAAACCATTTGTAGAAATGTCGAAGGATGGCTCTGACTTTATCGCGGCACCAAAAGGTGTTTCATTTGTGACAGTGCTGGATTCAGGCAAGAATTCACCGTGGGGCTGGGAGAGCCCTGATCCACCTCACCCAGCTCTTGGTTTTGCAGAACACGGGGAGTTCAGCCAAGTTTGTCAGCTGGAAACCAAAGCCACGCTTTTCATGTGTCTATAACATTGGCCAGTAAGAGAATTCACTCTGGTTCCCTTTGTGGAGGAAGATTCCCGTGGCCGAGCATCATTTTGACAGCGCCGCGATGGTGTTGGGCTCTGAGCGAAACAAGGTTTGCGGGAGAGGGAGCATCTTTTATTAGCCTGGCTGCTGCTGTTAGAAATTGTGGCTCAGCTTTTGGGTTCAAGAGACTCGGGTGTTGAAAACTTGTCTAATAAAAGATATTACCTTTCCCTGTAGCCCTTGGGTTCCTGGTGCACCTGCATAATATTCTCCCTGTAGGTCCCAGCTGGGTGATGCAGGACTGTGGACAGACAGTCCCAGTGTCACAGCCCCGTCCCCCTGGGTGCTGCTGGCCTTCCTCCCCCCATCGCCTCCCAGCTCATCACTCAGACCCTCCTGGCCGCATCCAGCTTTCAGTTCCATGGGCCAAAATCTGCAATGACTGGGGCATCACTTCAGTTTTCACTAAAGACTCAGAGAATTTGGCTTCCTTCTCTTTTGGGCACCAAGCCAGAATCCAGGATTGTGAACCTTTCAGTTTGGGTAGGATGTGGAGAGGGACTTGGCGCCAGAACCATGCCCAGGCGATGAATTAAACGTGATGTGTGATGACAGGGAAAGCCAGCGTGCAGAGTAGATGTTACTTGGTCATTGGAGCTCCATAGTCTTCAGTAAGCGAGACTTGATTTTGGCAGCAGAGGGCCCAGTGCGTTTGATGGTCAGTCTGGAAGATCTGGGCTCTGGTATGTTTTACCTACTTCATGGTATTTGTTTTCTGCGCAAGGAGTTTCCATGAAGTTAAGGCTGAGCCAAGCATTTTTGTTCACCTGGAGAAGATCAACATAAAGTAAAAGACACGGTGTCCTCAGGCTGAGCCCACCTCTGCAGCCTCCTTGCTCCCTGGTGCACTGACTGCTGCTGGGCTAGATCCGCTTCTCTCCTAGGCACATTAATTCTGGTTAGGCTCTGATCCCTCTTTTCTTAGGAAAAAAGCATCCTGCATCTCCCCCATTCTTTCTGTACTCCAGTCAAAATCAAAAAGATTTTGTCTCCTAATGAGATGCTAGAGCACAGATCACTTTTGAATCTTTTTCTTTCCTTCCTCTTTTTTTTTCTTTCCTTCCTCTTTTTTTTTTCTTTCCTTCCTCTTTTTTTTTCCTCTCTCTGTTTCGCTCCTTGCCAGAGTATAATTATGAAGATTAAAATGTGTAAACAAGGTCTTGCATAATGATGAAGATATTGTCAATAGGAGGGGTGAGAATGAAGAGCAGGATCAGCTCTGATTATTTAATCAGGTGATGCTTTGTTAAAATGTCCCTTGGGGGAGGAGGCAGCTGGCAGCAGGATGGGGCCTTTGGGTGGGTTTTGTACCATGACGTGCTCCCAAGGAGGACCCTCGGTTGTGGGACACAGCTGGGCTTTGACCTCCTCCACCTCCTTCAGCTTGTGCCTTCTCCACTGTGCTGTTGTCCTCTCCTGCCAGGGACGTGCCACAGCAGACAGCTTTCCCCCTCTCCTGCTCTAAGGACAAATTCATCCCTCCGAGGCTGAGATGGGTGCTGCAATCCCCTCCGTCATGTTGCTGAGAGCTTCTTCCAGACCCAGCGCTGTGCCACATGGCTGGGCACAGGGTGTGCTAATGGGGATGGACTAATGTCCCCAAATCACCCCTTCCCCGAGCAATTTATGGGACGCTACTTTGCTTTGCAGCATCAGGGATGCTCTGCTGCCTCCGCAATCGCCTCCCTGCTGGAGCTGGACCACGGCTCTCTGGAAACCCTTCTCCGAGGTCTGCTTTGGGAGAGGGGCTGAGGTCTGTAGTCACCTCCACGTGCAAACGCTGCAGCTGGATGGTTCATCAGCCAGGGAGGGGATGGCTGTGCTCTGCTGGCGGCTGCTTGGAGGGCATGGGAGCTGTGCCTGTAGACAGGCCTGCAGGGACAGGAGTCTGGATTAGCTGAGTGCACGATGCTTTTTATAGCTTGTTTAAACTGCTTTCCCCCTGCCAGGGCAGGCTCATTTAGAAATAAAACGGGCTTGAGCTGCTTCGCTCCTGGAGTGCCTGCACAGGGATGTCGGGCAGTTTTACCGATGCACTTGAGCGTCCCCTTTCCCAGGTGGGTCGGCTGTCCCGGCGCCTGGCTGCAGGGCTCCAAAAGGGTTGGTGGGTGCTTGTGTTGGGTTGAGGCTGCTGCTCATAGGGCTTGGCAATGCTAATGAGCCCAGGGTGTTGCTTTTTCTCTTGATTAGGAGGGAGCTAAGAAGGGGATTGGGAGCTGCAGGGTGTTGCTTGTCCAGAGCCTGTGGCCAGGTGACCTGGATCTGCTGGGACCTGGCTGGGGATGGGGCAGGGCTGATCTGTGGGAGTGGGGGGATGGACGGGGGTTAGATGCCTGTCTGCAGTGAACAGGGCTGATCCTCTTTGGAGCAGGCAGAGGAAACCCTTTGCTCTTGAGCTGCCTGATGCTGAGAGCAAAAGCAAAGCTGCCCTGGGTCTGAGATGTGTGTTGGCCGTGTAAGAGCATCATTGGAGCTGGCAGGATGGAGGTAGGGAGCCTGTGGGGTCCCATGAAGGCCCAGTGTCTTGCCCAGGAGCCTCTCCAGGCAGGGGAAGCCTGGCTGTGTATGGCAGTAGGGACCTACCGTGGGAGCTCCTCCAGCAGATCTTGCTGGGGAAGCCCAGCTCTTGAGCTGCTTGACGCTGTACTTCAGCTCTCCACAACATCTCCTGTAGCTAATGAGTGCTTTGAAGCAAGTTACTTTATTTGGTAGCCCGTTCCAGCACCAGATAATTGTAATGCTGGCATGTTGTAGCCCAGACTTAACGGCTAGCTCCTAATTCTCTGCCTTTTAACTACACAATAACGACTAGGTGGAGGGCTGTGGCATTCCTTTGCAAGCCTTTCTCTGGAAAAGCCTGGTTTCGGTGTTGGGTGGCTGCTCTGCGTTTCTGTGTGTGGCTCCTGAGCCCTGCAGATAATGCTGTGAACTTGTAAAGGAGAGTTACTGGTTCCTGTCCTCAGTGATTTGCTTCCCTTCGGCTCAGGGATGCTGAGAGGAGAAATGCCATCGGGCACCCCCAAGGGCTTGCTCAGCTCCCTGTCTCACATAGGATTTATCTATTTGAGGACAAACCCATTGTTTCACAAGGCTGGCTGGCAGTTGTCTTTTCTCCTCCTCCTTGAGATTTTCCTTGGGTTTGGTCAGATGAGATCCCCAGTCGCTGCGGCTCTGGATGCTGTCGTACGCGGTGCCTGGCAGCAGCTCTGCCGGGGCTTTGCCCGTCTGTCTGTTGGAGGATGCTGCACCTCCACGGAGACTCAGAGGTGGCGGCAGCATCTCTGAGCGATGGAAAGAGGCCAGGCGTCCGTCCCTCGGTGCAGTGTGCTCTGCTTGCACGGCGGGGAGACGGGAAGGCTTGGCTTTACGCTCCCTGGTGCACAGTAACCCTCCTTCTTGCACAGAGCTCCTGCCTGCAGCCTTTTCACCCCCCAAAAAAGTTACTGGCCTGAATAGGAGCAGCGCTGAGAGCTCCTGCCTCTCTTGCAGCTGGAGGTGACCACGAGCTCAGCTGGGAGCGACGTGCGGGTCGGCATCCTGCCCGGTGCGTCCCCATGGGAGCCGCTTTCCTGCCAGCACGGGCGAACAAAGTGGTGATGGGATGGTCCCAGGCCACCATGTGTGCCGCCAGCGTGGTCCCTCCTCGTCCTGCTGTGCACAAGGCTGCCGGCGCTGCACAGGCCATGCCGGACACAATGGCAAATGCCGGTGGCCTAGTTACAGGGGGAACAAAAGACCTTTAAAAAAAAAAAAAAAAAAAAAAAAAGGGTTGGTTTTCAGATTCTTTGGGAGGAAGGGAAGGTACAAGGTCTCTCTTTTCTCTGGACTCTCCCGGGAGGAAAATCAGTATTGTTTATTGTAGCAGTTCCTGCAGTCTGGGTTATTGGGCTGGATCTAGTAGAGCATCATAAGGGCAGTCATGGTCTGAGGCAGCTTTCCCACCTAAGGTGCAAGTCCTCTGCTCCCTCTTGAGGGACCTGCCCGTCAGAACAGGCTGCAGGGATTTTGAAGGGTGTTCTCAGGCAAAACCCGCCTGCTCAGTGCCAGTGTTTGGGCAGAAGCATCTTAGGGCTCTTCATGAAGCGTGTGTGGGGCTGGCCATGGTTGGGGTGAGGTACTGGTGTGCTCTGGTGGGGCTGGGGCTGCAGAGATGCTCCTTGCCTGGGCTGGATGGGATGAGCCACAGGGATGGAGCAGTTGGGAAGGAGGCAGGGATTGTCCCGGCTGCCTCTTCCAGACACCCCAAAACAAAGCTGCTGCTGTGCAGAGGGGTCACCCCAGGGGTGTGAAGGGTGGTGGGGCTGTCCCAGGAGTGAGCCGGTTCCTCATCCCACCTTGCTACAGCTCTGCTTTCCCTCCCGCAGGATATTCGTGCTGGGCATTGGATTTTTCACCCTGTGCTTCCTAATGACGTCGCTGGGAGGGCAGTTCTCAGCCAAGCGCCTGGGGGACTCGCCCTTCACCATCCGGACCGAAGGTAAGCACGGGTCTGTGCCTGTCCCGTCCCGCGTGATGCTTGATGACACCCACGTGCATGGTCCAGCCAAGCTGATGAGTGCCGGGGATGCAGGGAGGATGGTGCTTGGATGCCTCCATTCCCAAGGCTCCCTCCTGACCTGTTTCAGGGACTTCAGGACAGCTCAGGGTCCTTTTGGCCCTTCTTGCTGTGGCGTGGGGCACTTTGCAGCCATGTGGCTGAAACCTGGCGGTGTTCGCATCCAGAGGTGTACAGGCACGGTGGGGACCTGTGTGTGCTGGAGTGTGGATGCTGACCCTGGCTCGCAGCAGAGGGATGGGAAAACCCCGGTGACTGGGGCTGATGGGATTAGACCTTCAACTGCTGGCGGTGGTGTGCGTTGCATGGGCTGCACCCAGTCTGATGTGCTGAGGATTTGGCTCAGGTGCTTGGAGGGCTCAGTGGTTTTGGTCGGTTTTGGTCTGCAGTGACTGGAAATTGTTCCCATCTAGCGATGGGAAAATAAAAGGCCTTTTGCAGTTTTGTGGAGGTACTGAAATGTAGAAGAGAATATTCTGATTTTTAGCAAGTGTGCTTTCTGTGACATTTTCTAAAAGATTTATTTTGGCAAGATGTGCAGTCAGCTCAGGAGACAGCTTCCATGGTGGGACAGTTGTGTCCTGCCCTTGCTCTGGGAGGATGCTGCTGCACTGAATTGAGCTTCACCCTGACTTTTCCTCTGTGGTCCCAGCCTGGAATAGCACGACTGAATTGTGCAGAGGGAAGTGCCCAGCTTGGACTCCGGTGAGCAGGGTGAGATAGGCTTGGTCAGGCCACTGTGGTCTTCTCCTCCATACCAAAGGCATGGAAGGATTTGAGCTCCCCAGCCTCACCTGGAATGTGATTTTTGGGCATTAAATCCTTTCCTTGCAGTGCTGGAAGAAGTGCTGGTTGCTTTCCTTCAGAAGGAGAGGACTAAAGCAGTGGTTTCTGGAAGTCGGATGGTGTTTGTAAACTGCTTAGCTGACTTCCAGGGAGATTAATGTGCAGCCTGCAGCAGCTGGCTTTGTTTTCTCCCCCACGGACGGAGCACACAGCGGCTGGCGTTTCTCCCCCTGTGCTCCCCTAATTGCTCCCATCACCAGCTCCATTAAGCACCTTCTCCAAGGGATTGATGTTTGCCTGGCTGACCTCAGCCTGAGCCAGAGCAGGTTGCAGGATCAGTGCTTTTTTGGTATTTTCTGCATGTTTTACCATGATCAGGATACCTGCCCCTGCAAGCAGGGTAGGCGCTGTGTTCATGCCCCTGTCCCCATGCCAAGTGCAGCTCCCAGCACAGCTGGTGAGTGAAGCCTGGTTATAGGGGATTTCTTCCTCCTCAGGATGAGAAGCAGCATGTGAGGAGGGTGGGCAGAAGCCCCTGGACCACCACCTTCTCCAAACTTGGCTTTTGAGGGGATGGGTCCTGAAAAGATTCCCAAGTTTGGAATAAAAGGTGTCACTTATTACAGCTGCCATCTGTCCCAGGAGAGCCCCAGCATCCCCAGGGAGCATGCAGAGAACTGGAAGAAAGGCAAAGAGGGACTGGTGAACTGTGGGACCAGCCTAAGCTGAGGGGTGGCACAGGTTGTGCTGCAAACAGCAGCAGAGGTTTCCAGAAACCTGCAGAAGCCCCTGGTCCCACCCCAGAGGACTCTAAAGTTGTGGTGAAATGATGGCAAAAAGACAATTATTCAGCTTCTTTATCCCCTTTCTGGATACCTTGGAGGGGAATAGCTTTTCCCATCCTTATTCTTGTTATCAATTTAACCCAGATCTTTTGAGTCCACTGAGTCCCATCCTTGCGTGTCTCTTGTTTACTGGGTGCAATGTCAGCACAGTCCTGGAGCGGATCAAAAGAAACCTCCTTTTTCAGGCTGTCACACCTCTGAGTCCTCCACGCTTGCTACTTTAGATGATTAAATTCAGGTGTGTAAATGGGTTCACCTTCTTGCATCTGAGCTCCTGGTTGCAGTGGGCCCCCTTGGCTCTGCTAAGGGATGTGCTACAAGCACCTGCCTTGCCAGCTGGGGGAGATGCCCGCTGCTTTGCTCCGAGGCTGCGTGGGTCTGGATGTCACTTCTGGTAATGGCAGGTTGATCTCATTTAAAGAAGAAGAAAACCAAAAAAAATTATGACCTAGGTCCTCTAATTTTTTTAAAGCTTTTGGTCTCAGGTCTGTAACTGGCTAAGGCAAGTCCTGCTTTGTTAGGAAGCTCAGAAATTCAATGTAAAGCCACTTTTTTTTCCTTTATGATGGATTTGCCCAGCAAGGTATTGCTTCCAGATGAATTGCTGCAAACGTGGCTGTTGCTGTGTTTCTTGTTGGGGAAGATTTGGTTCATTCATGGTCTTGCACACTGTTTTGAAACACTAAGCATCCGTCGTGTCTCTGGAGGAAGGATGCCGTTTTGGAAGAGGACTACATTCTTTGTCCCCAGGACGTGGCAGGCAAAACCTGAGAGGCTTTTTCTGGCTCTTCAACACTGGGTTCAGGCTGTTGGGGTTCGGCCTTCCCTGTGATACTGGTATGCAGGGACTGGCCATCCCACATGGTGATGTAGCTGTTCTCAGCACGGCTCCCTGCACGCAGCTACACAGGGTGAGGAACCCTGAAGGCAGAGTGGGACCAAGACCTCAGGGCATGTGCAAGACTGGAGCTGGACAGGAGCCAGCCGATGCCACTGCAGACCCCTCTCTGTCGCCTTTGAAAGGTTGTGGCTGTTGGGGGAGGCTCTGATGGCTGGAAAAAACAACTATTGCACCCATGGAAAAAGGCAGGAGGGACGATGCACACTGGGCAACCTCATCAGTGCCACTGGGAAATGGGGAGTCAAAGCCTCTGGGAAGCTGGTGAGGTGGGGAAACTCCATCCTTGGAGGACTTTCAAAAGACATCTGGCTGATGTGAGGCTGTGGGCAACTCGGTCTGACCTCCAGGTCTGCTCTGCTTGGAGCAGGAGGTCAGGGAAGGGACTCCAGAGGTCCCTCGCGGCTGGGGTGATGCTGAGCTCATGTAGAGGAGCGCTGAATGCACGTCGAAGTCACTGCGGGTTGGTGGGAGTAGAAATGGATATGCTTCTTATTAGTGCTGCGTAGTCTCAATAGCTCCGTTTGAATAATAAACTGGCATTTAATTAACATGCGTTACGGATCCCAAGGAAACCAAAGAAATAGTGCTGGTTGTTGTCATTGCTGTTAAGCGCACGGTGCTGGTCTGAAAACGAGCTCAAAGGGGCAGGTTGATTTTGCTGGGCTGATTAGCCCTGGCTGTGAATAATGGTAGGAATCGGGCCAGTATTCGCACAAACCTCGACAGGTTCAGGGCTGCTGGCTTTGGAGGAGTTACTGGGTGCGTGGCATCAGGTCTGCCATGTGTCAAAGCCCGGGCTTGAGTATTTCCCAGGACTGGGCTCCCAGTTTGAAACCCTCTGGAATGCACTGGTTGCCCTGCCTGGGGAAGGAGCCTGATCCCTGCTGCTGCTCTCCTCTCCACACAGGCTCATCGAAACGTTGGATTTAACAGGCCTTTTTGAGCATTATTGATTAATTTTGCATTGCAAGCTGGCAGCATCCCCTCCCCGTATGCTCTGGGTGTGGGCTGCTTTACCAGCATAGCTGGTGTATTTAGTTGGGTGTGTTTGTAGCTAGCAAGTGTCTGCTCCTGCGGTCCTTCCTGGGGCCGATCCTGGCTTTTGTGGCTGTTCTGGTCCTTGTTTCCACATGTCCTGCCAGGCTCAGCAGCAATGCTCTGCAAGTGAAGCTGCCCATGCGCGTAAATCCCCGCAGGGTTGGGGTGGCTGCAAAGAGCCACGGGGTCAAGCCCAGCACCTGAGCACTTAATCATTTGCATTGGAGAAATCCTCTTTGGTTGTGGATAAGTGGTAAAATCCATGGATCATGGTCCAAGCTAGGCTGGGGCTGTTCCTGTTTTCTCCCTGAGTGTCCTGACCAGCCCAGCACTGAACCTTGGATATTGCAATCCAAGAGGAAGCTTGTGAAAATGCCCCAGGCTTGCCCACACCTTTCTTGGCTTCTGAACTGTGCGAGCAGCCGATCAAAACTAAAATGAAGATAGATGTGAGGCAGGAACATGAAAAGGAGAAATGGATAATGTCACAGTCCAAAAGTTAATCCCATTTTTAATTTTATTTTTATACGTGAATCCCCTTCTTGGAGGCTCTCTCCAAAAGCCAAGTTTCTCGGTGTGTGCCAGAAATCGTTCCTCAGATGGATTCTCTGCCTGGTGATTCGATGCAGCAGAGGCTTTGTGTCTTAATAATAAATAAAAACTCCTTCTGAAATACAAGTTATTTTATCCTAATCCGCTGCTGTCAAGTAAACACAGACAAAGGTTCCTTTGTTTTGAAATGGCCACCGAGAGAATTTGTTCTACAAACAAAGATCTAGATAAAAAAAGAGAACAGACAAGTCTATAAATTTTGAATGTGCGAGATGCTTTGGGAACGACTCTAGACTTGAGAGATTGAGTTTTCTGTGCCCTCTTTTCTCCTCCTCTTTAGAATTTAAAATGTTTGGGTTGTTTTTTTTTCCGAGTGTCTATCTTTTGAGCTGTCTTGGGGCAGGGGACTGGTCCTGAAAATGCACCAAAATCTTTAATTGTGGTGCTTGTGGTGCAGCTGGGGAGGGATTTGGCGATAGTCCCTCTGCCCATGGCTATGCCCCACTCTGGTTTTGGCGGTGATGCACATCCCACTGGTGGACCTTGCTGCTGCAGGGGATTAGCTGAGGAAAATAGGTTAAATAGGTTATTAAGTGTTAAAACGTGATTAGATGTGGCTGGAATATTGCCTGCAACTGCTGTAGCTAGTTTAAAAAATGGAAAGACTTCTGATTTCTCCTGCTGTTGATTCCTGTATGGTAGGGTACAAGGTGCTACAGGAATTTGCTGCAGGCCCAGGGGATGTGTACAACAGGTCCTGATGTCCTGAAATGGCCGGAGCTGAGCTCTGCCCTCACTGTGGGCTGCTGGCTCTTGCAAGAGGGCACTGATTTAATTTCAGCTGACCTTGGTGGTACTTTGATACAAGTGCTTTGCGTGGTTCATATATCTATAGCTGTCTCGGTGCTTGGGGTCTGTGCGGTGCAACGGCAGTTCTCGTACTGACTGAGGTCCTTGAATCTCGATGCCTTTGGGAAGTGGTAGTTTGCTGAGCACTGGAGTTGTGTGTTTACTGTTCCCATAAGTGCCTTTTCAACCCTTTTTCAAGTGTTTCCTGTCTGGATTGGTGCTCAGCTTGAGAGCTCAACACCTGCCTTTTTCTACCCCAAAACGAGCTCCCAGCAGCATCTCCAGGTGGTTTCCTGTTGGTGACCACAATCGGGCTCCTGTGTTGTGTTTCCTCAACCACTTTGGGAACAGGATCAGTGGGGACAGGGGATGAAGGAAGGACAGGGTGGGGAAGAGCTGATTTTAGAGTGCAAGCTGGAAAATGCAAGTGAGCAGGGGTGAAGCATATCCTCTGCAAGGCTGTTGCACCTTGTCCTAGGTTGCCAAGATGTGCTTTGGGGTGTGATCTCCTCGGGACTGCAGGATACGGACCCTGATGGGATATTAAACAGCTTGTGGACTGGGGCAGGGGGTTTCCCAGTCCTACACCACTGGGACTTTCTGCAGCTGGGCGATGCTAACTTCCTTGGCCTGCAAATCTGTCTGGAGGTGGGCAGTGCACCAGCACCTGTGGGGACTTTCCCTGGTCTGTGGCACAGCAGAAGTGCAGGTGGCCAGAGAACAGCTTCTGCTGCAAGAGCCTCTGAGATTTGGTCATTCACTTTCATTTTGCAGGGAAAGAAAAATAAATGTGGAAAAGCTATGGAGAAAGCCTGCTGGGGAGGCCCCCCTTGCTGGGTTGGGGCATCCTGTCCTGGATGCAGGCTGTGGGTGATGCTGAGCTGTGCTGCTTTCTTGGGACATCAGAATGGCTCTGGCTTGCTGTGTTGGAGTATGGGACTCTTGGGAGAGGTCCAGCAGACGACAGCCAAGGCATGTTGCACTGGAAATGGTGTTTAACATCACTTGGCAGAAATCCTGCCTTGCTCTCCCCAAACCCAGTACCCCTCCTGTGTTCTAGCTACTGGAGTGCTCTGCCTCTCCCGCGGCTGTCGCTTGCTCCAGTTCCTGGAGTCTCACCTGCTTAAAGCAATTTCTTCCATCAATGAACACAGAAGAGGAGAGAGAGGGAGATTGTTTTGGGCTGTGTAGCACAGCTGAATACTTTGGTGTTTGTGGCTTCTGTTTCTCTCCAGAGCAGGGATGACGGTGGAGGGGGGTAGAAGAGTGGGAATTGTGCTGCAGAAGATAATGTTGAAGGTTGCTCGGGGTTTTGTAGGGCATCTTCACTATTCCAGAGTCATAATTCCGTGAAGTGGTGGGATCTCGTGTTAGTTCAATCCCTTGAATGGCTGCCTGAAGAGCGGCGCAAAGAGGTCAAATAGAAATGTGAGAACCTACATGATCTCCTTGGAGGGGTCCTTTGCTCCTGCTCCTGTCTCTGCTGGGTTTCCTTCTGCTCCAGCAGCATCCCAGCTGGGCTAGTGTGGCCGGGTACCATCGCTCTTTGTTCTCACGGAGGATGCAGAAAGGTCAAGCTCAGATTTGCTAACGATCAGAGTGAGCTTGAATAACTCTGTCGTCCTCCCTTGCAGTCGGCCGTGCTGGGAGGGGAGGAGGAGGTCTGTGTGCATGATCCTGACCTACCAGGTACCCTCTGCATACAGCTGATAGCAAGGGAGGACAGCAGAGGAGCGGACGGCTGGGCTCTGCCTGCAAGGTCCTGGCTGCAGTGAGATGCTGCTCAGCCCAAAGGAGCTTTAAAGCAAAACGCAGATGTGTTCATCCTTCCATCCCAGTTCCCTCTCTCTTGGGAAAGGTAATTTCTGGACCCATTTGCAAACTTGGGTTGCTGCCACTTGTGACAGATCCCAATCTGGTCCTCAGCTATTTCTCCTTGGCAGAGCACACAGTTCTTCTGACGGGAGCCTGAGTTGGGCAAAATACCCAAAAGTTGCTTTATGGCTTTGACAGCTGCTTTTCTTACCTGAACTTGCTGGAGAGAGCACCCGGGAGCGAGAGCTGCTGCCTCCTTGAGATGTCATGCACAGATGTGCGGTTCTGGGGATGCTTGCGTTCCCTTTGCTCGCAAAAAGTCATGCGAGTTATAAATTTATCTTGTTGCCTTCAATGCACGGTGAAGGCAACAGGAGAACCAGTTGCAAAGTCTTGTGTAACCAAGTGACAGTGATGGGGGGGAGCCAGGCAGACTCTGCTGTGCAAACTCAGCACTAATTATTCACGGTTTCTTCCCAAGTGAGTTATAACCCTCTCCCAGGCTGCTTGTGTTTATGTTTTGATGTTGTCTGCTGAGCAGCTCTGGATAACTGTCTGCAGCGACTTGCAAGCCGCTTGTCAGGATCCGCTGCTTGAGTGTGTCTCGCTGGATGGTGCAGGCAGCGTCTGGGATGCTGGTCCAGGTGGAGGGATGGGGCTGTTCTCACGCTCTGAATCCAGAATTTGCTTATGCAAAACACTCTCAAAAGACAGCGGGAGTTTTCTCTCTTGATCCCCCTCTTTCCGCAGCGCCTGTGGGGCTGTTAGCCGGAGTGTTTCCCCAGGTCCCCATGGAGGGGGTGTGGGTAAGCGGGCGCGTGTCACCTCCTTGGCACCAGCTGGGATGTGCAGATCCTGCACGTCCCCAACACTTAATTTTTCTGCTGCTGCATCCAGAGCTGGGTTTGAGTCTCCTGGAGCCTGTGGGCCGCTGGAGGGGTGCCAGTCAGGGGAGACCTGTGGGGAGGAGCGTGCTGTGCAGCTCTTCAGTGCCTGGGGCTCGTTTCCAGCCTCACTGCATCTGTCCCATCCAGAGCTGCTCCAAGCGGCCTCGAGGGCTGGAGCAGCCAGCTGATGCTGTAAGAAGTTGCCTGGTCGGTGCCAAGCCGAGCTGGCCGGTACTGGGAGCACCTCCTTGGTGAGGAGCTGTGCTGGGGAAGATGGGCTTTTGCTTTTTCCTCCTCCAGAAAAATGCTGGGGCAGTGCGGTGGGCTGTCTGGCTTGCCCAGAGATGCTGTGCTCTGGCAGCTCCTGCAGCTCGGGGCTGTTCTCTCTCTTCCTCCTTGTCCGAGCGTTGGTGGGGAGAAGGGAGTTAATGGAGACCCCAAAGCAAGGCAGAGCCCAGCTGCAGGGTGGGGGCTCTCCACCTCAAACAGTGCCTCCCCCCTGCCCCGCTCCCTGCCGGCTCCTGCCAGGTGCTGGGTTGCTCCAGGGGCCCTTTTAAGCGGATAACGCTGCACACGGCAGCAGTAACAACTTACTCAGCTCTTCCTGTTGAGTATGGGGAGGCTTCTTTAATTACGGGTTAAAGCGGTGCTCTGTGCTGAGGAATGGCTGTTGACAACGGTGATGGGTGCTGCTGGGATGGCTGCGGGTGTCAGCTGCCCCCCTGCACCCTGCGCAGCACCCTGGGGTGCGAATGCCATCAGCTGCGCTGCAGTGAGAGGCTGCTGCTGGGGTCGCACCCCCATGGGCAACAGGGGGGTGTCCTTAATCTGCATGTTTTTTGAGCAGACCAGTGCTTTGCCCGGGTGGAGAAAGTGGTGGTTTATTAAAAGCACATGTCCTCTCCTGTGCCTGCTCCCCATGGCCGTCCTGCTTCAGTCCCGGAGCGCTGCATCCCCCATTGGGTTTGTGAACGTGCACCCGTCTCCAACCCACGTTTGGAAAAGGAGTTTAAAGTGGAAGTGTAAAACTTGACTGCTCTTACTAAATTGCTATTGCAGGCAGGGAAACAAGTGCTGTTAAAATGAGGCAAATAAAGGAGTCTGTGGGGGCTCCATGTGACACCAGGGGTTACTGCCCACTTTGGTGGGATGTGCTGGGGGAGTGAAATGCAAATTGGTGCTTTGCAGGGCAAAGAGGGGTAATAAGAATTATAAGGGCTACCATAGTAGTGGTTAAGGCTTAATCCACCCTGGGGACACGTCTCGTACTGAAGAAGTGCCCGTTTGATACAGTTGCTGTTCAGAATTGGATGTCTGCAGGCTTAAAAAACCCAAAAAGCCACCAAACTTACTGGAAGATGGAAGTGTGAATTCATGGGTCTTAAACTGGTGGAGCAGAGATGAAGATCTGGTGCAGTGACCGTGCTGGCCCCGTCCCTGCTGCTGCCGTGTAGGAGGAGGGAAGAGCAGCATCCCGCTGGCCCTGGTACTGTTAACTCCGTAAGCAGCAACTCCCAGGGAATGATTAAATCAATTAATTGATTTTCTATAGCTCATAAGGAAGTCAAATGGCATTTCTATCAACCTGTGATGAGCAAACACCCCACCATGGCCAGGAGGAACGTTAATGGCTCTTTATGCTTTTATTACCCCTTTTCACTCCTAAATCAAAATTCATCCTGAGCCTGGGAGGCAGCAGGTACTTCAGAAAATAAAACTAGCACAGTGGGAATCATAGCAGCTTCTGTAAAAGCTAGTTTTTCCCACTGATTTATTTGTTGCTTTGGCCTAAACGAGAGACCAGGGCTCGGTTCAGCTCAGGCAGAGATTAGCTGAGGCTCGTGCCGCGGCTCTGCCAATGCCCCCAGCTCCTGTGGGCTCCGCTTTGGGCTGCTGCCCCACGCTGCTGCTGCTGCTGGAAGGATCTGGCCGCCGGGCTTGGCAGAGACTGATGGTTTTGGAGGAAGGGGATGATTTATTCACCCCTGGAAACAGAGTGGCAGGATGCCCGGCACTGTTTGGCCAATATTTTTGGCTGAAGGAAACATGGTAATCATTTTGGAAATGTTAAATTAGTGAGTTCTGCTGTTCCTGAAACATAACGTTTTGGGGCAGCTGTAAATAAGGCTGCAAGCTCGAGCGCTGGATGTGCGGGGCCGGAGGAGTGATGGTGGTGCCGAGCCTCCCGAAGCCTTCCTCCGGCTGATCTTGGGGTGTGCAAATGCTGGCTCAAATCCTTGCTCTGCCCGAGGGGTTTGCACTGATTTTCTGCAATCCTTGGGGCATCCTGATAATACAGTTTTCCCCAGGTCAGCAACAGGGGCCGTTAGGAGAAGAACTACTTGAGTGAAATGCCGATGTCCTTGGAGCGATGCCTCTCTTGTAAAGACCAAGAACTGAAGCGAGGGTTGGTGATGGAGGGGGGTCCCTGGCTCCCCGGGTCTGTGGAGCCGTTCTGGGGCTGCCCCTCCACTGTGGGACCTGTGTGTGCTGCTCATTGCTCGGAGCTGGGGGTCCCGGCTGCAAAACAAGGGCCCAGCTTCGCCCCCGGTGCCGACAGCATCCAGCCTGGCATGGGGTGCGGCCGTGCCCGGGAGCCCCCGTGTCCTCTGGGCTTTGCGACTGGCAACTGCCCTTGAGCGTGCCCTGCACTGGAGCCCTTATGTTTTAGGAAGCAATTTAAAATCGATGTTAATCTTGTAGTTTGAAAGCCTCACCTGCAGCATGAGGTGTTTGGAGCACTGCAGAACAGCTTAAAATGCAATTTAAAATAGTGCTGGCTGGCAATAGAGGAGCAGCTAAAAATACCCTGCTGGTACTTTTTAAAAAAAAGTGAAAGGGGGATGGATGAGAAGGGGGAAAAAGATGGGGTTACAAAAATAAAATAAATAAAAGCTGAACTGCAGCTTGTGCTGGAGTTGTGCATATTAGTCTCCTCTTCCCCAGCTACTCGCCTCCCCCAGCCCATCTCCTGGGGCTGCTGGGGAGAGGAGACAACGGAGCTCTTTTTGCCTGGGGAGTGATGGCTTGTGGCAGGACTTGTGGGACTGTCCCCATGTCTCACAGGGACCATCAGGTCTCTGGAGTGTGTTTTTGGGGTAAGGAGTAAGAAAAGTTTGGGGGAACAGCCCTGCACTCTCCCTTGTGGTAATGAAATGCTCCTGTCTGTGAATGCAAGTGTCTATTTGTATTGCTCAGCTTCCTGCCTTTTCTTATTTATATGGAAATAGGGAGCAAACACGTGTTAGGGTGGAGATGCAGAGCTGTAGTCTGCTCTTACAGGTGTTTCCTTTTGGGTGAGGGGACAGGGGGAGCTGGATGGGGTGGAGAAGTGGCAGGAGCCCCTTCTGCAGGCTTAGCTCGGGGTTCTGCAGCCGAAGGGCTGCCCTGAGGGAGGGAGGGAGGGAGGGAGCGAGACCCTGGAGCCGGTGGGGTTGGTACGGGGACACCGGGCTGGCCCCCCCGCCATGCTGAGTGCAGCAGCAGGCTGGAGGAGGACGGCTGGGACCTTGGCTGGAGGCTGAAGTTTGCTCAGGACCTCTCTGTGGCCTCTCTCTAACCATCCTCCGCTGTGAAACCTAGTGCAGCATCACCCTCCCGGAGGGGCATCACCCTCCCGGGGGAGGACCTGCAGCCTGCTGGGGTGCGGGGCTGCAGAAGGAAAGCAGCAGTACGGCTCATCGCTCGGGAGACCCTTGGCAGCGTGGGAGAGCGGAGCCCAGGGATGTGGCTTTGCCATGGCTGTCCAGGAGCGGGGTGGGCAGAGCGGTGCCTGGCTGTAGAGGTGGCATGGTACTTGTGGAAGCAATTTATGGGGCTGAATGGGGTTGCTTCCCGTCTGCGGGTGCTGTTTCGGGCAACATGCGTGCCACGGCACGGCCGGCTCTCACTGTCAGCCGGGTAACTTCCGCAGCGCATCAGTCCCCCCACTGTGGTGTCTTGCCCCCAGGCAGCACCAGCGTGCAGGGGGCTGTAGGAAAGCTGGGGGCTCTCCTGAGCCTGCGGCAGGGTTGCGGTCGCTGCTATCACACAGCTACGTTAGCAGAGCCCCGGGGCGGCTCCTGCCTGGCTCGGTCATGGTATGTGGGTGCCAGTCCCGCAGTGCCGGAGCCAGCTGCGCAGGGTGTAGCGGGGCCTGATGGGCTCTGCCTGCCTATGAATGCGGTGAGAGGGAGTGAAAGCATCCCTGAGGCTGCACATTTGCCGCTGATTGCACAGCACTGGACGAGGGGATGGATAAATCCAGGGGGTAGATGATAGCAGGCAGGCAGGACATAATCTACTTTACCAGCCTGTGACTTAAGGCTGCTTAATTTGGCTGATTACCAGGGAACCACTTCGTTGCCGGCTGTTTCCAGCAGCTTAGCAGCAGATCGATAGTGCAGCCGGAGCCATACCGAAGCGTCCGCTTCACTGGCAGCCCTCAAGCTGCTTCATGGGCACCTCCAGGTGCAAATTGCTGCTGCTGGCATGGAGCTCCCTCTGCGGCTCCTTGTGCTTTTTGCTTGGGGCACTGGCTAAGCAGGTCCATATTTTCTCTGTATAACTCAAAATAATAAATCCGTAGCAGTTTAATGGCAAATGTGGGTGGGTTTGCTGGAGGCGACAACTGGCTGGGTGCCCATGCTGGTGAGTGGGTGCCCTCGAGGCGTGCAGCCACCCAGCGGGACCTCATCCATCCCTGGAGCAGCTTCCCCCCGGGGTGGGTGCCGAAGGGATGGAGACAGGAGGTGGCCATTGCTGCCAGCCTGAGCCCAGCCTTGGGCTTTCTTGTTGCCAGTCAGTGTAACAGGGTCTCTGGGCTGTGACTGTAATGGATTATGTGTCAGCGTTAGCTGGAGCCCTTGGCTAGTCGCCTCTTTGGTCTTTTAATCTGCTTGAGTCAAAATCAACAGTGAAAGTAAATAGAGGAGCGTGGGAGAAGGAGAAAAGCGAAGGGCTGGTGCTTTGCTCCCTGGGAATCAGGGAGGTGCTAGGGTGGGTGCCCTCCTGGGAGGATGGGGTCCCCCGGACAGCCCAGGGGCACCAGCCACCCAGAGAGCCAGGCGGTGAGGTCTGGGTCCGGCTGCACCACGGTGGGGATCCTCTGGCTGCTTCTCCAAGAAATCCTTCAAGAGCTCGTTGTCCTTTTGAGGGGTTTAAGAAGCCTGGAGTTGTCCTTTAAAGGAGAAAAACAAAGCAAAGCAAATGATGCTTTAGCTTGAAATTAATTCAGCTGGTATTTTCAATGGACGTAAGTAATATCTTGCCATCTCTGAGCAAATTCCCTTCTTGTACTGGAGCTTTCAGCTGTTGTGAGACAGCCAGGCAGGGATATGACTTATGCCTGAGAAGGGGTGGGGGGAAATCAACAACAAATCAGCCATGTTATGAACAGCAGAGATATATTGTGGAATTGCGTTTTAAATGTCAGGGGGATGTTTTGGCGCCGTTCTCACTGGTCTGTGGAGACGGGGGTTGAGGCTGGTCTTCCCCCAGCATGGTTGGGGCTGGGCTCTTGTGGCCACTGGTTGAGGGAGGCTTTTGCTGCCCTTGAAACTGGACTGGGTTTTGGGTGGAAAAGCTCCCTGTAAGTGACAGAGGTGGGTGCCACCTCGGCACCCGTGGGGTGGCACCAGGGTGCTGCACCCACTAGGAGGAAAACACAAGGGATGCATTGGACTGGGCACCAGTGTGCAGCTCAAACACCATTTCCCCTGCGTGTTTCTCTTTCCCCATCTTTGTAGCATGAAGCTGATGCTGAGCAGTGTGAGACTGCCCCGAGCAGGATGGGGCCAAGTGACCCAGGGGTAGGGAGATGTCATCTGGATCCAGGAGCTATGCAGGGCAAGGAAGTTTTGAATGAGTCCGAGTGGCTAAAGGGAATGTGCCCCCCAAATGCAAATTTTTTCTCCCAAAGGGTTTCAGCTCCTTTTGAAAACCTCAGCCCAAGCGTCGCAGAGCCACACGCAAACCCATGTGATGGGGTGACAGCCCACACATTCCCTCTATGCTTGTGAAGTGCTGGGTGGAGACGGCTCCCAGCGTGAGCAGCGGTGTGGTGGCATGGGGAGGATGCTCAGGACCCCTAAACGTGATGCCTGAGCAAGGAAACTCCTTCCCATCTGCTCCTTCCCCTGTGGCACAACCTGGGCTTTGCCAGCACCTCTCCACATCATCGCCACTGGTCCCAGCCCTGCACTGGACTGCCTGGCAGGGAGTCCCCTGCACCATGGCAGCGCTGGAGATGCTCCGTGAAATGCTGCTTTCTCAGCTGCTCTCCACTCTTGCGTGGTGGCCCCAAGGCATCTGGCGTTGAACTTCACCCTTGCATCCAGGGCAGTCTGCACACACAGCAAAACTCACCCACACGTCCGTCCTGGCTCCCGTTCCTGGAGGTTTCGGTGGCAGGTAATAGCACGGGATGGGACACCTGCCCAGGGATGTATTCACTCCAAGAAGGTATTTTAAAGACAAGTGTATCATTAGTGAATTCCCCAGGGTTTCGACCCATCCAAATTTGAGCATATTGGCTGTTGGCTATTCCACTGGTTTCGCAGAGAAACTATTTCTTTTTTTCACTAGCCATCACCCTTAGGGGATGCTTTCTTTTTTTTTCCCCTGATTTCATCCAATTACTTAGCTGTATGCTCTTCTGAAGCACCATAAATAATTCTCCTCCCTCTGCTGTGTTTACCAGCATGTCTCATGAAATCCAGTAAGATATGATTGATTGCAATCATTATTTCCTAGTGCTGCTATGAAAACCTCTGTCAGGTTCAGTGATTGCCTTTAAAGAGTGGCTGCCGCTCAGGAAAACTGTCAAAAACCTGTCATACTTTAGCAAACTCCAGTTAATCTGTTGAGTAGTTTTACTTGTGTTTTCTTTCCCATCATTGCTGATTATCAAGGGTAATTAGAATATTTCTCCTTTGTAATTAGCAGCTTGCTTGCTTTTTTAAAAAGAAAGTGGCTTGTAGGACTATTTTACTGGGGTTTTGTGCTATCAAGTTGGGTTTCAGTTTGTCCTGTCTGCCTGCAGTGCTGTTTGCAAGTCTCCTGGGGATCTTCATCACTGGCTTAAGGGGAGAAGCTGGGGGTACCGGCCGGGCTCACCTCTGTCCTCCAAATCCCCATCACTGGCACGCGCTGTCAGGCAGCCGAGCAGCCGTTCGGCGGGTGTCTGGGTCTCTGCTTCAGGTTAACAAATTAATCCTGGCTCTTGCATTTTTAAAAGAGTCACTTCAGCACTTTTCCTCCTTTCTTTTGGTTTTAATGAGACACACTTTCCAAGAGATGTAATAATCATTGCCAAAAATGTCAAATCGTTCTTGTTATCCTCCTTAAGCTTCTGGAACAACAACAACAACAACAAAAGACCAAGAACAGAAAAAGAGAGGTGCTGATGAGGAAGGACTTCGACTTCATCTCCAAGAGCCAGCAGAGGGCTGGGGGGAGATGTGGCCCACGACAACACTGCTTTCTGGCAGGGTGCCTGAAAAGATAACCCAGTGAAGGCTGAGAATGTTTGGTTTTTTTTTTTATTACTATTTTTACTTGGGATTTGGGGTGGTTTCTATTTATTTATTGGAGGAGGAATAGCTCTGCTCACTGTTGACAGCAAAGAGCTTTGCTGTTGAAAAGCGTCTTGGAATCGCTCAAAACCAGCTGGGAAATTGGATGGTGGCAGCAACACGAGGGGAAATTGCAGCGAAGCCAGCGGGAGAGGCGGCACGGCCGGGCTGGCGCTGGGGGCTCAGCTGCCAGGCCAGGGCTTGCGGCTCCACTTGCTGCCGGCTTCTCTGGGATCTAGGGGGAAACAGTTTCATTCCCCAGTGGGAATATCCTCGTCCCTCCGTAGCGATTTGGGAGTGGAGCTCTCTTGTCAGCTGTGCTCCTGCAGTGAGGACTCAGAGCAGGCATCCTCGGCTGGATTGCCTGGCCTGTGGATGTAGCCCGAGCAGCAGGACATCTCCAGCTCCTGCTCCTGCTTGAGCATGGGGCAATCCCTGGGGAGCTTTGCCCAGGCGGCAGGGACATGGTGCTGAGCACCCCTGGGTGCCCGGCACGGACATCAGCGCGCTGCTGCCTGCTGGAATCACGAGCCCTGTGTAGCTCCGTGCCTCAGTTTCCCTTGTTCCCCTGCCCAGGGCAGGATTAGGCTCCCTTAGCGGGGCTCGAGAGGCTTCCGGGACCCACCCCAAACCCCTCGGGAAAGGGCTTTTCCCACGTCTCTTCTGCGGCGACAACTCTGTGTGCGTGTCTGGGTTTTAGTCAGGGGCCAGAGCTGTTTCTCTGCCCCGGCTTTGCGAGCAGCCATTTACATTTCAAATGAGCTGCACCACTAAACAGGCCTTCGTAATTAAATGAATGCAGTCTGGCTACAAATTGGGGCAGCAGCCCAGCCCTGAGAGGCAAAGGCAGCAGTGGCTCTCGGTCATCTCCGTTGCCTTCCCAGACATGATCCTTGCATCTTCCTGGTGAACCAGCACGACCTGACCCCCCCAAAACAAGCTGGGATCCAAATCCTTGGGCCAGGGGTACCACTCCATCCATGGAAATGTGGTGGTTGTGGTTTAAGCCCTTCTGGCCAGCTGCAGGGGTCGTATTGGATCCTTTTCCTGAGCTCCAGACTCACCCGTCGGCACAGGAGCATGCAAGAAGGATGCCCAGTCTCTGCCTCACTCAAAAACTGAGTTTGTTAGGTTAATGGTTGGACTGGATGGTCTTAAAGGTCTTTTTCAACCTAAACAATTCTATGATTCAAGGTCTAAGCTCTGACCTGCTGGCAGTGCCGGGATGTCGGAGCAGGAGCAAATCCTGATCAGAAATCCCCGTCAGGGGGGCAGTCGGTCCTGGAAGCTGCCTGGGGCAGGCGGGTGGAGAGTGCCGGGGGCTGCGAGCCGTGAACACAGCCCAGCCATGGTAGGGATGTCACCAGAGCGGGCTCAGTCCTGTGGGGAAATAACTAATGTGGATTTTCTGACTTAAGCCTATCTCAAAGCTTTTCTATTTTTCTTGGCCGTGTCTTTGGCCAGCGTGCTCAGCTGTGTTTGGGGAGGCCCCTGTACAAACTGAGGTCCAGGGTCCAAGTTTCTACTTTTTTCCCCCATAGTGTCTTTTAATTGTGAGCTCGTTAGCACTTCTGCCCTTTAATGGGACAGGCTGTGACTTGTGTCCCACCCAGGGGATCGGGAGACCTTCCTGGTGGGATGGGCAAAGGTGGCTCCTGTGCTCCCAGACCCATTCAGGGAGGTCTGGGGCTGCACAGGACCTTGGGCACCCACTGATTCAAGCAGAAGTCACCAACTTCTTGCCATAGGGGTGCCAGGAGTGTTTGGGGAAGAGCCTGGTTTCAATCTCCATGCGTGGTTTGGGGTTTTTTGGGGTTTGGGGTGTTTTTTTTTTTTTTTTGAGGAATTGCTTTTGCTCTAAATTTTTCTCCCTTTTTGTTAGATAGCGTCAGGAAAAGTAATGTGTTGCTGATAATCTCAGCCAAGCCTGGAAGACAGCCTTTGGCGAGGTCTGGCTGCCCCAGTGTCAGCTTCTTGGAGGGGTTAAGGCTTGTACCCCTGTGTTCGTGTGCCGTGTGTCTGACAGCGGCAGGCAGCCGCAGCGATGTGGCGCTTTCACAGCGCTCGCTGGGGCGAGAGCCTGGCAGTGGGGTGTTCGAAAGCTGAAGCCCCTGGTTCCGTGGCGGCACCGATGCAGCCCTCCTCCGTCAGAGCTGCAGAACTGACCCCTGGCCCCCACCGCTCCAGTGCCACAGCATCTGGAGCTGGAGTTAGCAGGTGATTTACTGAGGGAGTGGGGAGGGAGCCCGGGCTGCACCTCTGCAGCAGCAGCAGCCATCGCGGTGAGCCGGTTCCCACCACGGCCATATGCACCGCTCTCATCTGAATACCAAAACAATCTAGACCTTGCGTTCAGGCCGGCCTCTGTGCTGTTTGACATGCGCAGTGGCTTGAGTCAGCTCCTGCGGCAAGGAGAAGCCCGTGCCGGGGCTGTCCCCAGCACACGATGCCATTGGGACGCCCCACTCCATCCCACCCCCGGGGCTGAGCTGGGTGCAGGGTGCTGTGCTGGGGTGGGGGAGCCAGGTATGCACCAGCACAGCCACCCTCCAGCGTTGCAAGACCTGGTTTTACATCTGTTCAGAGATGCATGAAATGTCCGTAAGTCCTGATAGCCACCCAGGGGGTCCGGCAGCCGCTCGCCTGGCTCCTGCTGCTCCCTAAATTAAATATGTGCTGCCTCTTGAAAAGCACATGTGAGTGGAACGGAGGAGATAAGCTAAACAGGAGAAGTTCAGGGGATTATGCACTGATTAAGTTATTACTAACGTGAAATGAGCCGCGCTGAGATGAAACAGGAGCTTTATTTTCTGTTCCCTGGCTTCGGGCTCAGGGCTGCCTGTCACTAGACAGCAGATCAAACTGGGAGCCAGGAGCTTGTGTATCCCCCGGCGCTTTCAACACAGCAGCAGGTCGGTGCTGTGCGAACCCGTAGGAAGCAGAATGTTAAACGGGGCTGGGAATTGGGGGCCTTCCCTGCTCGGGGGGGTTGCTGAGATGCAGCGCTTGAGACAGAGCTATTTCCAGTGCTGGGGCACCCACCCTGTAACAAATTTGGGTAGAAAAGAAATTCTTCTCTGCAACAGGAAAATCTGGTGCTGCTGGGAGGATATGCTGGGGGAGGACCACGTTTCCCATGCTTTTTCTTAAGCATCCGCTGTAGGCTGCTGTCAAAGGCAGGATGCTGGGCTAGGTGGGTCTTGGAGAGTGAATAATAGAAGTGCAAAATGAAAGGCCATTTGGTTTGTGTTTGAGAATAAAGCTGGTTTCCCGTAAGCACTCAGGACAGGCTGGATTGGGTGGACAAGGCAGGACTTTATGCCCAGAGAGGCAGGCAAGGAGGCTGGATGCAGGGCTGGTGTAACTGCCGGCTGTCGGAGCTGCAGCAGCCCAGCTGGATTTGGGCACAGGCAGGGATTAGCCCATGCTCAGGCAGGACGATGTGTATGCGGCTGTGGGTCTGTTGGCAAAGGCAGGGAGGGTGATATCCAGGGATAGCGCGGCACCGAGACGGTCCATAAACCACCAAGCCCATCAGCGGGGCTGGGGAGCACAGGACCGCGGGCAGCTTTGGGGTTGAAGCCGTGGGGAGGGGGATTTTCTCGGTCCGACACGGCAGCACCCAGCCCATGACCGTGTCTTGCTTGCTCTTTGTGTGCCTGCAGTGATGGGCGCGCTGGAGTCCCGAGGGGTGCTGCGGCGAATGAGCGACATGCTGGAGATGCTGATGAAGAGGATGGACATCCTGGCCAGGCTGGAGAATAGCACTGACTTCCACAAAGGGGATGAAGCACGATTCCCCCTAGACAGGTCAGTTGGCTGTGCCGATGCCCCGTGCAGACCCTGTGGAGTGGCACCGGGCTCGGGGGGTTTGCGGGAGCAAAAAACCCCAACACGCTCTGTGGTGTCGGGCTGAGCTGCTGCCTGGGGATGGTGGAGCCCACCAGGGCATGGGGCTTGGGCAGGTCTTTTGCAGTCTTATCGTTTGCCGTTTCTGGAAACCTTTTGGGATTTCTGAAATGACTGTGAATTTGGGGGTTACCTGTAGCACCTGTCCCAGCTGCTCGTGTTGCTGTGTGGGAGGGTGTCTCTTCACTGCCATGCTCTGGTGGAGCTCGAGGTGGGACTCGCCGACGGCTGGAGCAGTACCTGGTGCGTGGGCTGTGCTCCCTCTGCCATTAAATTCCGGAGCGAGCTTAGGCCGGTTTCTTTGTGCCCATGTTCCTCAGGCAGCTGTGGAAGTGATTGTTGTTTGAAATCCCGGGCAGATATATTCAACCTTGGAATTGAGCAAGGCTTAAAATGAAAGAGGAGGAAACTGTTGGGCTCCAAAACGCTTGCTGCACAGAGCTGGCATCCTGGCTCCCCATGATGCACGCGCTGTATCCATCCTGGCTGGCAGCTTGAGTGATGCCATCAGACCTTCCCATCATGACATACTGATTTGCTAGAGAGACATTTGCCTTTGCTTCGAGAGCCTTTAAACATTTATTAATACTAATTTGGCTGTCATGCCAAGGCCTGCAAAAATCGTAACTAAAGCGACTTGAATGTGGAGGGGCAGAGATGAAAAAACTGAGGGGGCAGCACTTGGGACAAACTTTGCAATGCAAAAAAAATGCCAGCATAGATTTTTCTCAGGTGGAGTCACAGGTGACACGTGAGTGGTGGGTGGCAGGGATGTGACATGCAACAGGCTCCTCTGCCCTGTGCTGTGCCACCGGAGCTGGCACGGGAGCTGTGGTGCATCCCGGTGGCTCCTGCCTGGCATTCCCACCTCTGCCTCCTGCCGTGGCCATGCTTGAGAGCCGGCAGGGGTTCCTGTGCCTCCCTGTTTCCATCTTCGTTTCCATTTCTCCCCCCTGGCTTTCCTTATGAGTCTCTTTTGCGCCTATAATGGAAAATAGAGTAAGTGAGCCTGTAATTAAAGGCTGTGCTGTGCCGTACTGCGTGCACACATGAATTAAAGCTACACAGGCAGCCTTGGAGTGCACGGTCTTGCCTTTTAAGTAACATAATTTCAACCACTGAAAAATGTAATTTACCTCGGTAATGGCAGGTGCTGGGGATTTTGTCGTTACGAGGCTGGCTGGTACCCAAGCATACAAGGAGGACAACAGTAATCCTGGAGAGGAATGGACAGGACTATTACAGCCAGCGACTGGAAGGTGCTCGCTCACATTTGATGATTTTCTTGGCCAATCTCGTTTTAAAAGAACCAATAATTTCAGGCGATGGTAATTTCTGTACACCAGCAGCCAAGAGATAAACTTAAAAGCATTTAATGTGAACTGGCAGCAATCGCTGCAGATGGGGATCTTGCATTTCGGATTTGCTGTGCGGCTGGTGACTCTGGGGCCATCACTTAGAGAGACCAGAGAGGATGGGAGCTTGTGGACCCAGCGCATCAAAACAGCCTCGGGTTTTGCGTATGCGCTGGGATGGGCTTGAGCAGTTGAGATTACAGATGTCTTAATTTGCACAAATAGAAAATCAGGGACAACTAGTTTAGTACCTTTTGCTCCTTATAAATTACCCTTTAAGTGCATTCAAGTCCCCTCACTTGATCCTGCATCAAGACCGATCTGTGTCATCTCTTTGTTCTCACCTAGCCTCTGAAAATCGGGTTTTGGTCATGGGGCAGAACATCCCTAGATGAAGCAACCATCGTGGGGGGGATTTCTTGTGGATGGATTTTTGCTGTGGTGGTCTGTAACGAAGGACTGGCAGCATTTGCAAACACTTGTGAAGCATTTCCTGAGCGCTACCCTCCTTTCCTGCAGCCCCCACGTCTCACTGAGGTCTGTGGTCAGAGGAGATGTGTTGGAAGTGTCACAGCTGTGCTGGGTCTCAGCAGGTTTGAGCAGCTCTGTCTCTGCTGCCAGACGTGCTCCCTCGTCCGTAATGACCTTTCTTGGCTTGTCCCGGTCCCTGCCCTCCTTTGTAGGGTGCATGAGGCAGCTGGAAGGGTGCAGAGCCAATGCACCCTGTCTGCTGCCCTGCTCTGGGCTGACCTCGCTGCTCTGATGTTCTCCAGAGCTACGTGGAGCATCTTGGGGGGAATCGAATAGCAGCTGGTGCAAAACCTGGGCTGAGACCCCACAGAGCTGGGGAGAGGTGTGCTGAGATCCCCGTCCCTTGGGGGGTAACTGGTTGCAGCCCCCAGGGACCCCCTGTGCCAAGGAGGAATGGGCACCACCAACCGCGCTGGGACCCAGCTGTGTCTCCTGAACCCAGGTCCGCCCCGGGGCCGCGGACATGCCCTGGTGCCGTTCATTGTTAGGACTCCTGGATTCCATGCAGGGTTTGTTTCTGCCCTCCCTCTCTGTCTCTGTCTCTTTGATCACCAGTGACTGACTAGAAGCTGTCAGCGAAAGATAATGCAATTAAAGGGTGCTAATTTCAAAGGGATTTTATTCTTTAAAGTGTCTCTAGTTAACACGGTGGCCGCCTTCGTCTCCTTCCCTGCTCAGCAAAGCCGTGAGCACAGGCTTTGCAATTCCACCTGTGCAAAAGCGGATTAATTCTTGTTTTTACAAAGCGCTTTCCTGCTTAACGCTGGATCTCTGATGAAATCGGGAGCCCAGATGAAGAGGTGAAGGCTTTGGTGGGCTTTATGGAATAGCCCATGAGCATGGCTCCAGCAGAGGGCAGGGGTAGCTTTTCCATTTGGAAAATACAAGGAGGAATTTAAATATACAGAGTGTAATTAATGATCTTCTTTGGAAAGCCTGTCAGCTGCCAGGGCAGGCAGCTTTACTCGGCTGGAAGTTACTCCAAGCTCTTTCACGGCAAAAGTCATCTGAAGCTTTTGCGGTTGCTCTGTAGGTGCTGTCTGATTGAATACTCCATAGGTGCCTCTATGTGTAGCCCACCAGCCTCTTGCAATGCTTTACGTAAAGCTCTTAGAAGACCCAAATATCCAACATCCTCCTTAGAAGAGCTGCCCAGGGGTTTTGTGGGATGTCACGCTGGGGTAAGGGAACACGGGCTGTGCCCGTGAACCAGCCTGCTGTGCCCCCGGGCATTGCTGGATCCCTTCTCCTGCCTTCCCCAGGCTCCCCCCTGCCTGCACCCTGCCCGTGCTGGAAGGTAAGTGATGGGTTCCCTAACAAGGGCGAGCAGCCTGCCAGTCAGCTGCAGAAAAATCAATACTGCTGTTAATTGAAAGCAGCCCTCGTAAATCATCAGAGGGGAAGGAAATTAGAAGTACTTATGGAAGCCTCCTGGAGAGCTATTTACTGGGCAAGGGAAATATTAGTTTGCAGTGGAAGCGTTGGTCCCCTGCTAGAAAGCACTTGGGAGGGAAGGAAGGAGTCTGAAACGGCTGACCCAAGCCAGCACCATAACCCAACGGTGCTGGGGCTCAGAGAAGCCCTTCTCCTGTGGCCGGGCTGCCCCCGACCTGCCCCACGCCCATGGGGAGGTGGCAGTGGGGAAGACTGGGGTCTGCAGCGCCGGCATCCCTGGTTGTCCCTCTCCCCCACATAGTGGTTAGCCTGTAAAGTGTGTTATTTGCTAACGACTGATTCATCTTCAAGCTTAATTACTGCCAAGGCTCAGTTAATTTCCACACACTTTAAGTATTTGTTCTTGTAATCATTACATGACTCCATATTCCCCCAGTAATTAAAAGTCTCACAATATGACACTAAATGGGTGATGTTCCTGCATCCTGCCAGCCTGGCTCTATTAATTCCTGAATTGTTGCTGTTGATAAGCTGGCTTTAGAGAAATTGCTGCCAGATGCCACGGTCCCCTGCTATCCAGGTGAGCTCGGAGGGGTCTTTGACCCCTCCATGCATCGTCTCCCCATCTCCTCGGCGTGCTGTGGGGCTTGGCGAGGGCATCTGCAAGGCGAGGCTGGTGCTACGTGGTGTGAAAGCTGTCCAGAGCGCACAGAGCCCTGAAGCAGCCCCGAGGGAAGGTAAGACCTGTCTTGCAATCCAGCCCAGCTTTACTGGGTTGTAGTTTTTCTGAGCAGAGCTTGGCCACGGGAGCAGCATCTTGTCTTTGATGCTCCCGTGGGTGGGAATGGGAGGGGGCTACTGCTGGCAGGGGAGCCTGGCAGCCAGTGTCACGGGAGCCTTCCTCCCCAGTGCTCTCCTTCCTCATGGGTTCTGCAACCTGTTTCATCCTGGCTGAGGCAGCAAGTTCTTTCTTGCCAGCTCCTGAGGATGTTTGCAGCCCAGTCCTGGATGCTTTCGGTGTTAGCTTGGAGAGGATGGGCACAGCGCAGGGGGTCATGAGGACCCCTCGCTTCTGGGGTCTTCATCAGGGTCAGGGGAGAAGATGCATGGGGAGATTCTTGCCTCGCAGCTGAGATAAATTGCTTTTCCCTCTAAGGCAGAGTGGGGAGGTGGCTGTGTACCACTAGCAGGGCAGCCAGGGGAGCAGGATCTGTCCGTGTCCCCTCACCTTGCCCGAGGGGCTCCGGGCTCGTTGGGAGAGACCTGCAGCCAGAGGGTGATGGGCATCGCCCGTGCAGCCGGGGTATAGGTGCCCATGTGTGCCCAGGTCACGCACACCCTCCCCTCCTGCTCCCAGGCTTGCACCTCCCCCCGCACCTCCAGCTCAATTTGCTGAACCTAATTCCACGACAGACTTTGCTTTCTGTTTATTTTCTGCCTTTCCAGCCCAAAGTATTGATATGCCAGGGGCTGCTTTATCGCAGAGCTTTGCAAATGAGTCGTCTTGATCCGTTAACACGTGGCGGCAAAGTGCTGTCGCTGGTGTGTTTGTGCCGCGGTTGCTTGTGTTGTCTCAGGTGGCTTGCGCAGGGAAAGCCCTCGGCACCCGGTGCCCTGGGGCAAGCAGAGCCCAGGGCTTTGGGGGGCTGGGCTGGTGATGGCGCTGTGGGGTGGGCAGGAGCATGACACCAGCGTGCCTTTGCCTGGGCTGTGCGTCTGATTTACCCTACAAGGAAAATCAGATCCCGTTAACCCTCCGTCAGATGTCCCTGATTTGGGAGCAGCCAGGAGCAAGCAGCTCCCTCCGGAGGGATGGGCTTGGGGGCTTCCCAGCTGGGGGGCACGGGTGCAATGGAGGGGGCCATCTGGGGAGGCTGTAGTACTGATGGTGGAAACACAGGCTGCCAAAATAACCCTTCCAAAATGAAGTGGAGCGTGCCCACAAACACCCAGCCGGCAAAGACAACGTGAGGCTGAGGGCTGTAGAAAAGCACAGGCTTGGGAGAGCATCTCGTCCAGGGGATTGCCTGCCCCAGGGATTGTGGTCAAAACTGGGTATTTTTGGCCTAAATTTTTTGGCATGTCTCTCTTAGTCGAGACTGCTGAGGCTGGCAATGTCTTCACAGCTCACTGAAGGCAGTGTCTCGCAGCCTGCATCAGGCGACTCAAGTACATAGGCAAATATATCTGATTTATGCCCCAATTAAGCAAAGATTAACATACATCAAAGTCACGATCCCATAACTCTTCTGTCTGTGACCCTTCATGTTCACATAAATAAAACCCACTGCTGCCCGGGCATACGGGTTGGCTCAATGCTGCTCTGGGAGTCAGGAGGAAAGCAAAGGTTTGGGCTTGTGGCTTCAGCTTCGTGTTCTGCTTGGGAAGGATCTCAGAGCACTTTGGTAGCATTCATAAAATATTTTAATTACTGATCTTGGTTATACTTTGCTGGTGAGTTGTCCCTATGTTGGTGAGATCTTGGCTTTGATTGGAAAGTTGGTTTTCATCTTTTTTTTCATGAAATTTCTTGCCAGCTTGCTCAAATGGCAGCGTCCTCCCCTGGGGTGTGCAGCTGTGGGGTTTGGGTTAGCTCAGTGTCTGGTCCTCTAAATGCATTTGTGTGAGAAACTTCACCCCCAGTAGACTGAAATTAAAATAAATGGAAATACTTTAGTGAGTAAAATGCTCTCATATTTATTATGTGATTTATTACATAATTTGGAGCTGGAGGAGTTCGGGCAGGGCTCTGCCCGTGCATCATCCGATATTTGCTTCAGTTGAGTTTCCAAGGAATGTTCCTGTCCCGAAACATGTTCTCTGGGATATTTGCCCACGATGAATTCCCAGTGAGCGCAAACGTGACCAGAGTGAACTCAGGCCTTTATTCAGGTGTTCCCGGAGGGGAGACCAAGCTGTTTGTCTCAGCCCTGAGATGTAATGGAAAAGATTGCAGTATACAGAGATACCAGAAATTGTATTGGAAGCATATGCTGTTGTAGGATTTTTATAATATTTTAATTTATTTTTAAATTTTTATCCAGTTGACTGGCTGGAGCTTCCTGTGAGGCATAAACCCACTTATCAGTGGTATGGGCCTTCTTGTATGTGGCTCTTGGGGAGGTTGCAAAGCCGGGTGCAGCATCCCTGTCCTTGTTTGATGTCAGGAAAGGCACGGAGGAGCTGAACGACCTGGCAGAGCCCGTGCTGGGGGTAGCAAAGCAGCGAGTCCCATGCCTCAGCCCCAGCACCTTTTTTTTTTTTTTTTTTCCTCCCCTAATGTTGCTATAATTTTCTGTCAAGCTGATAGCAACCAGGGCTTTGGGCTTTTGCTCTGCTCCCTGGGGGTCTGAGCCTTTCCCAAGTGGAGCAGGGCACGGGACCCTCCCCGCACTCCCCATCACTGCACCCTGGGGGGCTCGGCTGTTCTCCTGCCTCCCCACCACTGCGCAGACCATGAGCTCAAACCAAGCCAAGATTATTTATCCAGGCTCAGGGTAATAGTTTTGGCACCAGAGTTATGGGGATTAAAACCAGGATTACAAGTCAAATAAACGCAAAGCATGCAGCTGAGCCTGATGAACAGGGCACCCGCCCGGCCACCGCTGTCTCAACTGCTACACCCCCCGTGGGAGCATCAGTGTCAGGGGACCGTGACCCAAATTTTAGGGAGAGCATCAGCCACCTGGTAACCCCCTTGTGTCCGTGTTCCTGTCCTTGCTCTCTCCCCCGTGGGCAGCCCTGGCTCCCAGCCTTTTGGGTGCAAGCCACCTTGGAGACAGTGCAGAGATGCGCACAAGGACATGGATCCCCGAAAAAAAGTTTTGCCTCCAGCATTGATGAGGTTTACTTGGATTCTCTTATGCCAGAGGAGCAAAGCTTGTAATTGCTCCATCTTCTTGGAGATTTAAATCACCTTTTTTAGTTATCCAGTGCTTGGATGAGGGCTTTTCCCCGCATCCCTGGGGACCCCTCAGTTTTCCTCGGCTTGTCCCCCACCGGCTGTTGGGTGACTCTGAGCTTGCCCCACTGGGGTGGATGGGGAGAGGAGCCTGAGCCCATGGGGTGACCTGCTGGAGATGCCCTAGGGGTTCATTTCTTCAGGAGCTACCCCAGCTATTTTAACGGGCAGCACCTTGAATGTTGCGGCAGGAGCCAGGAGGATGGGAAGGCCCTTTTCCCCTTGCCGGGAAGGGTTATCCATCAGTTCCAAATCCAGGATTTTGTCTCCCTGTCCTGGAGAGCGAGGCTGTCATGGGGCTAGACGTTGGGGGATGATTTGTGTCCCTGGAGTGGGCAAGCAGCAAGAGCCTGGCACCAGCCCTGGGCACCCTTCCCAGCTGCTTTCTGCTCTGCTTTGGGTCTTTGGGAATAAAAAAAATACCTTTAAAGAGGCAAACAGAACTGCAGACATGGTAATGAGCAAGTTGAAATCCTTTGGTAAACTGCTCTGTGCGAATGTTGCATTTGTCGATGTATTATCTTCAAAACATCTGCTTTTCTCTGTCTGTATTGGTCTTCCCAAAGTCACTGCTTTCAGCAGTTAATAGCAAGAAATATCAGATGAGCAAGCAAATATGTTTAGGACTTGTATTATGAAGACAACACACAAATAGAAAGAGATTCATCTTTTCATAATGCCACTTTTATAAAAGGCAATAAAAATACAGTGCCTTGTAAAGGGATAAACAGGCTGAATCTGAGCTGCTGCTGCAGGGTGGGACAAGAGACAATGTGAAGGGAACCAAATTAATGCATGAAAAAGTAAAGGAAAACTCAACCTCCGGCTATATTATATGGCAAATGATCTGCCAGTGGGGAAAGATACATCTTAATAGCAGTTTTTGAAACAAGATGAATACTGTATACAGTGCATTATAAGGCATAGTGTGATCTGAATCTTAATCAACGTGGGGAAATATAAATCTGAAAATAATAAAGATGAAATCAATATTGATGGTTAGAAGTAAAAGTACTGTATTTGCTGTAGTAAACGGTTTTAAGGTCCCAGGGAAAAATTTGTTCTAGAAAAACCATAGTAATTTACTATAGTTTCAATAGCTGGCACAGCCCCAGCGCATTTTGGTGGCATTTATATTGTCACTCTAGAAAAATTTTAAAAGCAACAAGGAAAAAAAAAAGTCTGTTGCTGCTCCCTGTGCAGTGGTAGTGCTGGAAGTGAGCTCTTTCTGCTGGGCTGGCAGAGGCTGTGTTGGCATCCCAGCTCAGATGGAGACATGTGGTGGGATATTCCCCTTCTGCTTAGCTGCCACTGAGCAGAATAAGCCACTTTACCTTGTCCTTCCCAGTGTCTCCAGTTACTAAGAATAAAGAAAGCATCAAATTCTGATGACCTACAGAAAACCTTTTTGCATTTAAGGTTTTGCTTTAAATGTCTTATTTTCTTGTCCTCTGCCCAGGTGACAAATCACTGTAATGATAGGTGATGCAACTTATGTTTAACCTTCTTGTCATCTCTTTAATACGTTAAATGAAATTTGCTGCTCAAGTGATAGCCTTCTTGCTCAGCAGATAAAAACACTGAGGTGGCTGACCCGGTGCTGCCCGTGTTAGTGCTAACACCGAGGCCCATCAGCGCTCTTGATGTGGGAGCACGGCTCTTCACCCCAAGCATGAAATCCCACACTCAAAGTCATGGGGATTTAGAGAAAACTGGTCTGACAAATAAGGGTGATGAGTGTGCAAGTGGTGGGAGATTTGAGCCTGGTTGCTTGTTTTGCAGGGATGTTTTCTGCAGTTTTTCTGTCTTCTTAATATAAGCCAAGAACCGTGGTGGACACTGAACCGTGTGTCACTTTTCAGTAACCCTCTGCGTTTTGGGGAAAGCCTCACAGAGCCCATGCGACGCAGCTGTCTTGTTTGCGAGAACTGGAAGTGCTGTCTGAGTGTCGTGATCAAACATACATTTTACATCAAAGGGCTCCGAGTTGAAATCTTTGTCTTTGGGGAGCAGCTGTAGCTTACAAGAGATGGGTAAGCTGGCATAGATGACGGGCCAGATCCATCACCAGGTGGAAAAAGCCACCATGGCCAGAGCTCTGGCAGAACTTAGGCTGGCTGCGAGGCTGAGCCTGGAAGACAGCCATTTATTTAGGATAACGATCCTGGTCTTTGTTTGAATGTGTTCATGGGTGCCCAGTGCTCAGTCCTGGCTGAGCTGAGGTCTGGAGGTCATCAGAGAGGAGATGGGGACCGAGGTTGCTGTTGACTTTTAAGATTCACCTAATTACTTGGGTGTTTGGGAGCAGGTTCAGACCCAAGTGAGAATTGGGATAGCTTCTGGGAGGAGGCAGAAGTTGGACTGTGGGCTAATCTAGGTGCTCTGAAGCACAGGAGCAGGGCTGCCATGGCTGTGCTCATCCTCTCTCTTTTCCATGAGTGGTGGAGAAACCCGAGGAGCATCTCCACCAAGCTGATGTCCCTCTTCTCTTGTTGGAGCAGGAGGTTGGGCTCGCTGGCTCTAAATTCACTGCATTCTTGGGACGTTTGCTCCTAAACCGCCCATCCCAGCTATTCCCTGCTTACTGAGTGCATGTGCATCACCTGCATGGTCTGATGGCTGCTTGCTGGTGGAAAAAGGGGTGCAGAAACAGGGTCAGTTGGGGGCTTTTAGGGCTGGCTGAGCTGTGCAGTCCTCTGACCAGGAGCATGTTATCTCCTCGGAGCCACTCTCACAAGCAGAGCTCATCGCAGGTCATTTTTGTGCCTGTATTTTGCCAGAGCCTCATGAGCAACCTCCCTGTTGCAGCGGTTACAGTAGCTGGCAGGAGACCTGGGGTTTATTCTCTGCAAAAGGTTGGAAGTTACTTGGGGGCAATGGTGTCCTCTGCGTTTAATTATTATTTCTTAAAAGCCTAAGATATGTGGCTCCCTGTGGAGGTATGTGGGTTGAGTATTGATGGTCATAAACCACGCCAGAAGGAAAAATGTGGGCTGCTCACTGCTAGCGAATGGACTTTAAATCAACAACCGAAGCAGTATCGGTTCATAAAACCAGGATTTTTTTAGCCTTGAGGATAGAGGTACTTTAAATCCCGGCCTTCAGGTTCACTGATCTGCTGGAGAACAAACATAAAACTTCACTGAGAAGGACCTGACATCAGCACATATTTTTTGTGCCAAGAGTATTCAAGGTTGCCCTTTTGGTTTTGCTCACTGCTTATGGCATTTCCTTGTATTATAATGATCTCAGCGGCAGCAGGAGGAAAAACTTATGACCCAGATGCTGCAGAAGGGGAAATTATTTATTGCGATAACCATGCTCATCAAGATGTGGTTGTTGTTTGTGGTGGAAATGGCAGGCGAGGTGTTGGAGGTGAAGAGCTTGCTCCTTGTCAAGCCTGGCAGGACACCGCTGCTGATGGATTGAGTTCTCTTGACCTTTTATATATTATACCAGTTTTTAATTGACACACGGCCTCTTTACAGTGCTCTGTCGCTCTGTCTACACAATGTGTTATGTAGATGAGTTTAATGGTGCTGT